>NC_028456.1:25317912-25584716 GCF_000263155.2 Setaria italica | reverse complement strand
ACGAAAAGCAACTCCTTCCTGAATTTTTGCGTTTTTAATAACCTAACTCAGTTTGAACTTTGACGAATGCTCCGTGACTGTGCTACGTTTCGTGTTCAATATATATGCAGCATGCACCAATACGAACCTACACATTTCGCAAGCCAATCTCTCCCGCCCTGCAAGAAAGACCAACAAATGTGTTTTACCAACACGCAGAACATCATTTTACTCAGTCCTAAAAAAATCATTTTATTCAAGTAAATGTGTTTTCGCTGATTTCTAGCTTCGAATTGGAAAATTCATTCTTGATTCAGCACACACAATTCCAGCCCATAATCACAATAGACCCGTATGAAATGATTGTTAAGCCCACGGCGCAAAAGCAACAAAGGGCCCAAGTGTGCCGAAGAAGGAACCCCACTGACCACCAGTCACGCCCGACGCCGCCGGCTCTTCTACGGGCGCGAAGCCTTTCCAAACCCGCGCCAAATTCCCCAGCGGCAAGCCCCCAGCACAGCGACTCCCTCGCCGCACAACGAGAAGACGAAGGCAGAGGCCGCCACCGCCGTCGCGGAGCGCAAGCCATGAAGTTCAAGGCCTTCTTCACCGATGATGGCATCTCCCTCCTCGACAAGCGTAAGCGCCATATTACACAAGCACAGCCTCCCCTCTCCCCCTCCCTCTCTCCCGCAATTCGTCGAGCACGTCTCATGCGTCCCCCGCGATTTTTGCCGCGCAGGGTTCCTACCTGCCATGGACAAGGTGGGGCGCGTCTGCCACGTCTTCCTCACGCCCACGCACGCCATGCTCCTCCACAACCTCCTCGGCGCCACGGCCGCGGGGCCCGACGGCGGCGGCCCGCAGTGCGTCGCGCAGTTCGCCAAGGATCTCCTCTTCCGGGAGTACAACCTGTCCTCGCGGAACGGGAACCAAATCGCCTTCTCCGTCGAGGTCGCGCTGCTTCACCGCGCGCTCCGCAGCGTGCTCGCAGTCCACGCGCAGCCGCCGGCCGCCGGGGACGCTGCCGGCGCCGCCGCGATACAGGTGAGGCTCGTCAACAAGCTGCCCGCAGGGTCACGATCCGCCACGCCGTTCCTCACCTTCGAGACCAAGGGCTCCCGCGCGGCCGTCGTGCAGGATGTGCCCATCTCGCGGCCTCTCTCACGCTCCGACGTCGAGCGGTTGCAGGCCGCCCTTGACGCCGCCAAGGATCTCCCTCAGGTGTGTGGCGTTCATCAGTTCATGTAGCATCTTATGGTTCCTAATCAATAATCATGTATTGAAACCAAAAGGTGGTCCTATGGTTCAGGTTCACCCGATTAATTAAGATCCAAATTTAACTATTCAAAGTTACAATTGAGCCTAATGGAAATGATTCTGACTATGCAATTTTTAGTGGGATTATATTCTTGTTGGATGGATGAACTAATACCGTGCTTTTGTTGGTATACATGTTCCTAGTTGAAAGACTGGTTCATGAAGTGAATGGATTCAACTCTGAACTCATTTCTCCTGTTGAAACATTGAAAGATATTTTGGTTCTTAGAATGGGGTTTGATCCAGGAATTTATTCTTAAAAAATATGTGAAAATGCACTTGCCTGCAGTACTGGACAAGAGCAACCTATAATAGCAATTGTCAATAAATTGCAGCAGAATTAAATGCTCTCTTTGTGCTGAAATTGAGTTACACTCTCTAATACATGTTCGGCAAACCAGTTTTAAGCTTTAAACAATCCAACTACACTTTCCTGGGGGAAGTGTTCTTGCAATTTGGAGGGGTCTGTATTTATTCATTTTTATGTTATTATAAGTCCAAAGGCTTGTAGCACTAGTGTGACCTTTTTGCTTAGCTGACAGAAGCCCTAATGGGTGATGATACATGGCGGGTATCCTTTGTGCAGACTCTAGTCCAGGTTCCTGATCTGCCACAATTGCAAAGCTTAGTGGATCGTCTAAAAAATGTTGGTGATCTACTAACAGTAGCTGTTACGCAATATGGCGATCTCCATCTTCAAGTTTCCACTTCTCTTGTTACGGTTGGCTCTGAATTCAGGAAGCTTCGGGTTATTGGCGATCGTGGTAAGATATGGCACTGGGTAGTTTCAATCAGCATTGATTTGTTCATGTTCCGGCCTCTTTTTTTAACTCCGTTGGCACCATACTGCTCTGCATTTCAGCAAATGCACCTGTTGGTGATCAAAATCTGACAGCTTCGACTCGTATGGATATGGCGGTTGAGAGAGGGGAAGCACTTTCAGTGGTATTGTTCCTGAGCTCCACTTATTTTACTCTCCCACTCTTCTCTTCGTGCCATCTATTTCATTGATTTCTTTTCTTTCTATGTTCTTGCAGCAAGTGAATATGAAGCACCTTGTTAAGAGTCTACACTGTCACTTCGCCAAGCCAGACTATACCTTCTATGGTCTGTTTTCAGCTCTAATCTCAGTGACATGTTGTGTTCAACAGAGACTCTTTTCCTTACATTTTTCTCACTATTTGTATAGGCATTGCTCCTGGTGGTGCTTGCTTAACAGTGGTATTCCAGTACTTCATCCCGGGAACTAGATTGGCAGACAAGTCCATTAGCTTCTACTGCAGGCTTCCAGTCCTCGACCCTTGATCCAGTTAAATAATTTACTGTACATAACTAGCTTTATATATCAGCAAAGAATTTTAGGTGAGACTATTAGCTTAGTGCCTTAGCTGTTGCATATTTCTTCTTGCCTACCTCATGACTTGTTTGTAGCTGCAATATATTGACTTCACAGCTAGCGATCTGCTGCTTTATGTGAAAAATATTGAAAGTGCGTTGTAATGGCCATATTGCCATTTTGGCAATCTGCTGGCACTTTAATTGACATGTAAACATATGCTTGGATTTGTTAAGTTTCACTTACCTATTTGAGTCTCTGAATTGATTCTTTATAATTTGATTTGCTGTGCTGTGTGCTTTGTTGATGATATACCTATGAAGGTAGCCTGTGTAAAGCAGGCAAACCGTTTTTTCCCCCCTCAAATATTGGATCATTGCGAGTGTACCAAGTTGCCTATAAAAAGGTTGTTGCCCCTGCAAAAAGCCATCCTCTTTCTTTCATTTCAATGCCCATTAACCAATTATCAAGCATGTAGTTAATAGATCTTGGATGTGTTAACCTAGCAGCTATATGTACAACTCTCCAATAGTTTTAGTATGTTGGCAATAAAAAACAAGTGTCAGACTATTTCTTTGCAATTACAGAAACAGCATTTCTACTCCTATCGGCAACTTCTAATGGCATTGGATCTTAACGATAGCATTACATCAGCGTAGTAGAGCCATGGCTGCGGGTGTTTGGATACTAGATGCTAAACTTTAGCAGTATCACATCGGATGTTTGGATGCTAATTAGGAGGACTAAACATGAGCTAATTATAAAACTAATTGCAGAACCATGTGCCAATTCGCGAGATGAATCTATTAAGACTAATTAATTCGTCATTAGCAAATGGTTACTGTAGCACCACATTGTCAAATCATGGACTAATTAGGCTTAATAGATTCGTCTCACGAATTAGACTCCATCTATGCAATTAGTTTTGTAATTAGCCTATGTTTAATACCCCTAATTAGCATCTAAACATCTGATGTGACATGTGCTAAATTTTAGTGGGGTGTATCCAAACACCTCTTTAGACTCGTGACTGCCATTTTTTGGACATCTTATATGCAAGGCTCACAAGTTTGAATCGTTCAATGCTATGGGATTCATTCTGACAATTTCTTCCTGCTTCAAAGCCCCCTTTCTTGCTACTGTTGACTTTTCTAATTTGTTCCTACTGGTAAAAACTTAGGTTTTTTTTTATCTTGCTCCTACTTTGAAGTGCAATTGTATTTTTACTCTTATTTTTTGAACTTTATGATTTTGCCCTCATCTATTCACAAGTCAATGCGATTTTGCCCTTGGTTTTTGTGTACTTGCCCCTGTTTTGACTATTGATTAGGGGTAAAATCGTATTGACTTGTGAAAAGTTGAGGGTAAAATCACAAAGTTAATAAAATGAGGGTAAAATCACAGTTATACTTCAAAGGAGGGTACAAACACAAATGCTCCTAAAACTTACTATAGATGGCCCGAGAAGGCTCATGTATCCACAAAGCTCTAGCAGGCCGAAGCCCATCTCGTTGAAGAAGGTGGCCTGAAGTGAAGGTCCCTCTGGCGTCTAGCTGGCCAATCATCATCGCCGGGGCATCCCCTAGCTCCAGCTCGCCGTAGAAGAGAGAGGCAGCCTTACCCTTACGTCTAGTTTCTTTCTTCTTCTTGTTGTTGTTGGATCTCTCTTTAAACATCCGGTTTGAGTAGTGCACCTGTTTCTTCTCGTTTGGGTGGGTATTCAGAGTTCCTGTTCGCAGCAAAGTTTTTTTTTAAAATTAATGACGAGCAAAGAATTCGCATTGCCACATTCGAGCAACCCCGGAAATTCCTCGGGTATGCCATTGCTCCACGGGAATCTGTTGCCGCCGACGTCGAAGCTGTTGAGACCGTAGTGAGCAACACGTTCCCGGACAAGGCCGGGCAGCTCGATTTCACTTGAATCTCGGTCGGAAAACCAGGCAATGCAAGCTCGCGCGTCTTGGTGGCCGCGCGCGGCAACCGATGGATGATCCACGCACAGCTTCGTTCAATACATTGATCGTCTTGTCCTCAGCATCAAGCCAGTGCATGTATCAATCGAGCCAAGACCTTGAAGGTTGGATCGGCTGTCGGCGATGCCCTGCGGCGGCGCGCTCACAACGCCCCAGACCGTCCTCGCCGCAGATCGACAAGGCTCGGCGCAAGACGGCGACGACACTGCGGCACGCAGGCTGCCGGCGACGTCGAGCAGCGGTCGTAGGGGCGCCAGCGCCACCCGACCTCCGGCCTCCGCCATGTGGTTCCCGAGATCGGAAACGACCGAGTCAGGCTCCGACCGCGACCGCGCCGCATCCGGGCCGCGCGTGTGCGATCGAACGGCCCGCAGTGACTCGAGGGGTGGACGGTAAATGAAATACCGTCCACCCCCGAGCACCCGACGTGGGTACAAGCGCTTCATCTGCTTGGTGCTCCGGCTCGCCAGAGCGCGGCCGCGTTCCAGCAGCTACCCGCCTTCGTATCATGTTTGCTTCAGCTGATAAGCCAGCTGAAAAGTTGAAATGGCTGATTTGTTGTAAGAGGAAAACACTGTTTGGTGGCTGATAAACCGGCTGAATAATCTGAAGCGAACAGGCCGCTTGCTCCTAGCTGTCAGAAAACCATGGTGTGGGCCCACATGCACCCCTGATTCGGCTCGGCTTCCGTCCGGCGCTGTCCGCCACCGCTGGCCGCTGCCGTCATTTCCGCCCTTGGTCCCGGCGGAGATCGTGAGGCCAATCCCTGGCTCAACAGCTAGCGCCAGCAGTATCTCTGCTCCCGCAGCTACGACCGGACGCCGGAGGCGGGCACCGCTCGCCGTGTCCGGGCCACGCCGCGGTTGTGCCCGCGCCGGCTGGGCATGCGCACCTCGGACTACTGCGCCTCGGGTACGAACGCGAGCGTGGTTGCTACTGATCGACTGATTGTCTACACCTGCAGGATGTGACATGGTTCGTCAGTGCGCCTGCTTCAGTGGTCCGAAGAACTCATCCTGCTTCTATTGCTCCGGATGTGTGCATAATTAACCAGGTTCAATTCCTTGTGCAGGTAAACCGTGCAAAAAATGCCTAGTCCAGTTCAAAATGTGTCAAACCCTGGATGCTCTGTTTGGTTCATGAATGGAGCAAATCAAGTAGCACCTTGAGACAGGCAGAAAAGTTACTCCTAAGATTCTGGCTGCAGTGTAAAGAGCCAACAGGGAATACGAAGAAATGCATACAAACTTGGAACATTCACTTGCAGTGCGTGCGCCATGGTGGCCTTCGCGGCAATACGTTGACTCTCTTCGTCCTTGTCCTCCGCACAGGCATCGATCGAGCCACAACAATCGCTGTCGACGATGCGCTAGCATGGCTCGCCGCAGACATGGCGGTCCAAAGTCCTGGGAACGCGTTCGTCGGCAAGGCTCGGCCCAAGGCGGCGGCACGCAGAAGGCGTTGCTCGGCCCGGCCATTTCGTTTCCCGCATAGCACCACGGATGCACTGCCGGAGCGAGCAGCTCCTGAGCTTGACCTCCGGCGCTAAGCAGCGGCGGGACTCCGGCGTCCTCGAAGCATGTGGCTCGGCCAAGTCAGACTGCGTCTGATCCGCATCCGGGCTGCATATGTCATCCATCCTCCAGCATTTTGAAGAGTACAAGAGGGTGTCCGGATCTTTATGACGTGTTTGGATCCTGGAGTTAAAATTTAGTCCGTGTCACATCGGATATTCGGATGCTAATTAGGAGGACTAAACATAAGTTAATTACAAAACTAATTGTAGAACCCCTAGGCTAAATCGACGAGACGAACCTATTAAGCCTAATCAATCCATCATTAGCGAATGTTTACTGTAGCACCATATTGTCAAATCATGAACTAATTAGGCTTAATAGATTCGTCTCGCGATTTAGCCTAGGGGTTGTGAAATTGGTTTTGTAATTAGTCTATATTTAATACTCCTAATTAGTGTCCAAACATTCGATGTGACAGGAGCTAAAATTTAGTTCGGGAATCCAAACACCGGTTTTCATAGATTGTTTATGATCTGCTATCAACTTAGTTCGGGGATCCAAACACCGGTTTTCATAGATTGTTTATGATCTGCTATCAACAAACTGCCACAGGGAATTGCAGGGAGGTGAGATCTATTCAGAGTTTACGAAAACTTACGATTATTTCTGATGCTCAATTTAGCTTTGAGCCTAGAACGTTGTGAAAAAAAAAGAAACTGAGCAAAATCCAAAAGAGAAAACGCTTTCCCAAAAATGGATCCGAGGGTTGATGCTCCGAATCTTTCTTGAAGATTTCTGTAGAGCCCATGCGCTCGACAGTGTCCCCCCATCCTACTGCGTTTTTATCTGAACAAGAGTCTGCCTGCATACCACATGATATCTGACTATCTGTACGGCGCCTCTCTATCTGGTGCTATTTTCTTCCCGTGTCTTATTTTTAGCACGTGTCACATCGAATGTTTAGATACTAATTAGGAGTAGTAAACGTAGACTATTTACAAAACCAATTACATAAGTGGAATCTAAACGGCGAGACGAATCTATTAAGCCTAATTAATCCATCATTAGCAAATATTTACTGTAGCAACACATTGTCAAATCATGGACTAATTAGGCTTAATAGATTCATCTCGCCGTTTAGATTCGTCTTATGTAATGGGTTTTGTAAATAGTCTACGTTTAATACTTCTAATTAGTATCTAAACATTCGATGTGACGGGTGCTAAAGTTTAGCAAGTGGAAGAAAACATGCCCTAGTTACCTTCTGCATCTACCATGGCATTTAAGAAGGCCAAAGCACATATCAATCTGACCGACACCTCCATTCAGATCCCAGGTTTTCTCTACGACTCTACTCGTGTTTTTAGTAAATCTTACTCTATTTTTACGGCACCAAGAAATACAAACATGTTAGATTCAGCCCTGATTATTTTCTTCTCCTATTAGCAACATTCCAAAATACTAGTGTTGGTTGCATTGTAGAACACAGGAAAAATTAGGGAGAATTGTTAGTGCTTGGAACATGGAAAATGGGATATAGGCTTTGAAGTTGAAGTGTTGAACCCATGTCCTGTGCCTGGCACAAGGGGACCAAACTGAATCATTCTGTACTATCGTCTTTTTTTTTACATAATAACTGTACTAGGGTTCTTGATCTGGCTTGAAACATATACTTAGCTCCTGTTGCTACTGGCGGCTGCACCAATTAAGGTCGATCAGTAACTATAACATGGTCATGTAGAAATTGTGTCGGTCATTACCATTACAAACACAACTTGAATGAATCCATGTGAAATGTTTGAAACTTGTCAACCTACTTTTAATCACAAATAGTACCACATTGATCTTGTTAGATTCAAATGGGGCATTTACAATTCCTTTAATATGTAGTACTACCACTTTGTGTAACGCTCAAGCCAGCAAAATCAATGTGACTATACAGTGTAGCCATGTGAGCCGTACTCTTGAGCCTTTAGGGCATGCTCAATGTATCTGGTCCACCATAACCTTAAGAGTGGGCCCATAAACGGTTGATCTTTGTTTCAGCCATACTCACAATGCTATTGTCTAAATTGGACCGCAAGATGAGGGGGCTGTTCGCTTCAGCTTATAAGCTGGCTGAAAAGCTGAAACGACTGATTTGTTGTGAGAGGAAAATACTGTTTGATGGCTGATAAGCCGGCTGAATAAGCTGAAGCGAACACCCCGGAGGTCCACACAAGATAAAAAAATCCTGCATTCCAACTCCCCATCCGTCAATCTCTCCGCCCCATGTTTAAACATGCCATGAAAGAGAAAGGAGGGAGAGGAGAGAGAAGAAATTAATTCTTCTTTCCTTATGGTGAACCGTAAGCTTGAGGTGCTCCTTTAAGCTTTTTTCCTTGAGGTGCATCCCCATAATGTTTTAATGCTATCTTTTTCAGAGTAATGAGTGGCTTAAGGCTACTTTTTTCATACATTGTGGTTGCCCTTAGACCAATCTCAGTGCACAGTTTGATCGCAATGTTACCAAGACTGCCACATCAGCTTTTCAATGAAATAAAACTCTCTCTCTCAATGCAGAGTTTCGTTGCACAATTTCATAGAAAGACTGCAGCATTTAATTCTTATAAGATGTTGTGATCAAATGTGCCATGAGAACTTTGTAGCCTCTACAGTTATATCAAATGTGCCATGAGAACTTTGTAGCCTCTACAATTGTATCTAAATTAAGTATTAGCATAGTACTATGCTGACATATATAGAGTTACTCGGTGTAGCAGTTCCACATTCAGATACGAAGAAGTTCCACATTCAGATATGCAGCAGTTTAACATTCAGATATGGATTAGTTTTACCTTCAGACTAGAGTGCTCGCTGCCACCCAAATTAAAGCGATAAATGACCAAAATATGGAATCTGGCAAACTTAAAAACCCCACTGCCACTCAAATTTTCATCTTCTTATTTCCTACATAGTGCCTCCCATCTTCTGAAGCCTTCCATCATCCTATTTACTGGCACCTTGTCTCCTGAAAATGGACGGCAATATTTAATAATATGTTCACAAGTAAAATTTTCAAGAGCCAGATTTAACTGGCATATATATAGCAGCACAAGCAGATATGTCTCACACTTCAGAACCAATGCATATAATTACCAATTGGACAAAAACAGGGAGTGAAAATGGCAAAATAATATTTACTGAATAAAACATCGGAATGGTGAAATAGGAAGATGATACCTACTGATAATTATTGACGGGCTAGCATCTACAACAGGCTAGCATCTACACCAGATGATAGCTAGTGCCAAATTTATCTGCACTGCTTCATGAATAAAAAGAAACATAGGTTTTTCAGTTTAATCAATCTGACTAACCTTACATTTGTGAACCGGATCTACTTGACCCTATACCCGGCCAGCCCATAAATCTGACGAGCAGGGCATCCTCAGCTATCCAATTAAGCAATCAAGCAACCCAAACAATTTTTTTTGTCAAAAAAAGCAACCCGAACAACACCTTGATTGGGATTTGTTTTCTACTGATGCACAAACTGAACGAGAGGGAAATTACCTAGGATTTGTGGAAGAGGATTGACCTCCGTGGCTGCCAACATGCTGCACTTGGCGGAGGCTGTCATGGTGAAGATTCCAGGTTCACGAATCCCTGATGTGGTGACGCGTAAGTTAGACCTCTCGGTGAAGAAGCCGTCCGTTTGCAGGGGCCGCCATTCTTCTCTAGGCCCGCCATCGAATGGCACTGCTGCGCGGCCTACGTCGGCAACGTCGCAGAGACCTACCATAGCCATCGGCCACTCGATGAGATTGGAAGGGAGAAGTGAGGCGAGATATGGATTGGAGATTGGCGGGAAGCCCGGCGGGAAAGCTTGCGCCACGCGGGAGATCGACATAATCACAGGAGGAGCTCCGCGCTTCGCACGGGATCCCCGCCGCCGCGTCTAGATGAAACGAAGCCCCTCAATGCAGTGTCGTCCGGTTTCCAACATCTGGGTAACTGGGGCTTGCTCGTTTCATCACCGTGAAACGATTGTTTTCTCTTTCTTCGTATGGTTCCATGTCATCATAATCATCTACGTAGCATCTTATTTATTTTCATGAAACTACCACTGAGACTGGCGTTGTTGGCGCCAACCATTTCTTCATCTGTTTTCAAAAGGAGCCAATAAATCCTGAACAATCAGTTATGTGTCACTCTGCATTTTTCCGATGCCACTTTGCTCACATTACATGTATGTATACCTGTACCCAAATTAGCTTCAGTTCCAAAACGTATGATACCAGTTCCTCATCTTAAATACGTACAATATAACACCAAGAGCTGGGGGAGAAATGCCCTATTCCTGCTACCACCCAAAACAACAGCTTTATCCTCTAGCCCTCGTTGGAGCCAAGCTCTGGATCAACAACATAGCCTCGTAGGGAGGGTGTCTTGCCGAAGGTGGCGCTTGGGCCTTTGTTCTGCATCCTTTTCCTGGCGACGTGGCCACGGATCCATGGCAGCACGTCCTCGTTGATCTTGATCATGAGGAAGAACAGGATGCGGTAGATGAAGATCATGCTGAAGATAACCGACAGATCAATCCACTTGGACCGATCCACATTGATCTGGAAGATGTACTTCAGGATGAAGTCACCAGGGATTTTGGGTTGATCCGGGTACTGGTTGTCAAATACGAGGCCTTTCATGTCATTCTGGCATTGGCCCTGTAAGATGTATAGAGTTTGATGTCAAGTTTCAGGTTGGAGTGTAGTGTGCATTGTATTTATCTGCTACTGTGTGGAACCGAATTTACCTGCAGTGCCCAGTAATGGAAGCTGATGTACTGCATGGGGTATCTCCAAAATGGCTTTGGGATGTCATACGGAAGTCTGAAGTATCCCGAGACCAGCATAAATATTCCCTGTCCAAGGAAAATTGTGAGAATTTCTTCTTGCTAAGCCCCAGAGCTGGAGCTTTCTATGGAAAGTAAATTGATGTTTGTTTTGTGGTGGCATGAAACTGTTCAACATAACTGAAACATTGGACTACTGTTAAATATCTTTTGCAGTAATAGCTAAAGCAAGCCAAATATTTTTGCCACAGATAGTAAATACAAGTTCAATGGTAAATTGCTGAACTTGTACTGGAATATGTAGTAAAGCTCCAAATAATACTGGTGAGGAGTGGTTATATGACAAGCTGGATGCCTTACAAGCTTACAACCCTTACTGGATCAGCACAAGGTAAAGTCCTTCGTATTGTGGTCCCAGAAAACCTTACCAAGTTTAGGGGCTCTATAATTCATGATTTCATCTTAAATGTCACATGGTCGTTTATGTCAACTTGTGCCATATTGTAGGGGCATGGAAAATGACATGAGAAAGGGGGTGAAAATGCCATACCTGAATTCCAGCTCCTATGATGATACCCATGAGAAAATTGGGAATGACACTGGCAATTGCCATCATTAAGCTTTCCACCACGGTGACACTGGCGTAGAGGTTCAACACGAAAAAGATGTAGTGTTCAAAACCAGGATGAAGGCGCACCATAAAGTAACATATGGTTCCCGACAAGAAGCATATTAGAATCAGGAACGGCGTTGCTGAGATAGTGTTGCTGATGACAAACGATGCAACACCATAGTGCCCATTGAGCCGTTCCCGCTGGAAAACCTATATAAATGAAGCAAACAAAAGGTGAGGACAGTTCATAGCATTTCTATCTTGCAGGTGAAATATCACAGCCTGAAGTCCACCTTCATTTCTTCGACAAATGAAGGGAACCCTCCAATGGACATGAATGTGACGAACCCAAAGACGAACGCAGAACAGGCAGCCCTGGCCTGCAGAGACAAGGTAGTGAATGCATTAATCATTCATATGTTTCATGACATTGCTCATGTGACTGCATTATTGTGCATTCATATCAGTCCGGCCCAGAAGTTCATATTTCTTTTCTTCATGCTTACCAGGATGGATGTGTATTTGGTGCCGACGTCCAGGTATATTGTGCCGATGCAAACGGTCACAAGGAGATAGATCAGGAGCCTGAGCCAGTAATACCCAAAGTCCCGTGACATGTTGATGAATGAACGCTTGGTCAGGGTGCAAGCCTGCATCAGGAAGCTGGCCTGGCTGCCGCCTGAATCCAGCACCGTTCCTTTCTGCAACGAACAAGATGGTTATTTCCTGCCCCCAGATATGATATTAATTATGGACACCAAAAACAGGTACAACATATCAATGTTGCTTTTGATGACTCAGAGCACGTACTATTCGCGAGATATCATTGACTTTCTCCCTTGCGGCGTAGTAATACTGGGACCTGCTGTATGATGCAATCAACTTCCTGATGGCTTCTGATGTGGTCATCCTATCCAGGGGGTCGTCAGACCTCTCAATCTTTTCATGAACACGAAATGTTAGATCATTTATTTACAGCAGAGAACAAGCATCAAAATTTGCAAATTTTATTGTATTTGTCTATTGACCAGTTAGCTGCTTACCCTTGCTTTCATTGATCCTTTGAGGGTGGCCTTCACCTTGTCGAAGTCAGAGTTGACGCACCTCAGGAAATGGTCAGACGGATTCCTCAGAGGCGGGCAAGGGAAACCGGCTGAAGCAAAGAACTGCAGGTGAGCAAGGAGTCAGTCGACTGATCATGCTATGCTGTGTGTAATTACAGTTACGGTGATGTGGAGGCATGCGTTCCGGCTGCCAACTGCTAACAGTGAGGGAGATGGGGCAAGGAAGTAATAACTACCTCACATGCTTGGGATGCTTGGCCGAAGTAGACGGTTTTGCCACTGGACAGCAGGAAGAGCATGTCGAACAACTCGAACACCTCACTGCTGGGCTGGTGGATGGAGGCAATCACTGTCCTGCCATCCCTGGCCAGGCCCCTCAGCGTCTGCGTGACAAAGAACGCAGACGAGCTGCACAAATACACAACCGTCGCACGGTTAGTTTACTCGGTAACATTTACTAGCAGCCTGTCCTCTTATCCGACGACCTAAGGTACCTGTCGAGGCCGCTGGTGGGCTCGTCGAGGAAGAGGAGGCGCGGGCGCATGAGGAGCTCGAGCGCGATGCTGACGCGGCGCTTCTCGCCGCCGCTGACCCCGCGGAGGTGCCAGTTGCCGATGACGGTGTCGGCGCAGTCCTGGAGGCCCATCTCGATGATGGTGCCCTCCACGAGCGCGCGCTTGTCCTCCCGCGGCATCTTGTCCGGCAGCCGCAGCAGCGCCGAGTAGCCGATCGTCTCCCGCACCGTCAGCGTCCCGATCAGGTTGTCGTCCTGCGTCACGTACGCCTGCATAAACACAAAAATTAATCCATCCAGTTTCTCTAACTAAAAAACTCGGCGCTAATTAACCGAGCAAGCCAACTGCTTTTGCGTCTGCAGAGACGCGTTCTCCGTGTAACGCCATAAATTCAGAGCAGGATCAGAGAGCAAGCCCAGCTGTCAGAATTTATGCTGTGTAGGTGGCTTCAGCCGTTCAGGCTCGCTCTCACAGCAGCCATATTGACAGCCGACCTCTCCCTCCTTTTCACCTCACGAAATTAACACGAGATGGCAGTACGAAATTTTTGGCATCGAGAGTGGTGTGGCGCCATCGAGCCACCGGGGCGAATTAAATCCACGCACCTACCTGCATTACACGCCGGACCGGACCAGAGCTCGACGCGTAGCCGTGCTCTCGCCATCTGGGACGGATGCGAGAATAAACGGCCAGAATCGATTGGATTGGAAGTGTATCCGTCGCTAATTACTACCGAGCCGGCTAGCCGATCTCTCGCTTCTCTCTTGCACGACATGAAATAAACCGTTTGTTCTGTATCTCTCGTAGCACTGGTATGTAGTCAAGTGTAGCTGTGCATCTAGGTCTAAAAGGAAAGTAGCAGTCCTAGTGAAGTGACTGTATGTATAACTACACATATTCATTTTTGGGGAAACCTATATATGACCACACTGCACAAATACGATTATAGCAAATATAGCAAGATGATTTTTTTTAAAAGTTGCCCACTGCACTGTGTTTAAGCACACCATGCATGCAGATTACCAGATCCTGGCCCTTTCAAATACGATTTGCATGCTGCCAGGTGCCAGTTATGGGCGGTAGATTCGAACTTGGACAGATCCTATCAAGAAACCCCTAATGGAACTGCTACCTTGCTATATTTGTATGATCTGAACTGAAGTGGTAGTACGGAACGCTTGATGCTCAGAAATAGAACGGTGGATTTTTTTTATTTCTTTTCAGATGAGAGTAGTGAATCAAAGCTTATAGCTCATGCGATGAAGCGAGAAGCAGGTGCATGCAAAAATGGTTGGACACAAGTCATACAACACGTACGTACCGCGGCGCCGAAGGAGAGCTTGGCCTTGCGGCCGTTGAGGAGCACGTTGCCGGAGAGGAAGGCGTTGGCGGCGAGGCGGCCGGCGAGGGCGTCGAGGAGCGTGGATTTGCCGGAGCCCGAGGGCCCCATGAGCGCGGTGAGCGAGCCGGGCTCGGCGTACCCGGTGAGCTCGTCCAGCACCGTCTGCGTCTTGCCGGGGCCCAGCGCCACGGTGACGCAGAGGTCCTTCCAGGTGAGCCTGGCTGACACGTCGCCGATGAGCGCGGCGGGGCCGGCGCCGGGGGGCAGCGCCTTGCTGTCCCGCCACAGCGTCTCGCTGAGCGGGCTGAGCCCCACCACCATGGCGCCGCCCGCCGCCGCCGCCGACGCGTTGGCCTGCAGCTCCACCATGGCCCGCCCGGCCGCCGCGGACCGCGGCGTCGTGCCGTCGCCGCCGCCCTGCTGGTCTCCGCCGCCCGGTCTCATGGCTGGATCGAGCGCGAGGATTCGAGGGCTGGGAAGTCAGGAAGGAAGAGGGCTAGTGGTGGGGCGACCGGGAGCCAGAGGCGCGTCTGGAGAGAGCGGCCGGTTTCGATGCAGTGGAGAGGGCAGCTAGCGCGGGCAGGAGTTATAAAGGAGGAAAGCATGCATGCACAATAAAGAGGGGGGAGGAGTTAATGGATGGACGGAGCAATCAGAGAGCAGCGAGGCGAGCAATGGAGCTGTGAGAGAGCGAGTCACTGCACTGAGGCCACCACTTAATAAACTGCCAACCAAATTGTCTCCGTCATTTGGGTTCCTTCCATCGCCTCATCACCTCATCATGCATCCTCTCTACAGTTCTTATTAAGTAGGAGTACTGTACTGCCACTATTTTGATTGTGTAGTTGTGGTTTTCTATAACAGTCTCAAAATACAATGAAACCAAATAAGGTTTATCACATCACATTCACACCAAGCGTGCGATGGACGGAAAATTGATGTTTTTTAAGACTTCCAAGATTTTTTTTTATATAAAGAAGGCTAGGCTTCCAACCCTTGTGATGGCCTTGGAGGCACACTGCCAATTCACGAACTGTATCGTACTTAACGTCGTCAACTGCACAAACCCGTGCAACAGCAGTATCGCCGCAAGGTTACAGCAAAACACGACTAGTATAAAAACGACGTTGACGATCGAACTGGAGCGGATCGTCGGAGTCCGGCGAGGGAACACGGAAGTCAAGAGGGCTGGGGCCGGGCCAGAGCGAGCAGGCCACGACGGCAACACGTTACGGCCCCGACGCCGTCCACAGGCACTGCACACATGGCCGCACACGCCACATGATGAAGGCGAGAGGAGAGGAGACGGGTGAGAGATCAGATCGATGGATCCAGCCAGCTGCAGGCCGCATTTATAGCGGGTACTGGTGGACGTTGGCGTTGTACTTTCCTTCATCGCCATACCTTCCGGCTCGATGGCTCATCGCCGCCCCCTTTTTATCCCCATAATTCTCGGTTCTTGTGCGAGCATTCAATCGCGCCCCGCCGGCCCGTCTCCCTTTTCTTTTCTCTCATTGAGAGTCGTTTCGCAGCGGATTCAGATCGCCAGCACCCGGAACGGATGCAGACGACAGCGAGCGATGGCGTGCAGTTCGACTGATCGAGATAGCATATGGCATGACAGATACTAATAACCATGAGTAGGTCATGAAAAGGGCGTATGGGTTGTGCCAATATGGCGTGACAATCCTGGGATAAACCTGTGATTGAGTATATCGTTTCAGTGCAAGACAATCATTCGGAGAGCGTGAATACAATACCAGAGTGTTAGGTTTCTACCTGTAATTAAGGTAGCAAACCTCACATCGCATGATGGTTACCCAGTTCTTGGTGAACGATGGAAGAAACTAAGTTCATGTTTTGATGTAGTATAGCTGATGGACTAAACCTGATATTGTCAGAAGAAAATTATTGGTGCCAGTACGAGTACATAGTGGTGGTACTCGACGTTCGAATTGATGGACCGCGAGAGGACACAGAAAATGGTGCGATGTGTCAACCTCCGTTGATCATTAAGCTCCGGTCCGAGAGAGCCGCTCCCAGAATCATTAAGCTCAGATCCGGCACCAGCAGCTGCTGGCTGGTGACCAAAAAAAAAAGTTGACAACAGCAAATCGCCTCCAACTTCCGAGACCCCACGCGTCCTTGGCCGCTTGCTGCGGGCTGCTCGATCGGTTCCCGTCCTCGCAGTCGCAGCCAACGTACCGTACGACTCACCTCTCACCTCACCCCTGGGCGGTTGGCACAAACAAGAAAGTTTCGCGTCGGCACACAGGCAAGCCATGCGTGACACGGCTGGCTGGCAAACCCGCCGGCTGATGGAATGCCGGCATGCTGCCTCCAAAACTCCGTTCAAAACTCTCACGCGGCGGCCGGACCGACACGTACGGTTGGCTGTTGCTGCGGCCGGCCGGCCGCCGGCCTATGACTGAAGCCTCCATGCTGACCAGCGGAGGAGACCGAGTTCAGAACTCGGACTCCAGGCAGAGCTACTAGCTGAGATCTCCTCAACTGCCATCCTCCCAACAAGACGAGTGGTAGACGAGACCGCGCCAGGGGTTTGACCACGCTACTGACTGCTAGTCCTGATCCTGCTAGCTAGCTGCACATACAGAGCACCGGTGCTACTGGCTACCGGGCCGGGGAATCCATTAATGACATCGTTAGCCGAGGCGCGCGCGGGCGAGAGAATCAGAGAACGAAAACCCCGTGCCGCGGGCAAAGACCGATGGGAACGGGTCCTGCCTGCCGCCCTGCCGTCCTGGAGGGAGGAAACCTCGCCGCGGCCGCGACCGCTGGACGGGGGCAGCCGGGCGGGCACCGCGTGGTCGCACTCACGCAGGTGGCGTTGTCCGTTGCATTGGGGGTGCCGTGCCGTGCCGTGTAGTTGCACGTCCATCTCGCGGCGCCGGGCAAGTAATGAGAGCCCTGGCCTAGCTAGCCCTCCGTCCGGCCTCCGGGGGCTGCGCGCTCCAACTCCAACCGCTCGCGCACGTCACGTCCACCGATCCGCGACGGCTGCACGCATCTATCTATCCATCCCTTCGCTCCTTCCCCGCCCCGCCGGGTTTACGACGGAACGGCGATGCGCAACCGCGCGATGGCGATGCGCGTCGCGGATCGGAAGCCGCGGCAGCGAGGGTGCCACGCGTGCGAAACGAGCGCGCTCGGCCTGACTCAGCTGCGCGCGGTTCTAGCGTAGCAGTGGGCATCGCGCTGTTCGGTTCCTGGCGGCTTGCGCGGCGTCACCTGTTCCCCGGCCGCTTGGATCCCTGCTAGCTGGGCCCTGGACCCTCTCGCCGCATGGGCACATGCTACATGTTTTCAGTCTCAAATCATGTCCTCCATTCAAAATTATTATTTTTTAAATATAAAGATTTAGACGGAGGAGGCAGTAATGAAAGACCACTTCCCCCTCGGTTTTTGTCCTCTCCAAAAGGTGTCTTCGATGTTTCGGTGGCCGGAGCCAGCGTGGTACATGAAAATTGAAAACGGATGGAGTGATAGTGATGGATAAGCCTACAAATCGATTTATGTCAGGACAAATTGATTTATTTTGGATTAATCGGGACATAACGTGTTGTACTAGTACTACTAGGACTCGTCTAAATCCATCTACAGTGCTGTCCAAAATTCGCGTTCTCCCAGCATCATACGGTCACCGCGACGTGCGCCGCTTTCACTTCCGTAAGTAGAAAAATTGGCATGACCAGCGGTTACCGATCGACGTGACAACACCGCAGCATGGGACGATCCACCGTTGAACCAATTCGTGATGGCAAGATGAGCTTTCTCCCGGCCAAGGCCGAGCATGCAAGTAGGCTACAAGATGGCGTGTCCGCGCACGGTAGGTTCGAATCGGTCATGACGCATGAGTCATGCCGCGGCCTGAAACAGACAGGGGTTTTCCCTGTACTGTACGGCTCGCGCAGGTTTTTGGCTGTCCGAAATCTTCGTAGCACTCGAGAAACCGGGGTGTTATTAGGCAGGCAGAGGCAGCAACCAACAGCCAGGACTCTCAACCGCAAACCACACAGAGTAATAGCGAGGTCTCTTTCGTTTCTTGGTCAATCGTGTTAGGTGAGATGGCGGGGGATTCGGCGAATGAGCTCGCGCGAGCTAGGCACTCCAAATTTCAACTTTGATACTATGTAAAAAAAAGATTTCTCTTCACATCAAACTTGCGGTACATGCATGGAGTACTGAATATAGACGAAATCAAAAACTAATTGCACAATTTTGTTGTACTTTGCGAGACGAATCTTTTGAGCCTAATTAGTCAATATTTGGACAATAATTTACAAATACAAACGAAACGCTACAGTTACGCTACAGTAATTTTGGTTGTCCAAAGTTGAACAACTAAACAAGCCCTAGTATTCCCCGGGCAATGATCGATCGTGCCCATCTGACACCGTCCTTGGCACGCGTCTCCTTGATTAAAAGTGCAGACGGTTAGCAGTTCGTTCAGCTTTCCCGTCAGTCGTCAGGAAGCTCAACCCTGAAAGCCCACACGCACCTCCCATACCCCCACAACTGCTGGCTTCTACACTTTCCTCCCAAAAAAAAAACAAAACAAATGGCCGCTACAGAAGTTGCCAGTGTACCATACAGTACTGTACTACTACCATGGAAGTGAGCGTAACAACTGATATTCAAGTGGAAAAATCCGAATCCAAATTCCAAAACGTGCTGACGGGGTACAGTATAGAAATCACAATATTCACTACGACCTACTACCGCACGGAACAGGGTTCTGCATCTTTATTCCACCGAGCCTACGACGACAAGAAGTAGCAACTCCGGCGACGCGAGTACGCGACGCGGCGCGATGCGCGATCTAGCAGGTGGGCACGCACTTCCTGCACTTGACGACGCATCGGGAGGGGACGTGGGTCAGGCTGGCGGCGCGCAAGGCGCGGTAGCACCTCTTGGCGCAGATCACGCGCCTCTTCCGGCACGCCGCGGCGCTGACGCAGCCCGCGGACTTCCTGGCGGGCCGCCGCCTCCGGGACGCCGCCACGGCACGCAGGTTCTTCGCCTCGGCGTCGGCGTCGGCGTCGGCGGTGGCGTTCGTGGCCGCGGCGCGCCAGCCGTCAGCCCCCGACGACCGGAACATGTTGCCGGCCCTGGCGATGAACTCCCGCAGCTCGCGGCCCAGGATGGCGGGAATGCTGGCGCCGCTCTCGTGAGTGGCGGCGGCGGTGGCAGCGAGCGAGAGCCTGCAGCTCGCCATGGCGATGGCCAGCAGGAGCACTAGCACGACGCCGGAGCTCTTCATGCTTGCTGGCGTGTCGGCCACCTTGACCGTGATCTGTCCAGCAGATCAACTCACGCTAATCAATACTGTTAAAACTCTACTCTTATATAGGAGAAAGTCCTCAGGATGGCATGGAAACATCTGCATGAGCTACCTAATTCGAGCGAACGTCAAATGCGTGGTGACGAGCAGGCGGGGCGTGAAGCGTGAGCCGCCCGGGTTGGATGTTGGATCGAAGTAGATAAACCGGCCGGTAAAACGCAAGATGGCATGGAATGGAAATCTCCCCTGCTGCTTTTCCCTCGTAAAATTCCTGGCAAACTCGATGAGGTCATTTGAGCTGATTGCAGGCCCTTTGTCTAGTCACTTGCATGCATGACTGTACAATTCCTGTCCACGTGCCAGGAATATATGTGTATCGAAATGGACTTGTAAACAGAAAAGAAAAGGAAAGAAAGTGACATGTCAGGTGACAGGGCACCAATCGCCATATTTTATACTAGCAAAAAGAACAAATTATTTCGTTCATGATTATTAGCCAGGTGTCTGTTCTATGACCTGCTGAACAATGTAAATCAGCACACAACAGTGATGTATCATGTGTCGCAGCGCTTCCAATCATACCATTCTTACAACGACATGACAGGATGTATAATTGAAATGTCAGTATGCTAGCGCGAAAGATTGTTATCTTATCTGTACATGCTCCTGGTACCCTTTGTCTTCACAAATAGTAATGTGATGTGCAATGAATTTAAGTTGCCTTGCTTCATGGATGCTCTATCCATGCTTCTCTCCCCCATTTTCAAATAGTAGCAAATAAAAATCTGTGTTGAGCACACTATCCTAATGCTAGTTTCACTTATTTTCATCACTTCAGTATCTACTAATATCATATTCCAAATTATTAAGTGACAAAATTTACGAAACTTTTCCCATGTTACGGGAAATGTTCTGAACTTGAGTTCATGGCGTTTCTTCATCAGCATTAAAGGGCAATCCCTTTCCACTGAGAAGCATAAAAGGTCTAGCGGAAATATGTTCCAGTCATCATCAAGTGAGAACCAAAAACATTCTAGCAGAAATATGTTCCAGTCATCATCACGTAGTTAGTGGTTGCATTGGTATATCACTGAGTTCACGTCAGTGGCTTGAGATCAAATCAACAATAACGACTTCTGGTTCTAGAGTGCCAACCATATTATGCCATAACAGCTCGCCTCGCAAGTTGGAGCTGGAGACTTACAGGCGAAGGATATTCTGATAGCCATTCCTGTTTGATCCACGCCCATCATTGGATTAGTTGGAAAGCACCGCCCAACAGTCTGATTTGCCCTGCACGGTTGAGAGGAAGGAAAGAAGAGACCAAATTGCAATGAGTAATAAATTATGCAGGTAGAAGAAAAATACCCGGATCAGAATTAGTCAAAGTTCAAACTCAAGTGTGGACTTATATAGAGACCTTCTAAAATGGAAAAGAACGAAAATCCACTGACAAGATAAATTAGTTTTTTATCAGTCAGTCTCATGTGGGGTACAGTGCATTAAAAGAAATCTGCCTAACCTTCATATATCACCTGTCGCTAGGCATGGCACAATAATCTCCCAACATACAAACGATAGAACAGAACAGAGTCCATCCATTTTAATTTGGAACCACAAATGACCAATCTCCCAACAAACACAGAACAAACTCCACTGTAGCATACCTCACTAGTCTTGCCAGTGCATATGGTGTTTACACCTACCCTCTCCGAACACACAAGAGTGGTAATATAACGGATCAAAATTTATAAATATGATTATCAATGTATTACCAACCATTTAGTAGACTGAACACATAAAAATGATGTATGCAGATTTATCTTGAAAAGTACCTTCAATTTTATACCATAACCAAAGTCTTGCCAAAATGCCAAAGGCATGTTTTGGGAACCATACACGTAACTGTACGTAGTAACTTACAATACCAAATATAACTATATAAATGTGCAAAACCATTGATGTATTTCTAAATGAATCAGTAATGAGAGAAGCCAAACAACTGGGAAATATCATCACCTAACTTCTTGTCCTGATGTACACACAGGAATATGAGGAAGAGAAGAATACGGGGATACTTATCACAGTGCGAAAACCGGATGAAAAGAGTGTCCCACAAACAGGAAAGCGGGAGGCAAGAGAAGATCCACCAAGCTCACAAGGAATGGTACCTTTCTTGCTCAAGAAAACAAGAGAAAAGAGGACTGATTAACAAATATATTCAGTTTTCTCAATAATCTTATCCTCCCGGAACCTAAAATGTTCTAAAATAGTGATCTTTCATTCAATTGGACAATGAGAATGACACCTTCCTTAAGTGATAATATTTTGAATCAGATACTGACTGTCTCACTCTTAGGTTTCTCAGCATTAACTATGTCAGGGAGCCATCAGACATGACACGAACATTGTTCCTGTTGAAGCACAGAAGTAGCTCCAATATGTAGCATCATTCTAGACAAATTAAACAGTTACTAGCATTCAAAAGGAAAATTATCACCAAGTATACCTCATGAATATGCAATACATCAGAGAGACGAAATGATATTTTTCTTGGACCCTTTATTATATTCCAAAGAAATCTGGTTCTTTTTGTCAACAAGAACACGTGCCCTTTTCAACCCACAGCAATCTGTCTAGGACACGTTGTTTACTTGAAATTTTTTTGGCTATATTGTTCACAAAATCCATCTAAACCATGTAATGGAGATGCCAGGATCTTTAAATTTTATTTATATTCGATATTTGCAAAGCAAATTATTTATATCTTATTTCCTTGTAGTATGCAAACTAAAACTATGTATAAGCAGCAGTGCATGTGGAGTTCAGTAACGTGCCGGCTGTCATTGAGAGTGTGTTTGGCGGGCACGCCTCGAATACGCTTAATGCGTGACCCTTTGTTTTATTTGTGCCTTTTTGTTGAAATAAAGCTGGAAGACCTTGTTTCTTACAAAAATAAGCAGCAGTGCTCCATAGAAGTAATTTATATGGAGCAAAACAAGAAAAAAAGAACATGATGTTTTTTCAAGGGTAGTTAGTATAGCAGACTGGTCCATTTGAATACACAACTAAGTCCTCTATAAATCGTTGTCCAAGACTTATGAGTTCATGGATCAAAAGACTGCATTTTCAGTAAGACATACATATTCAAACTCCAATTCAGATGTGCAAATCCTATTCACCAAAAAACCTCTGCAAGATCCTTTCTCCATGTGAACTGATGGTTAGTAACCTGGTCGTAGTCTCTTATGCATTCAAATATTCAACTGATGTCCACATAAAACTTCACTTGAAGCCAATGAATACATGATGCTGACACTATACTGTTCTGATATCAGGAATAGAACAAAAGGGACAAAAGTATCCTATTTTTCCAATGAAACTGAAGGTGCTTACCAGTAAGTATAAAAAGGAGACATGATGTTTGATTATCCAAATACTCCCTAATACATGTATCAGTAAAATTCATTTTATTGTTGGTCATCAACTGCCTCCATTTAACAATATAGGCCCCAAAACATCATGAGAGTCAAAGTTTGCAACATTTGAGAAATGAATTGGTGCAATCATCTTTAGAGTTAGTCGCCAAAAAAAAAATACAACCATCATATTTGCATTTGGTTCACTTTTATAACCTTTCATGTACTTGTAATACATTCCGTAGCTGTACTAATGGCCAAAGTTCAGTTTTGAAGGAACACATCTTAAGGACTGACACATCATATTGAGCTTTGTTACAATGCTTTTAAAGTACCAGTGGTACTTGCAGGTACTTTCCTTTCTTATCCTTCTTACCAAAAAAGAATTAAATAGATTTACACATAATTAAAAGGGCATCATAGTAATTTCTCACTATTTTTGGTACTTGGTCCCACCAAATTGGTACCTCTTGGTACTTCTCTTTTAGTACTTCATGGTACTTTCTTTGTTTCCACCGTTTGATTTCACCAGATGGACGGCTCTCATTTTTTTAAGCACTCTAAAATTTCTCATATTATGATTTATGAAATAGGAGTGGGAGAACAAAACCAGGGCCCAGTGTTTTATATTATCAATGTTGATCCAATGTTTGACTTAAAAACAATATAAGCACATAAAAGTTTTTGCAAGAATGTCATGACTCAGGTATTACAGATATTCAGGATAAGTTACAGGGAAAATATGTTAAGCAGGCAAAAGGTAGCCAGTGCACCTCACTCAATTTCAATTTGTTGAGGTGCATCATTTTGATCTGCCTCACTTGATTCTTCAGAGCTGTTTTCCTCAGCTATTCCAGAAGCCTCCACTGTCCGAGTGATCCATTCCTTGAGAGGATCCTCATTCAGGTCAAGCCTCAAGAGGCCAGCAAACACACCACCCATGAATGCTACTGGCTCCTACAGACAGGATAGATAAAATATCATCATCTGGTCTTGCTTCAACAGGAAAAAGAAGTCAGTTCCAGACTAAAGAGCGTATAATTATTATTGTTTGATGAATGTCACTAACAGTATAGCTACTCTTCCTGAATTATCTGCAACTTTCCATTTCCAGAATGCATTTTGATTACCAAAATTGATGACATTGGAACCTAAAATAACAGGGAAGTATGAAACAATACGCCTACATATCAAGTTGAGGGTCAATTTTGCTAGTTTTGCCTATATCGATGATAGCATGGGAACCATAACAGTTCAGAACGCACTGAAAAGTTTAATGAAGAGTTAGCTCCATAGATCAATATGAAGTTTCTCCAACATCATGAACATCGAAACAAATCTGAATTATGACTGCGGCATAAACTGTCCCATCTTCCAGGAAAAAACTTTACAAGCGTACAAAAGACCACAAGCATTGATGAAGCTGAGACTACAGCTACCAGCTATATAGGTGTAAGAGTCGGATTGAACGGTCTATTTCACATTTCCCACCACTAGAAGCTACCTAAAGCCTCAAATCAACCACAATACAATCAACCAAACTAGAACTATCCCCAATCATAGATTATAAGAAGAAAAAACTGAAAAGGACCCAAGAAATTTACCTTGATGGCTTCTCGGAGGATGCGCTCGTCCCCGAGAGGGTTGAAGCAAGCTCGCACGACCCCCGCCGCTCCCCTTCTCCTCCTCGTCGTCCGCCCAGCAACCGCACGGGGAGACCACCTCTCCGACAACTGCAACTGCAAGCGACAAAGACGAAGCTGTACTCAGTTAAACTCGTGCGAAAGGACGCGAGGATTCCATTTCCCAGCGTAGGGCTTTACCGCTGCGGGAACTCCCGGGCAGGGGCGGAGCAGAGCAGCAGCAGCAGTAGAAGTCGCCATGGATGGCAAGCAAACGCTTCCACCAGTGTTCGACCGTTCGGGAGTCTTCCTCACCCGGAGCCGGAGGCGACGAAGGATATTTTTCTTGCAGCCGCGGAATTGAGGACGGTGAATGGACCGGCGCGGGCCGTGGTTTGCGAAGGTTCGGCCCGAGCGAGACCGAGCTGTTGAGGGGCCCGGCGGGGTGTTCCGCTAGCTGGACCGTACGAATGGGCCGGGCATGGCCGGTTTGTGGGCTGTTTGTTGATATTTGAGAAGGAAGGAAGCATAGTTCTTTTAAAAAAAATAAAGCATAGTTTTTTTAAACAAATAAAGCATCGGTTTGATTTATAGATATAGCATCGATTTTTTATTATTTATTAAAAAATTAAAAATAATGCATCGGGTGACCGACCGGCTCTGACCTTCTGAACGCTGCCTGTTTCTGTTTCTTGCGCATCAGCCGCCTGCGGATGCGGGAGGAACGTCCGGAGACAACAGTTTCCATTCTTGAAGGAAAAAAGAGATTGGAATTCCTTTGCTTCAGCGGGTTCTACGGGTCCACTTGCTCACGCATCGTGCATGAGCATGACGCAATTTTCAATCCTCAGGGGCTTCAGGGCTGCAACTGCAAGATGATGTGTAAAGTTGACTTTGCCACCAACATACTCCATGGCCCATGGCATAATAATTCCACCACGTATTTCTTTACACGTAGAAGAGTGCAAGTTTTCATTTCTACTATGGTTCAGAGCACCATTTTTATTGATCTGAAGTTAACGAGGAACAAACCACCTGGAGACCTTGGAAAAGCAACGGGTTGGTGCACAAAAAGTTTCAGAATAGCAGGAAAAGCAAGTGATTGCCCTTAAAAACAGAAAAAGCAAGGCCATAAGCGGCGATTAGACGGCTCCATCCTGCCTTGGATGCGTATACGCACATGCATTTTACTTTCTGTCCTATACAAGCCCAGGCATATCACAAACATGAAACACACAAGTCACGCGAACAAAACCAAGCCGTACACGTACTGATCCGGTGTCATAGTCCTTACCCATGGCTACCTCAAAGAGAAAAAAAGTCCTTACCCATGGCGACCTTCTTTTCTCCTTCGAAAATGGATACCTTTTTTTCTTCCAAAATGGAGGCTTATCGCCTTAACTCCAGTGGAACAAACGTTTTTGGAGTTACTGCGCATTTCAGGCATGCATGTCTGCAAGGCACAATGGCCATCATGCCTCCTCGCAGCAGAAAATGACGAAAAACAAAAACTAAATTTGGAAGAAAGGCCAAAAAAGCCACTCCAGCAATATCCTAGACTAACATGGCCAAGCCAAGGATAATCAATTGGGAATGCTATATATCAAGTTGGCAGGTTATTAAGAGCTAGCATATCCTTAGAGGGGGTGGAGGCTGGAGATAGATTTTTTTTTTTAGAAAGCATTGATGGCAGATATGCAAATATTCCCAGTCCGAGGCTCCTCCTCCTCCCCTGCAAAAACCTGAGCACACACCTCCATTCGGTGTAACAGAGCGCTCTAAGCATAGGCTTTGGTTTGCCATTGCTCTCTCAGCTTAGAGGATTTTGAGGGGCGAGTAGAGACATGGAGGGTGCTAGTGCTATCGTTCAAGAGGAAGCTAATGCTGTTTTTGATGGGGCGGTCGGGAGCCATTCCAATCTGAGGTGTTTTCTTGACAGTGTGACGCCAGTTGTTAAGGCATATAGGGTTCATAAGGCACCCTATCTTCCACTAGTAAGCATTTCTTGAACGAACTTCTATTAATTTTTGGTTGCACAATTCCCCTCCTCCTTATGTTGTGAACTCATGCTTTTGTCGAATTTCTTACTCCCATTCTCCCTACTATCTTTGATCTGGATATATTGCCTCTTTTATTTGGTCTCGCATATGATTTACAAGGATATGTGGATAAAACTAGATATGTGAGCTTATCGATTGCAAGTGTCCATGTTTCCCACTTTAAGATCATGCTCTACTCATGCTCCATGTTGCTTTTATATATACTTGTGGGTTTGTTGATGTTTCCTCTGATCTGTATGTAAAGTTCAGATTCAAAATGTTTTAGGCGCGAAACATAGCCGTAGATAGTATCCGTTACGCCTTTATGAGAATGTCGTGTCGTGGAGGTATTGTTTGAGCATTCATTGCTCAATCATTTGAATTAGGAGGTTATGATGAGATTTTTTACCCCGAGGTTAATCCACGACAATTCCTTTTTGCATTTAATGCTTTTGATTTTTTTTCCATCTAGAATTAACCTTTTTTCCATACCATTAGTAACACTTGGTTAGACTGTACAATAGATAGATCCAAATAGAAGGACCCCACTTGACACATCATTGTCCCTTTCATTCTTAAGTTACATGTTCACGTTATCATGCATCATATCCCTTGATACAAGGTATGTGCTAATTGATTCACAAGATATGCATTTATTCAATATGAACCCAAGTGACAACAAGTAATCATCATTGCATCAGGATCTCTTCTAGATTTGACTATACATGCATTGCATTCCTTTTCTTGCTTAATTAATAGGAACCTTCCAAAAGAGATCATCCAAAATAGATTCACCCAAAATAAAAATCTATACTGGTCGTGGACAAAGTAACAAATACTCCATTGCATACTTGTGTTCACATGGTCTCATCTATATTGATGCACTAGAGCTATGAGAATCCCATGATTATTTTTTAGGGAGATAATGTATTCAAAACCAGCTAGGTCGGGGTATATTTATGCACGTTTTATTACTTGTATGCACTATTTTATATCTAAAGGCAAGATAGCTAAACAACTTTAACTCTTTTATCGATGAATGCAGTCAAACAACTATTGTGGAAAGATTGCAGACAATGGAGTCAAGTGTTTCTACCTTGGAGATCTTTGGAATTTGTTCTATCAGTGGAGCGCATGTGGTGTTGGTACTTCAGTGTGCATCGCTCCGGGTGAGACATTAGAGCAATTCTTCGTGCCATATCTTTCAGCCATTGAACTGTACACCTACAAGACAAATGTTCTTACTTCACAAAGGTAAGCACATAGTATGTGTATATAGATGTGTTTTGTATATGATTGAAATTAAATTAAAGGAAAGAAAATAGTACCAATGTTGGTTACAATGATCATTTCTAAAAGTTCCAGTTGGCATACTAACTGCAGCATGGTATATGATAAAAGGTTCATTGAGTACAGCCAACACGGTACGATAGATTGGACTCACGGATGTCAAACACCATCACCCGTGTCCAAGGTTGAAGTTGAAAGCAAGGAGGAGTTATTCTTCAAGTACTTTGAACCTGACTCCCCTTATGAAAGGGTACCTTTCGTAGACAAGGTATGTAGTCCCAATAGCTTCAAATCTAACTTTCTCTCTACTATTCGCAATTTTTTTTCCATTTTTCACCTTAACATATGTGCACCTCGCCTAAGTTACCTTGTCCGGTGCCTATTCATAAGTTGAGTCAGGTTCTAAATACTCGAAGGATAAACCCCTTGCAGATCATGTAGTTCCAACATTGTGTAGTGTCAGATCTAGCTGCCTCTCTGTCATCCATGTGTTTCAAACTTTTGCACTCCCTGCATATATCATCAGATGGAAAGAAATAAATTCATTAGCATACTTAATTTGATGAATCAATGTACAAATGCTAAACTAAGATGTTTCTATTTATTACTGCAAGATCTATTTTAAAAAACCAGAATAGGTCTAAATATCTCGCCAATGGATTAGCCTTTGGGATCAGATCTCCCATAAGGATGTTGATTTGTGCTTAGATAAGGTCCAATAATGTTGTTTCTAGCTTGGATTTTGGGAAGTACATGGATAGAAAAGGGTGACAGCGAAGCAAGAGATTGGATCAAGGTCGGGCATCACCAACAAAGATGTTGGTAGATTGGGTCTTGGGGGAGTGCAAAGAAAAAAAAAGGGTAGGGTGATTGCGTAAACGGGAGAGTGAATCAAGGTGGCGCATCTTTAGCAGTGATGTTAGTATCTTTAGATCTACATTAAAGTAGAGTCAATAGAGAGTTGTGGGGGAAATTGGGACTTAAATCAAGGTTGAGCATCATTGATCACGATGTTACTAACCTGCATCCAAGTGAGTGCAAAGGAAACAAAGGATGGTGGCGTAAATAAGAGTTTGAATCAAGGTGGACGTCATCAAAAGATATGTTGATAGCTTGTATTTGATGATACAAAGAGAAATTAATAAGTGAGGGGAAACAAGAGGTTGAGCCTAGGTGGGCATCTATGCGATTATGTGAATTTGATAAGGACAGTGGTTATTGATACAGAAGACTCACCGGAGCAAGTGAAGAAGGCGATAATCATCGTGGGATGCGGCGGCAAGGGGGAGAGGGGTGGGGGGATGTTGACACCATCATACCAACGACAGCCATCAATCGATCTTGTTTGTGCCGAGGCGAGTTTGGGAACACAACATGTAGGTGGGGTGGAGGCGGCGATAGAGTGGATATAGGGTTAGTGGTAGGGATGGTGGGAGAGGAGACTATTTATAGAGAATGATCAAAGGAAGAGTCCGTTGGATCTTAATCCTACGGGTACTAAATACACCTATTTTTTAAAAGAAAAAGGTCACATATTTGTTATATTTTTTTTGTAAAATCCTAAAAATAAAGGACCTCTAAATTAATAATTAGTGAGTTAGACTTAAGTATAAATTTGTCTAGGGTCCACTACAATTATATGATCTTCCTTATTTTCTTTCTTTTTTATGTTTAGGTGTACGAGTTGTACCATAACTGTCCTGGCCTAATATCTCTAAGCAGTGCAGAGCTCTCACCGTCAAGTTGGTTGTCGGTTTTTTGGTAACTTTTTATAATCACTTACTTTTATCTTGAAATGCAAATATACCGGTACATATATGTTCACCTAAGGTAAACAATGATAATAATTTTATTTCCTCCTCTTATCCTATAGGTATCCATCAGGTCATGTCCCTGCAAAAAATCGGAAAGATATGAATACTTGTTTTTTGACTTACCATAGCCTTTCAACATCTGAAGGTATGCAACAATGAATAGGTGGTAGTAAGGAAGTTTTATTTCATTTCATTTCTATGTATTTTTTAGGTGTGTTTGTGTGTCTACCTGTCAATCACACATATTTTTCTTCTTTATTACCAATGTACATACTAAGGCATAAAAGTTCCTCTAATAATTGTTTTGTTTCCCTTATTTTTGTTCCCAAAAAGCAACACATATCATATATTTATCTATACATTTTCATTTTTTTCACTAATATCTCATACAACAGTAAAAATACTTGTTTTGAAATGCCTATGTGGAATTGAAAGTATTAATTAATCCTTTCTATTTTAGCAGCATAATGAATTATAATAATTTCTTTTGATTAAACATAACATGGTGATTATCCTTGTAGATGTCTCTTTAGACAATGTGAATGCCTCTGATCATGTGGCACTTGCTCCATTCGGCCTCGCAACATACAAGCTAGACACCAAAGTATGGGCTAGTCCAAACTCCGATGACGAAGAGTATATTTCTTCTCTATTCGATGCAGCACGGTCATGGCTCAAGAAGCACAACATTCACCACAACGACTTCAATCACTTCTCTTATAGATGCTCCTTCACATGAATAACATGAACATGACCATTCAACAATTAAGTTCTTAGTCATTGATGACTCAAGTGTGTTGCGTGCTGTTTTTAGCGCATCTTCGCGTGCAATGAAAGGTTGTAGTAGTAGCTAATTATCTTCATTTTCTTTTATTTATTTATTTTGTTTACTTGTGAAGTTGTAGCTTTATGTAGTTCTTTCAACCATGATGTTATAGAATTGTATTCATGTGTTCAGATAGCACACATCACAACATTTTACTTTTTGCTTAGTATATGATGTGCATCAGCAAGTTATGTTCAGTTTAGTGTGGTTAATCATTCCTTTTCTTGATGGCACACTACTAAAGACCATCCAAATTTATAGCAACAAACAACTAAAACAAGAATATAATCTAAAGATATTACCTAAAAAGTTGCTAAATGATTCTCCACTAGATTAGCAGTCATTCATTTCCAATTAGTGAGACTTGAATAACTTATGAGATTGCTCAGCATCTCTATTATTATCTTCATGATGTGATGCATCCTATGGTATACAATATGCAATAATTGTTTCTATGTATAGTTGACATATTTTTTTATGGAACATGAAACATTTAATTGTTAGAAAATTAGATAGATAGATAGATAGATAGATAGATAGATAGAAAGATAGATAGATAGATAGATAAAAATATAATTGTTGGGAATTTAGATAGATACAGTACACTAAATTTGTATTATTTTTATGATACAACTAATAAACACCCTAAAGATATGGCGAACAATCAACTAAACAATATATTTAAAAAATCATCTAAAATATATACTATAACGATTTTATTTGAGAATCACATAGAAATCCGTTGAAGTTAGATTTTTTTGAATTGATTTTATTTATGGTCAAGTAATAACATTGTTCTAAAATCTGGTAAGAGATCAACTTAAAACATCTAAATCGATTCCCTAAAATCATGTGAAACTGCTCTTTTGACTGGTATGAGTTATCATTCCTCCTCTTGATGGCAGTCAATAGAAAACCCCCAAATGTATCACCAGCAATGAATTGAAGCAAAAGGTTAAACACATCCACTTAAAATGTACTAAAAATGGCGCCTAACATGCACAAAATTTGTAATCGATGTTCCTCAAGTGTCTATCGTACGCTATCGTGTCCTCATGGTTCTCAAATTAAGACTTCAATTACAAACTAAATTAGGCAGGAATAGTTCACTACAAGCTCACTATCGAGGTGCCATAGCTCATGCACATATTTAACATTATATTGTGGTAAACACCAAATGTATAGGAAAAGTGACCAAGCTAGGGTCATTGTCCAGCGAGTTGATGATATTGACGCAGGTAGGCAAGCGGCAAGCAGGTTGAGCAGGAATGGTGCACGATGGCTACGTGAAAGAAGGTACTAACGCTGCACGCCCGTGCAAGGCAGTAGCGCCGCTAGTCATTGTTCATGTAGGTGGATTTTCCATGATACATAATAACTTCACAATTCAGTATAAAATATTTAATGTTTCTTGGAACTATACATGGCTATGTCTGTATGCCATCTTATGTTGTGTTATGACTTAATTCATGCATAAGTACATGTGGAAAACCTAATGCCAGATATGGGACATATGCATAAATTTTGACGATTTACACTACTACAAAACGTGAATCACATCACCCCTCCTTTGATTAGTTCCTGGTTCTGCTTCACGGAGTCATCGTCCCAAATCGAGGAATGGGATCGGTACGGTTCGTTTGCCGGGGTCGATGCCAGGGACGTCAGGTCCCTATGGCCATCGGAACATCAAGAGGTTAAAGCAGTGGAGAGCAGACAACACAGAGCAGTCAGAGCTTGCATCCATGCTGGTCTTCAGTGGACTCGTCGACAGGCAGCTCCGCGTCCGGCGTCCGGCGTCCGGCTGACTGGGTGGCGCCTGATGGCAGCCTGCAACGTGCTAACGCTGTAACGCATAACTGGCGAGTCCCTGATGATCTTCCGCCGTGAGCTACGGCGGACGCGAGGAAAAAAGCTAGGCAGCGACGGCGCAGTGCCGGTGACTACTCGTCCGGTCCTCCGACTCGTCACGTACTGAATAATTTCCCACTGTTCTTTCCCTCACACAGCAAAATTATCCCAGTAAATATATTCACGTATATACAGGTGTATGACAGTATGAGCAACACCCTACACCGTAATGTTCCTGCTCAAGCATTTTTTTTTAGCAGCGTAGAACGAACGCGCTCACCATCAATCTGGTGACTGGTGTTGGGGGTTTTAATATTGCCTTCTGATAACTTCAAAATAATAACTTCCCTAGCTTTTAGTACTCTGATGAGCCTCTGAAGCAGCTCGGTCCTAGTAGATAGATACACAAGCAAGTCACGTACAACAAATATACAAACGCTGGAAACAAATCATTAATCCTCAGCCGCGGCCACGAGCATCCGAGGACCTGCAGCAGCTGCCGGCGCCTCAGACGGCGGCTGCTCAACCATGACGAACTCGTACAGCGCACCAGCCAGCCCGGCGCCGATCAGCGGCCCGACCCAGTAGACCCAATGGTGGCGCCAGCTCCATCCGACGAGCGCCGGGTTCATCGCCGCGCCGTCGAACGGGCCGCCGGCGAGGATGTTCGCCCCCAGGACGAAGCCGACGCGGCTCCGGTGGTCCACCGCGGTAGCGTACACGGCGTACACGAGGCCGAACGTCATGACGGCCTCGAGCAGGAGCGCGTGCCGCTCGTGGACGCCCTGGCCGAGCCCGAAGCCCATGGGGCGCTGCAGGACAAGGCATGCGAAAATGGAGTGAGACGTGGCGGGCATGTCGCGTACGCGTGTTAATTTGCAAACGTAGCGTACGCCAAAGGCAAAATACATAGTACGCGCGCAGGCGCAACCATTTCTGACTTTGTTTGTTGCTAGTAGCATGAAAGAAACAAAAAGTGTGACCTGGATATTGACGTGCAGTTCTGGTGTGGTGTGGCACTATGGCAGTTCTAGTAAGATACCCACCGCTTTATGTTTGTTACGTTGTTTAAAGGTTATATCTTTTTTTAATTTTCTAGGAGTAGGCAACACTAGGCTCTCAGCAGGGAAGGGGAAAAACAACAAAGGCTCTGTTCTGCAACCTGAATGCATGATGCTTCTGAACTTAGTCTTACAACGTTGGCACGGTACAACAAACAAACCTGGAGCTGTCCCACAGTTCTGAGCTTTCCAGTGAGGTTGGTTTTCAGAGCTATTAATAGGAAGTTTAATCAAAGTGTAAAAGAATCTGACACGGTGAAACGTATTACCGTGCCTCCGGAGACGAGCATGAGAAGGAACGCGGCGGCCACGGCGCCGAGCAGCTTCGCGGCCCAGTAGTAGACGACGGCGCGCCCGAAAGAGATGCGGCGGCCCACGAGCACGCCGAACGTGACGGCCGGGTTGACGTGCCCGTCCGACGCGTTGCTCGCCACCGCCACCGCGGCGGCCAGCGCCAGCGCGTGCGCGATTGCCACCGCGACCAGAGGCCGCCCGGCATCCCCGTGTCCTTGTACAGCTTCCCTGCAAAATCCGGCAACGCAAAAAATCTTCAAGCCTCGCGCTTGAGATCAACACCAACTGCAAGCTTAAGCCTCGTGCACGTGACAGGAATTTGAAATTTGGCATAATAAAAAGAGCAAGAATTTTAAATAGGCAGGGTGCATGCATGTAAAGCTTGCTTGTATGTATGTGTGTTCTTGAGGTTGGCGTACAGAGGCCGTAGACGGAGCCCTCGGCGGCGAACACGAAAATGCCCGTGGCGACGAACTCCGCCACCGCCGCGCGGGTGGCGGCCGGCAGGAGGGGTCCCGTGCCGGCGGCGTCGGCACGGTACTGCCTTTTTCCGCAGGTTTTGATGGCTCTGGTTTCTGCAGCTTCGATGCTCACTCTGCCTTTCGTGGCGCCGGAAGCGTTCGCTGGGGAGCTCTTTGCAGGGCGAGGCCGCAGCTCCGGACGTGACAGGTGGTCACGGGCAAAAGGACACGTGTGGTAGGGATGGCGTTTGGGGATCGACGGCCCTGAGAAGCCTCAAGATCAGCGACAATGAGTAGCAAGCCAAGTTTTGTATGCTGGAAGAAAACAAGAGACCCTCCGGCCTCGAGGCCCAGCATGCTATTTTTAATGGAAGTTTCATTCTCGTTAAATAAGGTGTCATGTAACATTTTTTATGAGGTGGTAAAGAGTTAACAAAGAAAGAGATGAAATGAGTTTCATGGTGATGAAACCATGTGTACACTATTTCCAACACAGTTTGTGTCTTGCATATAGCATAGGAAATAACAATAATGCATTGTATGAAACTATTTAAACTAAAAAAATGTTCTCTTACTTATGTGGCATTTTGAAAACATAAATATGAAATGAGAATGGCCTTACAGGGCTCCATGAATGCCTATCAATCGTGAATGCCTATCAAAAGAGAACTGATGGAGTACATATCAGAGGTAATAGGATGGTGAACGAAGAATCATTCTATCATTATTATTACACATGACAGCACTATGGCCAAACATATTTTAGAATGCCACGCACTCAAATGCTAAATTTGCCATCCTTCATCAGTAGATAATTTATAACCGCAGGTATATGTTTAGTTGTTTAGTGACACGATAGAACAAAAAAAAACAAAATGGAGTAAATTTCAATAACATTCCCGCTTTCTATAAACTCATTGCTACAATTCAACTTTCTTGTTTCCTCAAAGTCATGGGCAGGTCTGAGACACAGCCAGACGTTACTGGCCTAATCGCAAGGCAATTTACAAAACTTCCAGCCAAAGTACCCTGTCCTCTGCTCAACTCCTACTTCAACGGCTGAAAACAATCTAGACGAAAAAGGCCGGAGAAACTCACATCACGCTAAAGTTGCAATACTATCAACGAAGGTGTTCAGCATTATTCCATCACCATCATTCAAGCTGATGACGAGGGACCCTGTCCAATGTCTAGATCATCGACCATCTTTTGTATAGATTCGATATCACCGGTTGCAGAGAGGGTGTGAATTCGAATACTTTCTGCATCCTCACTACACACAAGAAATTACAAAACAATAATTACCAAAAGGCTATGGAGGTAAAAGGAAAGCAAGAATTCCCCATATAGTAAATTTAGCCATACTCTGTAACTCCAAAGATTTCTTTGACAACAAGTGAGCTGTCCCGTGAACAGAACTCCGGAAGCTGGATAGAGATTCAAAAACAATTTCCATTAAGATCTGAGCCATCATGATAACTTGTGCACAGGCTAATCAGTAACAAACCATGATAAGAATAAACTTGAAACTTGCACCAGATGAAAGATAAATCAATTTGAATGAAAGCAATAATATGGGCATGACTATCTTATGGAAAGCAACATTTCAAACTGAATGGAAAGACAAATGTTCCTACAAAGCACAGACTAGTAATCAATTATCTGCATCTTCAGAGATTAGACACAATAACACAGCAGAGACAGCAGTGAGCAGAGGTAAATAAGAAGAGGCACATGCATTTATGGGGTTTTCTGCATGAGGAATGAAATGGTGAATGGACCGTACGATCCTAGTTTTGGACCTAAACAACTGATTTGTTCTGAGAAATGGAATGGACTGCTTTAAAATCATATTGCACATTTACATCATAAAAACAGGGAATGATGCCATCCCATCATTACCATGAATGGTCCCCATGACGATCTAAACCCGTCTAGAATAAGCTGGTTTGTCAAACCGAACATTCATTATAGACTTCCACAGCAAGTAGTGAGCCATCAAACCTTTCTATTTTTTCATTACAGCTCAAATCAAGATTTGTCTTAAAACAGATATGGAATTATAAAATCAGTAAAAAAAAATGGAGGATCGACAAGTTACCTCCGATAAGTAAAGGATTTTTCCAAACAAAGCTTGTACAGCAAGCTTCCGCTTAAAACCTTGTTCTGTAAACCCAGATAAGTCCATAACTACTGGCCCTGCAAGATTGTAAATACAAAAGCATATTGAGTAAGAATGACATAACAAAACCGAAATTTTGAATTTAATAAGATATTTAGTGACAACTGATGATAGGAAAGAAATAAAATTACAATGTAGCTACTACCACTCTTCTCACATTATAATCAGTGTATGGTACATTCCACATCAGGGGGTGGGTTAATAGAGTGTATGAACTACGAATTTGTAGAAGGATGCATCTGTGTTGCCTTGTGATTGCCCCAACAACCATGCCCTTTACATTGATCCTTTGGATATGCTTTGAAGGACTTGAAAGTCGGAACATTCGCATGCAGTAATGACCAGACATAAATTCTCAAGGTATCAAATTTTTCATCAATGCATAAATGTCAAGTTACACAAAATATTTGAGTTTGATAATAACCAAGGAAACAGCTCTGCACGCATTCTTAAACAAAATGTGGACCCAATCTAAAACTTTGTTGTTTACATGGCATGGCAGATGAAAAATGGATATTAGTAGCTTCGCAAAGAAAGTTAAGCATAAAGGCGCACAAACTTCAGCAGAAGGAAAGTAGGAAAAGGAATTATATCTTGATTCGCAAAGGTAAATCTGCCAGAGCATGTGACTGGAAATATTTTGAGCTCTTTCGAAAAACTAGAATAAGCAGCAACAGATACCTTTTTCTCGAACAATTCGTCTTGAGATCTCATTCAAAATTTCAGCAACTTCTGCATCTTCAAGCATTGATGCCTTTCTAAGATGTATAAGATCCACAACCACATCAGGATTGAAGGGTTTTTCATTCAGTGTGTACCGGATGTACTTTCTTACTACATCGTCCATGTCAAATCCTGTCTGCATACACATAGAAGCAGCATATTTACAATTTCATGAGCTTGCTGTTTTCTATGGAAAGAAATATTTTTTTGAAAGATAAAGAAATATTTTCCAGTAGCAATGTACTCAGTAAATTAGTCATCAAATTGCAATAGATATAGACTCGTCTGTGTAGAGAACTAACAGTTTGCTAAGAACATTATTATTCTACCATACAGCAAAATTTCCAATCTAGGTTTCAGCACCAGTTAACATAGCATCAATTCACTAACTCCAGTGTCAGAATAAGATAGCTAACGAAGTAAAGTCTTCTCGAATAGAATAAGCAAAAAAGAAAATAAGCAAAGTATGTTCTACCTGCCATCATTCCCATATCACTCCACTAATTTAGTTTCTCAAGAATTATATAGATGGTTGGTTACGGCACACACCTTCTGCATGAGATCTTGGAGAGAAGGATAATCTACTGCCTCCCTGCCCTTCTGGAACAGCTCATCTAGTGACTTCAACAAGAATATATTCTTACCCACCTGTAGAGAAACACTGGTTTACTATTAGGCCCCGTTTGGATCCTTGGAATTGAATTCCATTCTAATAATCATAATTTAGACACAAATTAACTAAGCTAATATAATTGTATGTGGAAAATATTTGTATATTATTGTTGGCCATATGGGAGAGATACTTATGTGCTGCACTTCTGCTATAGGGAAGCGAGTCGAAGAGCGTGCTATAAGTTGCACATTAGAAACATAGCATGAGGATCTATAGAATCAATTTCCATCTCCCACCCCTATGAATTTAAGATAGGGTTATATCTGAACTTTGGAAAGTTGTGGAATGTCACATTCCAAGATAATTAGCCTACTCCATTAAGTAGATTCCAATTCCTTCAAAATGAAGGGATCCAAACGGGGCCTTAAGTGAAACCAAAAATAAAAAATTAACAGGAGTTACAGTATTCTGAAGACATGCAAAGATAAAAAATGACAAATTGTAGGCTGACATTAAGATTGCAACCAGCTCACAAAACATTAACCTTGCAATCAACAATGAAAGCAAGCTCAAATTTGTTTTAGCACTTCCAATCTAAGTATTTACAACGGTATCTATTTGATTTAGAGGAACAAACTTATAACAGTTCTATAACTGAAATTGCAAACTCATTATACTTTGAATTTAAGAAGGCTGTAAAATGATTTTTAGTGTGATTCCAAGATGCTATACAGCGATGCAGTCAGCACAGATAGATAATTTTGCAAAAATAGAATTAGCTGCTGAAAGAAGGGACGAAATTTATCATTTCCCATCGCCTTGACAGAGCAAACCTCTCTAAAGAGCACAATTTGTGGGGCTAGATTGATCCCTACAAACCTATGTTCCAAAATGTACCTAATTCACAGGGCTAGTGCAGCGGCGAAGGTGAAGGAAAATTTACACCGACTTTAAGTACCCAGCACGAGATCAAATTTCGTTCATGGAACCACGGAAAATTTTATAACGCGAACATTTACCCTTCGCTTCTTCTTAGAGCGCGGGGAGGTGAACCTGCGCACGGTGCGGACGACCGCGAGCACGAACGAGACGCCGACGTAGGCGAGCGGCACGGCGAGGAGCCACGGCACGGGGCTTGAGCCGACGCGGGGCCCCGGGATGGCCTGCGTGACGGTGCCGGTGAACTCCACGAGGTCCAGCGCCTTGTCCTGGATCCACGGCATCTCCTCCTCGACCTCCTCCACCTCCTCCTCGGCATCCCGCTTTGGTACCGCGCTGGGGTTCACGGGCTGCCGCGAGGCGGCGGCGGGGGGCCGGCTGCCGGCGCGCTTGGCGCGGACGACGAGGAGCGGTGCCGGCCGCCGGGGCGCCGTGCGGGCGGGAACGGGTAGGGAGAGCGGGCAGCGACGGATGCGAGCGCCGCCGCCGGCAATCGGGGTGGCGAGCGGATGGAAGGAGGTGGTCGCCATGGAGGTGGTGGTGGCTAACTGGCGGGCGATTAGGGCTTATCGTGGTGGAAGAGTTGTTGCGACTCCGGAGTTCGGAAAGGTTTGGAGGAAGACGACGAGTAAGGAATATGGGCCGACCGGCCCAGTAAGGAACAGCCTTTTTGGGGGCGTTCACGGGGCCAAATCATATCAAAATCTTTAGTTTCTGAGAACACTTTCTGTGCTACAGTACCATAGCTTCATACGAGCCGCTGGATACCGCATCTGACGGCCCCTACCGATGCTACTGTACGACAGTTCCTACAACAGTTCCCGTCCAGTTCAGTCCATCCGATCCCCACCGAACCGTATCCGTGCGGTCCACGTACCGGGCTCCTCCAGAGGGATATTTAATCAATTGCCACCGTTATAAACGGCGCACCTTCGAAAACCACTCTTACAATTTCGTCTATATTTTACCACCGAAGAGAAGATTTTGTTACACATTCACCATTTTTGCATCCATGTAGCGCCATGTCACGCATACACGCTGGACGGGGTACGTGAAAAGACCCGACTGCCCCTGACCTTATCCTTTAGACCGCTTGTTCCCGTCCCGATCGAGCCAGACCATCCATTCCCCACCTGCTCAAACCATAGCTGAACCCTGACGGCGCCGGTGGCGCCAGAGTCGGCTTCAACGTTGACGGTGACGGATCGAAGGTAATTGCTCCACGCTTGCTCCAAGAATGATGTTCTCCTAGATGTGGCTTCTGGATTCCCTTGAGCTCCCCTGATTTGCTTTATTTCATCGTTGTAGGGAGGTATTCTAGTAGATGTGAGGTTCCTTCATTGATTGAACATGGAGCCTAGCGAATGCCCTCCATGGTAAGCACGCTTGAAGTCACTGCACCGCATATGCATATCTCTAGGGTTGGGTATTTCTAACTTTCAAATTATTTCATTGTTTATGATTTATGTCAGGATTGATCCTGGCAATGCTTTTAGAATAGTGGTTAAATGTGAAAAATTTAAATCAATTCTGGAGTACTTTGGTGCTTTAGATATGGCTGAGCAATGGCATGATCTGTGAATTGATAGATGCAATGGGTACAATCTTGATTCATTTGTTACTGAAATGGTGAGTAAGATCATTTGGGGTCCTAGTCAGATACTTGTCGTGTGGGCTGTTGATAGTGATAGTGGTTCTCAATGGAAGATCAGAAAGAATGAGCATTTTGAGAAGATGATTAGGTCAAGGTTTCATGACAGGTTGGCTAATGTGTTAGTGCAAGTAGTTCATAAGGGCTATCAGCAGGAGGAACAAGATTGTGAAACTAGAGGTGGATCTGTATCAACAGCCAAGCACAACTAGTACCTAATGTTCCTGAAGGTTTAGGTGAGACATTTAGTTCTAATGTAGAGGCAGATCAGACAGGTCATGAAAATTTGGCACCTGAGATTATGGATTGGGACTCTCTGGTTATCCTCCCTGAACCTGATCAAGATGGTGAAGCAACTGTACTGGCTGATGAAGATAGAGTGTTTGAGGCTATGAGTTTCAAAGATGCACATGAGAGAGCAGAACAGGCAGCAAGAACAGAAATTCCCATTCCAGAAGAAATGGAAGAGGACACGAGAGATGCCGGTTGTACTGTGGATGACAGTGATCCTATTGAACCTGTTATGGATTGGGATAGGGATAATCCAGAGATATTTGTTGGCACAATGTATCCTTCTATGCGTGAATTCAGACTAGCAATTAAGCAGTGTGCCATTGTGAATGAATTTGAGCTAGACACCGAGAAGTCTAACAAGTCCAGGTTCAGAGGTTTTTACAAGGCTACTGCATGCCCCTGGATTATTAGGGCTAAGACACAATTGGATGGTTGTGTCAGGGTACACCTACTAACTATTTCATGTTATATTTATGCAATTTATTACTGTTAGGCAATTATATATTAGCTTCATGTTAGACTAACTACTGTAATGTTTGTTTGCATTACTGCAGGTTCAAATAAATTAGTATCTTCATCAGTGTGCTTCAACAAGTAGAGTGTTGGGAAGAATGGCAAACCAGGCTTGGGGTGCTAAGAGAGCCATCCCTTTACTGAAGAGGAAGCCTGGGTTGGATGCTAAAGTACTAAAGGGGGAACTGGAGGACAAGTATAAGATTCAGATTCAGTATCAAACTATATGGTATGGTAGACAGAGGGCAGCAGATAAACTTTTTAGGAAATGGAAGACCATCACAACCTTCTATGGGCTAGATCAAAGTTCTCACCAGATATAAAGTGTGACTACATCAACAACAACTTGGCTGAGTCATGGAATGCATGGATAAAGGAGTTCAAGGACTTGCCACTGCATTATATGGTTGATGCTATCAGGGAGAAGGGTGTGGTCTTGTTTGAGAAAAGGATAAGGATATCTAGAGCTTTGCATTGAGTCATACTACCAGTTGTGATTCATCGGCTAAATACAGTCATAAAGGGGTTAGGATACCTTAAAGTCACTAAGGGCAAACTTGAACAAGCTGAGGTAACAGAGATTCCCAAGAATGAGGAGGTCAGAAGACATGTGGTCTATCTCGATGAGAATAATTGCACATGTAGACAGTGGCAAGTCATAGAAAAGCCTTGCCCAGATGCTTTGGCTGTCATCACTACAGAGAGGCAACCAATGTGGGATAAATATGTGGACATGGCTTATTCAGTGCAAAGGTTCAGACAGGCATATGACATGGGATGGCCTAACATAACAGATAGGAGTCAGTGGCCACAAGTTGACAAGGGCTTCAAGCTATATCCACCAGATGCTAAGAAAATAGGTCTGGGAAGGAAGATAAAGAACAGGATACCTTCTTACTTGGAGAGGTTAGGAAAGGCTACAAGGCAAACAAAATGTGATGGTTGTGGTCAACTTGGTCACACGAAGATGAGTTGGAGGTGTGAACTGACAAGGATCAAGAAAAGGAAGAGATCCAAGAAGATAAAGACTAAGGTTGGGAGAAAGAAATCAAAGACAACTGAGACAGTGCAGGCTACAACACCAAGGACAAGAGCAACAGTAGGAAGGGAAGCAGCAGCAAGGGAAGCGGTAGTAAGGGAAGCAGCAACAAATGAGGAAGCAGTAGCAAGCCAAGCATCAGGTATGGAAGCAGCAAGCCAAGAAGCAGCAAGTGAAGTAACAAGTCCAGCAGGTACAACTGAAGCAAGTGAAGCAACAAAATCAGCACCTAAAGCTCCACCCAAGAGGTATGATCCCCATTTTACTGTGTTTCTTATGTGAACAAATAAGTAACATCACTCTGAATTTGTATAGGAGGCTTGATTTTGAAGGACCATTGGAATTGGTGCCCATAACTGATTTGGAGCCTTTAGAGACAATGCTAACACCTTTAGAGATAATTCCAGGAAACAAGATGACTCCAAAGAAGAAGCTGGCATCCAAGGTCTTGAAACCTTCTGTAGCAAAGAAAATTAGTCCAAGAAAGAGAAGGACAACTAAGAAGTGATGTGTGTCAGTTAGAACTATGTGTTGTGGTTGAACTATGTCTGTCCAGTTTGAACTATGTGTGTGAGTTTGAACTATGTGTGTTAACTATGTCTGTCAGTTTGAACTATGTTGTGGTTGAACTATGTCTGTCAAGTTGAACTATGTTGTGGTTGAACTATGTCTATCAAGTTGAACTATGTCACTATTGAAAAAAATTATGTCAGTTTGAACTCATTCAGTTATCACACAAATATGCATTGTTCATTTATCAAATACTATCATTCATTCATCAAATTTGTCCCTTGGCCAATGTACTACAACACATATCTTCTACTTCAACACATGGCCAATGAACATGCCAACAATGGCTACAAATAGCATACACAATACAAACACAAGCTTCATTAATTTGTCCAACTTTGCTTCTAGATCTTGCTTCTGCACTTTGCCATGAACCCGTTCTTGCGCCAACAACCCGGGTTGGAAGTCCACAAATTGTACCTCTTCTTCGATTTCATGCTCATGTTCATGATAAAACACCTTAACTACTTTGGCGTCAACCAAATCATTCAGATACTCCCTCTGCCACCGATAGTAGTCACACTTTTCTCGCATCTGTAGACAAAACCGCATCAAGTCAAGAACAACGAACCCCAAATGCAGCATGAGAGCAACAACCTATCTCACCCAACCTACGCCCCTTAGGCATTTTAAGAACATGCGGCCATGGTTGACGTTGTCCTTTTTCGACCGTCGCTCGAACACCCTAGCCTTCCCGCAATATGGGCACTAGAGGAAGGCCCGTTTGTTCCCCAACCCCTTCCCGTCCCCTCCATCGGCCGGAAGACTCTGCAGCGTGCGACATTGCTGTCATCGTCGAAGCCAATGCTACCGTCGCTGCCTCCACCGTCGCCGCTCCCTCGGGTTCGAGCAGGTGGGGAATGATTTTGTCTGGCTCGAATGGATGGTCTGGCTCTGTCGGGACGGGGACAGGCGGTCGGGCGGTCTAAAGGATAAGGCCAGGGGCAGCCGGGTCTTTTCGCGTGCCCCATCTAGCGTGTATGCGTGACATGGCTCTCCACGGATGCAAAAATTGTGAATGTGTAACAAAATTTTCTCTCCAATGGTAAAAATGTAGGCGAAATTGTAAGAGTGGTTTTCGAAGGTGCGCTAATTCTAACAGTGGCAATTAATTAGATATCCCTCGTCCACGAGCCTCCCATCTTATCACCAAGGGGCAAAATCGCAGTTCGCGGTCTTCTCCTCGCTCAGTCCGCCGCCGTTGACTCTCCACAACCCATTCCCACGCCGCCGCAATCGCCGCTTCCCCCTCCTCCGAGATCAGCCTCCTCACCACTCTTCCGGAACCTGCCTGCCACCGTCCTCCGCGCCGCAACCTTTGGCGGCTCCGTCGCTACTGCTCGCCACGAACCTGGCCTCGGTAACGCCGGACTGGAAGAGTGGAGGCAACCCTCCGAACTAGCGCAGGGATCAGCGGTGCAGGGTCCGTCGATAGGCAGGGACGCAGGGCCGCTATCATTCGATGCGCCACGACCGCACAACCTTTGGAGAAGAAGAGCCCGTTCTACTAGTGTCGACCTCAGCCGCTTCTGTACGGATCCTGCTCTGGGTCCTCCACATGGTCCCCCGGCACATGCACCTCGGCTACAACGCGACCGATCTCGATCAGGTACAATACAGATCACTGATCTCTTTTTCTACGAGGATACGTCCTACTTTCACATCCGTTTGTTTACTGCCATTTTGTTTAGGGGTGTTTGGATACAAGGTGCTAAACTTTAGTAGAGTCACATTGGATGCTAATTAGGAGGACTAAACATGAGCTAATTACAAAACTAATTGCACAGATGGAGTCTAATTCGCGAGACGAATCTATTAAGGCTAATTAATCCATCATTAGCAAATGGTTAACATTGTCAAATCATGAACTAATTAGGCTTAATAGATTCGTTTCGCGAATTAGATTCCATTTGTGCAATTAGTTTTGTAATTACACTATGTTTAATACTCCTAATTAGTATCCAACATCTAATGTGACAGGTGTTAAAGTTTAGTAGGGGTATCAAAAACCCCTTAGTTAGTTTGCCTACTCAGCTTATGCGTACTGCATGCATCTGGATTCCGGATAATATTTATACAACTGAACATGCACTCGGCGAGCTGCCGATTCCGTGCATGACATGCTGTGTGTCACACTAATTTTCCTGCAGGACTGTACATTGCCTATTTGATTCTGGTTTTGTTGTTCGCTTTGTTAATCGTATGCCCTGTGCCTTAGCCAATTTACTTGACCTCTTCATATTTCAATTCCCATATTCACACTTACAATCACGTTGACCCTATTCCCAAAAATATGGTACTGCCTCATATTTTACAGAAATTCGCATGACTCCTACAACGTTCGACCTGTGACGATGTCTAACCTTCCTAAGGCACCTGCACCTAATTCACGTAGTAGGAGAAGACAGGGTTCCCCTACTCCAGTTCCAGGTTAGTAAGGTGCTGCTGTCCTCCATGTGCTTTGGGCTTCGCACTTGGTCCATGGATGTTATTATCATGCATATCCTGCCACCCCTTACAACAACAATTCTTGCTAATATTACTAGATTACCACTTAATGGAACTGATGTCAGGGCACATGCTATCCTTCTTCCTACTAAATTTGCCAATACCATGTCAGCAAGCGTTGTTTCAAATTTTCGTACCTGAATATCCCTTTCTTTCTCGTAAAATATACTATCTGGGCTACTATTTATTGGTGCACCTCCAAGCAACTGAACACACTCCTGTCTTCCCCACATTATTTTCCCTACATGTTTGCACAAACAGGCCTACGGAGATTCCTCTGCTGGATGGTCCTCCTCAAAAGAACTACTACTGTTACTTGCAGGGCTCTGCTTCGTACAACAGAACATAGTACCCACCTAATCTGTCCCAGTTGTCGCAATGTAAATCCTGTATTTAACTTATATCAAACAAAGCAATGGCTGCAACCTCTATATTTACTACCAACTTGCATCCTGTCTTGACACACGAAGTATTTCATATCTTCTGTATTAAACTCCGCGTTTAATCCATTCAATTATTCCCGCAGCAACGGGCCAGGTTCAGACAAGTTTTCTTTGCTTTTGAGCTCTTCCGCCAAGCAGCAGCGCTACAAGCCGACAATAGCTGCTGTGCTTTGCATTTCCTCACAGAAAGAGAATGTATACATATAAAAAAGAAGAATGACAAAACTACAGTTTGAAATGTCTGTAAATCTGCAATTCGCTACTTTTTTTAAAAAAAAATCTGCAATTCGCATCAACTCCTTTATGCAAAAATCACCAACACCGCGCTAAAAGCACATAAATACATCGGCATAGCCTCAGAGATCGGGTAGCAAATGCAAATGAAAACGAGATCTTCAGAACTGCTACCGAAACCATAGCAATAAACAAAGTAACAAACTCAACATAAACTATCATCATGGAACTGATTCTTCGCAAAACTTTACTTGCTCGTATGGCACTCCAAATCCCAACTCCCAATTATTTATAGATTACAAATTTGTCGCTTCCGGTCAAAGTAACGTGTATATTCGCAAAGGAAATACACCAGAGCATTTCTACCATACAAAGTATATGTATTTCTGCGGATGGATTTCAGATGCCTCTTTGGCTCTCTGCTCTCTGAAATCAATCTACAACTGTCTACTGAAGAACTTATCAGAGGAACAAGGAATAAGGTGAAGTGCATGAACTGGATGAATCTCAGTATCATCAGTTAATTCCATGAAATCTCAAGCCTTGGGCTTGGATTCTCTAGACCATGCTGGAGCTCTAACTTTCAGGTTGGACTTCTCTGCTTCCTCATCATTCTCCTCTTCCTCCAAAATCTCCTTAGAAAATGCCTCTGGATTTGCTTTGATGCAGTCCTGCAATGCGATAAAGGGGCTCACACAATCTGATCCCTGGAAAGGAAGAGATAGCAAACTTTAGCGCTAGTTAATTTATAGGAAGAGACATAAATGAATCAAACAGTTAATGGTGCCACATGGTCAAATGTTATTCCCGTACGCATGATATTTGAAGTTTCAAATGAAGGATCCAAGTTTGGTAAGACAGTACAGAAACACATAAACAGACATAATTTGAAAAGGAACAATTGAAGGTAACAACTATGTTCAACCAGTTAGCACTTGATAGTTTTCAAAGTCTTTGGATGTAAAGAACAAGCAAACAAATAGTTTTTCTATTGATGTAAAAGTAAAGAGATATCCACAAGACCACAATGAGTGATTTTGATCAAACAGAATCACCTTACAATGCCTTACATCAGCATTGTAGTCTGACTAAATTGACAATGGTACCAGTTTATATCTTTTGAATCATAAGAACCCGCCCTTGGACAACACATCTTCCTCTACTCAATTAAGCCAACTAATAACATGGGCACCTTTCAAGTTTGCCAACAAATTTCAAACCGCACGCTATAGCAGACAGAGAATTGTGTTGAATTACTTTCGAAAGAAAACCAAAACAACACACAGATATTGGAAAAATAAGAAACAAACATGTCAAGCAACAGAACAATAAAATCATAACCATTAATTTTCACCAGCTAAATGTTAAGGCTTTAACAAAAAAAAAACATCATTTATAAACTTTTGAATCATAGGCCATTTATTAAGTGCTACCATCCTGATACATACACACTTAATATAACTTGCATAAGGTGGACTTAAGTTGAATCAACTTAGTAACTTGTAGAAAACTAAAAAGAAATGAACCTTCTCTTCTTCTGTGCTCCTAAGGAAGCAGGAAAATGCAGCTACAAATGGGCCTCCACAAGGACCATTTTTCAAATCAGCCACACACGGACACTCCAGAGCTTTCTGTACCTTCTCATCAATTGACTGCACAAGCAAAATGCTATTTCACTGACCACTGGCACTCGGAGTGCCAAGATATAGTGAAACAAATAGGTGACTGATGTATAAGAATCTATCTAGAAGCAAGAGGAAGTGACATACCTCCGCAGTGTCACCCTCATCAAATGACATTGCCTCTGCACAATTTTTAAAATGCTTAATTAGAACAATGCAGTACATGGCTAAGAAGGAGCCCAAATGAAGAAAATTATGTTATACACATCTAAAAGAAAATTTGCTAGCTGTAAGGAGAACTAGAGTTTGCAGTAGCAGTAACCTTTTGAGTTGAATTATGGTTTTGTACCTGGAACTAGGACCCTAGGGCCAACAGTCTGAACTGTGGTTTTGTACCATATACTTTCAGTTACCCTCGAGAAGCCTAGGTTTTGGGCATAAGCCCTATTGCAACTTTTCCACAGCAAAGTATATATTGTAACTTCTCAGAGAGCTACAATATCAATCGATTAGGCTAGTCATTCTGGACAGACATTGCCACGTTGGTCGAATAGCAGCCTAGCCTATGACTCGCTTGCTCCTCAAGAGTAAGGGTCAGGCTTCAGGCCCCTGCTTATTTAGCTTACCGCATCATTGACATTAAATAACAGTTTATATTAGCATAATTCCAGCATGAATGAATACTAATATTATTTGGTACGAGCCTAAGAGATCGTGATCTGTAAAAAGTCTACATTATCGCATACTAAAATATCACACGAACTGACGAAAGATCTCATCCTGCTACTTTCGTACCAGAATCCTACCCGTCACTGGCTACCCAAAAATTCCATCAAATTCGACTGCTAGTCTGCTACCAGCCAAGAGCTCCCCACTTCAACCAATGCTCCAACAAATCCAAGGAACGCGAAGACCCAGCGCAACTGCAACTCAACTAGCACGGTATACGGAGGAGGCAAACGCCATAGACACATGAGATTCGGGGCTTCGGATGTATATCATACCTGCGGCGAGCGCCTCGAGGGAGGAGGACGCCGGGGCAGGAGCAGGAGACGGCGAGGACGGCTCCACGGCGGGCGGAGAAGGCTCCTCCGCCGGAGGGGCGGACTGACTCTGGCCTTGGCCCATGGAGATACGCAGAGGGAGCGGGAGCAGGGGGCGGCCAACCTGGTCTCTACCCCAGCAATGGCCAATGGCAGCGAGAGCGACCGGGAGGCGGCGTCAGTTGGAACCTGGGAGCGTTGGTCAAGTCGAGCCGGCGGCACCACCAAGCCGGAAGAAAACTTGGACCCGAGTTCGACTCGCGTCGGCGCGCCCCACGGTCCGATCGTGCGAAGATTCGGGTCATGGGGAGGGACAGGGCCAGGAACTCAATGGGCCAGCTGCCATTCCGCCCATGAACGAGATGGGCTGCCTTTTGTGACTGGGCCCCATTCAGTCACCCGCGGCCTCAGACCACTCACACCGTTGTTCCCCTAAACCTCCGCGTCGCCGCTTTTCGCCATTTCCGGGAGGAGCCTTCCAGGCCGCCGCGATGGTGGGAGGCGGCAAGCCGCTGGGGGACAGCGTGTTCGCGGGCCACGCGGCCGCCGGCGCGGCGGCGATCAGCGCCTCCACCGTCGCCGTGCACCCCCTCGACACGGTCAAGACCCTCATCCAGGCGAGCGCGCCCACCCACCTCCCCTCCTTGTGTTGCTGTACCGGTGCTTTCTCAAGGTCTGATTTGGCATCTGCGCGGTGTTTTCTTGCCTCTGCAGCTGGGCGCGGCGGGGAAGAAGCAGAAGATGGGGCTCCGCCAGGTGGTGGACCGGCTCATGGCCGCCTCCGGCCCTGCAGGTTCGATTGGGGGTTGGCTGCTTAGTTGCTAGATATCTTTGGTAGTGGGACTGTGTATTGCGATTGGAGTACTTGTGCTTCATCCTGATCTGCATTGCTACCGAGATGTGTGAACTGTTGAAATTGGCAGGCTGGTATGCTGATTATGTTGAGCTTCCATGTTATACTAGGGCCAGAATCGTCTCATGATTTAATCGGTTGATTGTTGAGCCTACGTGACAGAGCTACCAATTCTAAAGAAAGAATGAATGACCTCACATAAATATAGTTATGCTGGATTCTGTGTGAAACTATGAATCCAATTGTTAGAAGATCTAAAGTCCTAACTTTGAGTCAGCACTTTATGCACAACCAAAATTTTCCCCAAGTTTCGTTGGGTGCCTGTTCCATTAAAAACTTTCTTCAATGAAAATTGTAGTAGAAAGCCATATGAATCCTGATTTTTATATAAACTTTTCCAGTTCATGTCGGATGGCTTCATGTCTAGTTATGTGTTACTTAACATGTATGAAATTAATTCCATTATCTTATAAGTCATTGTATGCCTTTTAGGGTTTTATAGTGGCATCGGTTGGTCCATAATGGGAAAACTTCCTGGGTTGGGAGCACGCTTTGGGACCTATGAATTTTTAACAGCCTTCTATAAAGGTAAAGAATGTTCTCCCACAATTCACTGTTTATGACAATTTGCTCTATGTTCACTTTGTTATCAATATTTATATTGCCGGTCTATCTCTCAAGCATTGTGTTACATTGCTTTTTCTTTTGTTTTGTTATTACCACCGTCGGTTTGTTTTTAAATTGCACCCCTTTCTTGATAATTCGATATATCTTCTGATGACCTAATCTACGTATGATTTACTAGCACCGCTTAACCTGTTTAATTTTCCATGTCCAACTTGTGGTGAAATTTAGTGAATGTTTATCATCTTGTATATGTATTGGCAGATGGAAGGGAGGACAACTATGTCTATTATTCTGAGGCTATGTTGGCTGGCATAGCTGCTGGTGCTGTAGAGGCTGTTTTCTGCACACCATTTGAACTCTTCAAACTCCGAAACCAAGTTAGTTCTGTGATACCTTCAAGAGCAATGGGCCCTGCAAATGTTGCACAAGAATCGTTTCCACTACTTTCCAAACTGTTGCCTGGATATGTTCCTGACATGAGGGTGTGGAGCAGCACCGTGAGTCTGTTATCTGATCTTTCTCCAAAGCATCCCGACATGTTGGGTGCCCTGAAGCAGCACCCGTGGATGCTTACCGGCTCTGGGAAGCCCCCATTACCATCTGCTGTGCAGCTACCTTCTAGAGTGATATCACTTGAAGGATGGGGTGCACTGTGGAGAGGGCTTAGACCAGGGATAGCTCGAGACTGTGTCTTTGGTGGTATGTTCTTTTCAACTTGGCAAATCATACACACAGCGATGCTCACTTGGAAGGCAGTTAATATGAAACCTGAACCTAGGTAATGGAATCATGTTAGCATATTTGATTTGTAGTAAAGATAGGGATAGCATGGTAACCATATTTATGCCCTGGCATTTTAGTCTATCTAAGTATCTAACCTTCCGTCTCTTCTCAGGAATATAGAAGACGCAGGCCCTGTACACCCTTTTGCTTCTAGTGTTGCTGCAGGCTTTGCAGGAGCAGTTGCAGCTGCTGCTTCACATACGTTTGATACTGCAAAAAGTCGTTCAGAATGTACGGTTGTGCCTAAGGTACAGGCTGTCCGTGCTTTGTATAGTCTATCCTCCTTTTGTGTGTGTAATTGCCTCCAAATTGGACGTTGCATTCTTTCCTATTTGTGATACACCTTGTTTATGTTATCTCCTTGTACCTATTTTTCCTTTTTTTTTCAGTATATCGCAATGGAGAGGAAGTTTCTTAAGTGGAAAGCACCAGGAACGTGGATAGAGAGAAAGACAGGGATATCTCCTGCTGATAGGAATGTTCTGTTCCGTGGCATCGGACTACGAATGGCCCATAGTGGGATTGCATCATTTGTATTAGTCGGGTCATACTATCTAGCAGTAGATTACATCTCATAGATGGCATGAATAGATCATATGAGATATCTTTTTTTTCATATGAAAAATCATGATTTGTTGACATTTTCGTTCCCTAAATGATAGGAAAGGGGTAACTCTTTGGGGCACCCTGATTATGTGACAATCTTGCTCATATCATGTAAATTTGCTTGATTGGAACTGATTGTTCCAAGGCACGTTTTAAGATGCCAATGCAAACGTTTATGACAGACATTATGAAATACAAGTTGAAAGCTGCCACTTTTGGTCCCAGGCTGGTTCCCAATCAAATTATGAAACTCTGAAGGTTACAGTTCTTGAAATATCATTGAATCTGGCAAAGCTATTGAGGGACCACACATAAATCAGAACGGGCCCAAAGCTATGCCCTTGTCGAGAAAATGCAAGCATCAGGAACATCAGGAATCAGGATCAAGAATGTTAAATGAACCCTTTGACAAAGCATTTCCCTTATCAGAAGAAAAATCGCCTGTACAATGCTCTTCAGATTATCTTCAGGCCTTCCTAACAATTGGTTGGATTTTTTTTTGATACGAAATTTGGTTCAAACATACTTTGTACACTTTTACCATGCTCAGCTTTCGCATGGCAGATCTTGGTGCTTCTTGTTTCTCTCTAACGCCAAGCTTTTCGTCTGAAGAAACCATTCTGTTGCATATACACCTAATGACGTCTGTCTTCTTTGTTCCAAAGTGGATCTAATGGAGGAAGATCATAGTCTTCAGGTGTTAGCGCCAATGCAAAATCTGGTAAGGGAGGCGGAGTTCCTATGACCCTGCAAATTCCCCATAATGACACATTAGTACATGGGATTCGCAATTCCAGTATGTTTCAGTGCTGATGGTTCTTACTTTTCTTGGGTATACAGGTCCTGGTTGATTCGGACCTTGCTTGAAGCATCTTTTGGGATCTTGTCAAACATATATTTTGCTGTTCCGAATGGAGTAGGGCTCCTGCAAAGTACAGGTATGAACTTCAGTCTCCCTTACTATGAATGTGTTATTAGTTATTACAAATCACAGCAACAGCTGTTCCTCAAACAGATTATCGAGCACCCTTATCTTGGCAAATGTGAAATTTTTAAAATAAAAAAAACAAAATATGGTGAGGAGTGAAGTGTGTGTGTGTCAGTGTGTGTGTGTTGGGGGGGGGGGGGGGGGTGCAGGCGCAATGCTCTACCTCGATGTTGGAGGAGTTGCATGGAAGGCTTCCGAAACCCTTTTGCTTTCTTTCAGAAATTCTTCTGAAGCTTGAAGTGCGGCTATTGCCATTCCATGGGATTTCTCTGTATTTCCCTCATCAAGAATCAAACCATGAAAATAGTATGCTGCAGCTGAGATAAACATGTAAATAGATGTCAGACAGTATGGATGCTTCAAATATCATACATTAGAGATCAAAAGCTATGTAATCTGATGAAATTTAGTCTCTTTGATTGAGAGTTTGAGACGAGATATATACCTTTGCTTCAACATATTTCCACTTGACAAACAGCCGGTGCTTTTTCCCCCATCCATCAGAGCCAGGAAGATCTGGAATGCTTTCCTGAACATGTTGCCAATACTTGATCATTTCACAGGCTAAGCGCCGTTTTACTGCTAAAGTGGCCTTTGGACTATCGATAGCCAAACCAAGCTGCATGTCCACCCCCTGTAGAAAGAAACCAATGTTCAGGAAAAAAAAATGAAATATCTAATATCAAATGTATTGGCTAGCAAGAGTACAGATAATAATAGGACTAATGTATCAGACATGTCAAAGTGTAGATTTGATAAACCATGATAAATAGAATGCTAGTACTAGGTTTCTTAGGCTGTTCCCAGCAACAAATTGCAACTTAAGAAGTATAAAATTGTGCTATTCAATACATGCTGCTTCAGCAGTAATAGGAAATATATCGTTCAAAATCACATGCAGGCATAATATCTTCTGTGCTCTTTTCTTTTCTTTTCTTTTCTTTCTAAGCATATGTCCAGTATTCTCATCGGAAATATTTTTTAAATGGACTGTAGATTTATATTGTGGAACCATTTAAGAAGTTGTTCAAAAAAAAATCCAATTTTCCAAGTTGAGAAGACACTACCTGACCCAGAGCTTGCAGGCTTAAAGCTTTGAGATTTCCTTCAACGAGGTCTACTGGAAGTTGCCTCCTGTGATCCATATATTGAAGGGGAATGTTTCAGCAGATGTTTTAAAATTCGAATGGAAGCCTAACACTACCAGAAAGCTACCCAAGGTGTACAGAACCTTAGTTCCGGTGGAATCTGTGGAAGTACATGCCGAATTGCGCAGTCTAAGTATCCAGCTGCCTTCAAGAAAACATCAACAGTGACCCTTCTGCTCTCTGTAGCACATTGGAAATTTGTCGCCATATCAGCACATGAACACTATAGATGGAAATACTTCAATGCACAACAGGTCGTTATATTTTCTATGAACCTAGTTTAAAAGCACAAACTTGGAACAACAGTCTCTAGGACAAGGACACTTCGGATGTACAGTTCACAGTTGTAGCACCTTCAGAAACTCTTGGTGCATAGCCATCGCCGTATGACCTGGGGAGAAGCAGGGTGTTGGCCTGCAGCAAGCAGACCATGGCCATCAAATGCAGCACGGACAGCACCTCGTACCAGGCATCTGCCATGGCCGTCTCCTGATATATGGAAAGTTGATTTAACATACAGCTTAGGAGCAACAAAACAGCAATGAGTTCGCGATATTCAGGGCTGGACATACCTCAGCATTATCCTCTTGGTTAGTCCAAGTGAATTGCACGGCGTGCCTCAACATACTACCTGCACATTTTGCATGCTGGATGAATCAGAACACCAAAATGAAATTGTGAACTGAAACACGAACAGACCACCAGATTACTGCAGCAGTTCCTCACCTTCTTTTACCAATCCTAGCAGAACGGGCAAGTATTCTTCAAGAGCCTGTAGGAGATTGGCTGTACTAGATCCTGCAGGGAAGCAAACCCAGGTCAGCTCTGTGAAGTCTTCTCCGCTTGCAGACAAAACTAGCTACCAATTCAGGCGCTGTACCACCACCCCCTCCCCTACACACCGTGCCGTGCCGCCGCCCTCCGCCTTGGCTTCAGCGCCACCGCCGACTCTTGCATTGCCATCTCGACGACGCGCGCTCTCAGAGCCGACAGCCGCTCCACAATGCTCCTGTCCAGGCGCCCGCCGAGCGCCTGGGCGAGGTCGACGCTCCTCGGCACCCGGAGGCCCGGGAGGAACACGACCACGTCGCCGACGCTCCCCGGCCGTCTCCGGGGCCCGCCGGCGGCGTCCTTCTGGCTCGACGCCCCGCACCCCATGGCTTCACAGCGGCCTGTTTACCTGCGAGCGTCGCGAATTCACGACCAGCAACAAAAACGACATCAGCAACTCAACAACAATTCAACAAACCACATCGCGGATTCAAGAAGATGAAAGAAATTAACTGCACTAAGAATCTACGGCAGAAACGGAAACGAGGATCGTGGAAACTCTTGCAGTAAAAGGGATATTTTTGAAAGAAATGTTCGGGCAGAAAGGATACTGCGGAAGATTGTAACTTGTACGCGAGCACAAACCAATCAGAGAGAGCACCATCGAACAAGAACAGGAAAGAAACCAATAAAAGCTCTCCCACCTTTGTCCTCCCCTTTCCGGCGGCCTTTCCGGGATTCGTCAGGCCACGAGCCACCGCCCGAATCGAAGCCTCCACCTCCACCCAGCAAGGGCCACCGCCACCACTACTACCTCCGCTCCCCGTCTCTGCAGTCTCTGCACGCGCGCACAACCGAAGAAATAAACCACGACGAACACCAGTGAGCGAGACGAAGCAACTCTTATCCTTTAAAACGTTCGCAGGGGGGGACCAGTAATCAACATCGGAACAGGAGTGCAACTTGGCGTAACGTACGGCCAAATTGGCATACTTTTCGCCCCGAAAAGGCGTTGTTTTTTTGTGTATCGGCGGCAAGTTGTGCCATCGGAAACCCAAAAAAAAACTCAAAAGAAAACACCAGGGGATGCCTGCGCTAGCTAGTGCTACCGGTACGCGATCGATCGAGCAATGCCTCTGCCGCCATATTGAAATGATAAAATACATTGAAAAAGGCTATCCCAAAGATCGTGAAATCGAGCTGCGAAATCCAGGGGAAAACGAGGAGCCACCTAATCCTTTGACGACGCGGGGAACGTCACCCCGCGCTTGCTGCTTCTTGCCGCCGAGCGCAGGTACTTACGGTTCTAGAACGCCAGGAGATAAAACAATGGGGATTTGGGAGGGGAAGAACGACTCAACTGTTCGAGTGTGGACGCAGGCAGATGAGCGAAGAAGGCAATGGAACTTCTTCCTCCTGGTGAGCTGGACTCCCGGAGGAAGAAGTCAGAGAGGCAGAGAGAGGAGAGAGAGGAGAGGAGAGAAGCCTACAGGGTTGAGACTGAGATGACCTGTGTCTATTTAAAGGGGCAAGGTTTTGCGCTGATGCGAATGCAATCTGGCCCTCTCAATTATGAAGCGCACAGCTGGTCAGCCTGCACGGAACCCGCGGAGAAAAGATCTCATGGTGAGTCATGGCTGGATTGGCTGCGGCTCCCGAGCCGGGGACTCTCTCCTACTGGTGCCTGCGAGAGCGAGACGAACCTGTGATCCCCCCGGCCTGCACGGAACGATGGCCGATGGGGAGAGGATTATCACGTGAACTACCGGGGGGTTCCTTGCTCTGAAATAATGTATCGAGACACCTGTATGGCTGTGTCGCCTGTCCGGAATAGAATAACAGATGTCGGTCCCCCGGCTGCGAATATCATCATCTGATCGTACATGTTGAAACTCTCGTGTAAAGGGAGAAAGAAAGGCTTGACCGGAGTGTCAAGGCAGGCGGACATTTCGTCTACGTTTTCCCTTTTGGTCCTTCACTCTGAGAATTTTGGAACAGCAGACGTCGAGACAAGGTTCAGGCTGAATTCACTCCAAAATACCTCATTGAAATGGAGGATTCGTTATCCATTTGGAAGAGAAAGTGGTGGCGTGTTCTAACTTGTGGTTTTCAAGTTTGAATTATCATAGATAACGACTGTTTCAATTGTGTGTGCATAACACACTGATGCTGTATGAGGAACCCTGATATTTTAGTCTCTGCGTTGCAGGCCTACCGGACGTCACGACATAACTAACTCCAGCGTTGGATTGGATCACGGCGTGACATAAAACACCACGCACTTATTTTAACGCACTGGATCAGATTAAATAAGAGCGGCTGCCACCGCTCATCATAGTATAGTTAGGTCCAGATCGCTACACATTTGGAGTGTTTTGGTGGTCTTACTAAACATCAAAGCTTAAAGCAAAGCCTCCTGATGGAGCTACACTTAACCTCTCTTGGTCATGGATTAAGCTTGGTCTCAATTGCAAGTGGATTCTAATCCTCTTTGGTTCTGATGAGGTAATCCTGCCATTTGTTTATTTGCACAGCTAGTGTGGTGGCCAGTTTTTTGGTCCATGGATTCTTCAGGCCAAACAGTATGTGTTTTCACTTCATTTTCAGCAAATCTTCACACATGCGCTGCTGATGTGCTTCCGATCCCATGCGTATCTGCGGCAGATGCTGTGCTTACACACTAGCTCGTGTCCACTGTCCAAGCAAGATTTGTGGAGGAGGCTTTTTGTTGCAATGTGGAAGAAGCGTTAGGAATCTGAGCATGGGCACCCAGATTGTCCGCGCGCGGTTGACATCAACGTGTGTGTCATTTTCGTGCCGAAAGGGGAAAGGCGCCGGTGCCGCTTGAGTGCTCAGGCAGCCTTCCCCTCTTCTGGATAAGCATCGCCTGCACCCTTAGCTTGAAAACAAAGTTTCGGCCTCATGATCTAGAGAAAAAGCATGAGCAACTAACAGAGCAAGACACTCGAGCACATTTCTCACAAGCTATTCGACACGTGATCTTTGGTATACTACTTCAGTCAATGACATTTTCTTTCTGAACTCTGTGGTCACCCTGTATTTGTGTATTGTCTTTCTAGCTCATACCGGAAATGGGTAAGACCCCGTAAAGCTTGATCTGTCCTGTGGATTACGCTGAAAGTTTTGCAGAGATTGGCATGCCAGTGAACAGTGCTAACAGCACACGCAAGAGTGTCTGCTACAAAGTACTACGCCATCTAGGGCAAACAGAGCTAGCAAAGATACACGCCTGATACCCCCACGTTGCTTTGCCAAAACCCTCGCTAAAAGCGCAGATAAAGTAGTGATCCGCGCGTGCTACAAGAGCCTTTTTCTCCAGAGCTTTTTCGCTGGAGATGATTGCGGATGACATCGCATCCTTTCCTCTTGCGGTTATTAGTCGCTTCATCCCAGAGCCTTTTCCACTTGTTGGTTCTGTTCGCCGAGCATCAGAATTCAGAAGCTGAGAACCTTCCGAAAAAAGCAACAGCGGGCCTAGAATTTCCACTGGCCAATAATTGCGACCCAACAGCGCGTCAGGTATGAACAGTTGCATGATTGCACTGGAGCAGCGTTGCCTCGGCGAGAGGCTGCCTGCCGGCGAACTGTAGCCAACAGGTGGCGCGATCCCGGCGAGTTCCCGCTCGCCGGAGCGCGCTTTCACGTGTGACGGGCGCATAAACAATGCGGAGCCGGGCGGTTCTGGCCGGACAAGTGTCCCCGACGGCACGGCCGTATGTTGACTTGCAAGCGACACCGATGGCGTGGCCCCAAGTGGCGAGGCTTGACATGGCCACCGCCCCGGCCGGGGAAATATCTCGGCGCGGATGTGGATGCGACGGCGGCCACGCCAGCTGATATGGTACAGGTAGGAGTAGATGCTAGTCAATGAGTAACGTGAACCGGGTCACTGGTTGGTAGTAGGTCGGCCTGCTGTTGCTGGCTGGGGTCCGTCTCCGTCTCACGCGTGCGTCACCACGTGATCGCTGATCAGGCCTCGTTTTCAGCAGTAACCGAGTTTGAGGACTCCTAAACGAACTCGAGTACTCTCGTCGGCTGATCGTTCAAGCTCCCCGGGCGGCCTGAGGGAAACGAAGCACTAATTAGAGAATTTCCATCCAGCGTTTTTAAGTTCCGGTCGATTTTGAACTCGAGATAAGAAGGTTTTTAATCCCAGTCAAACGGCCACCGATGAGCTAGAGACCTCTTTAGCCCCGATTGCAACAGCTAGTGGAATGAGGGAATCAGGTGGAGCTTTTAGTCCCAGTTAAAAACACTAACCGTGACTAAAGGTCCCCATTTAGTCCTGGTAAGGAGCTTTAGTCACGGTTGGTGTTTTCAACCGGGACTAAATGCCTCGCCTTTAAAATTCAGCTTCTTCCTCCTTGAGCCCGAGCCACTCAGACCGAGCTTCCGGCTCCTTCTCCATGGTTAGCAAGCAAGCTTAGGGAGGTGCTACCCAATGTTTTTCCTCATTTTTATGGGGATTTCACTCATCTAAAGTGTTGTAAAAGTTAGTTACTTCATCCTCCCTTCATTTATTGTTATTATATTTTGTTTTATGCTTTAGAGATAGAGAAAAATGAGTTTTAGAATGAGGAAGAATGGTGAGGATTTTTTATTTATACATGTTTTTGAATTAAAATTTGATGGATAGCTTTCTTGTTATATATGATTCGTATTAGATAAATATCCTGATCAATATTAGGTATGGGGAAAAATAATGTAAATGTATTTTTAATATTTAGTCAAATAAATTGCAGGTGTAAGAAATAAAATTAAGGTAAATAAATTGTAAGCGTAAGAAATAGAATTTGGTCATTGTTACAATTTTCTGGATAGTTTGCACGTTAAATTAGAGTGACATGAAAATTACACTGGTCAACTTAATGCTACAATTGTGGAACAGGGCAACAAAGATACACTAAAGACTACAGACGCTCTATAGTGAACTTCACGAAGTTAAAAATCCAAAAATAATGGTAGAACAGAAGAATTTCGAGTCCACAAACTCAGGCTGAATATCATAAAAGAATCTTAAAATAGTTTTTCAAATAACTTTTGGAGCCACATTCTTATAATAGAAGTATAGTGGCCCAAGAGCCTGTTTAGGTAGACACTGTTCACTGACCTTGACCTATCGAATTTTAGTTAGTTTTGATTTGCTAAAATGGGCCATGCTTAGTGAACAAATCTTTTACCTTGACAGGCTATTGTGTGCCATCATACTTCTATTATGAAAATGTGGCACTTCAAAAGACGTTTGGATAATTATTTCAAGATTCTTTTATGATATCCAATCCGAGTACATGGATTCGAAGATCTTCTGTTGTACCATTATTTTCTGGTACTGGAGGAGTGGAGGTGACTCTCCATACACTTCGTAGAAGATTGAGTCATGTGCAGAGATGGTTTGAAGAGCCAACATTCTGCTATGTTGTACCATTATTTTAGGATTATTGACTATATGAAGTCCACTATAGAGCGTATGTAATATATATATCTTTATTGTCTTATTCCAGAATTTTACCAATTTTATTTTTGTTGACCTAGTGAATGATATGAAGGTTGATTGGTGTAATTTTCATGTAAATTATTTTTTATCTTTATGAAGGTTGATTGGTGTAAATTATTAATATTGATCAAATTTTTTTATCTGATACGAAGACCTATGTCCATTTTTCATGTAATACAATGCAGATGGACGGGCAATGGATGTACAATGCAGATAGACGGACCAAGAAGTTCATTGATGGCTTGCATTATTTTCTCGAAGTAGCAAAAGTCAACAAGCTAGAGAAGGGATTCATATGTTGTCCATGCTTCCAATGCAGTAACAAGAAGGACTACTCTTCCTGGGGGACTCTTCACAGCCACTTGTTTAGATATGGTTTCATGCCTAACTATTTGGTTTGGACCAAGCATGGTGAAAGAGGGGTTATAATGGAAGATAGCGAAGAAGAGGAGGATGATAACAACATTCCGGACTGGGCTGCAAGCTAAGATTTTGCAGATACTACAATGGACGAGACTGATGAATAAAAGTTTGCAGAAGACGGACCTATTGATGATCTTAGTCAGGTGCTACGGGATGCGCAAAAAGACTACGAAATTGAGAAGGAATCAAAAAAGTTGCAGCGCATGATAGATGATCATAAAAAATTATTATACACATATTGCAAGCAGGGGTATAAAAAACTAGGAACCACACTGGAAATGCTGCAATGGATGGTAAAAAATGGTGTGTCCGATAAGGTATTTCAAGGGATATTGAAAATTGTAAAGAACATACTTTCCGGGAATAATGAATTGCCGTCCACAACATATGAAGCTAAACAGGTTGTTTGCCCTCTGGGAGTGGAGGTTCAGAAGATACACGCATGCCCTAGAGATTGTATCCTCTATCGTGGTGATGAATACGAGAAATTGGATACTTATCCTGTGTGCAGAGCACTGCGGTATAAGATCAGACAAGATGATCCTGATGATGTTGAGGGGTATCCTTCCAAGAAGAGAGTTCCCGCAAAGATGATGTGGTATTTCCCTATAATACCACGTTTGAAATGTTTGTTCAGAAATAAGGCGAATGCTAAATTGATGTGATGGTACAAAAAATAACGTAAGCAAGATGAGATGTTGAGACACCCCGCGGATGGGGCCCAGTGGAGATCAATTGATAGAGCAATCCCGGACTTTAAAAGTGATGCAAGGAACATAAGGTTTGGTTTAATTACTGATGGATTCAATCCATTCGGTGAGTTGAGTAGTGGTCATAATAGTTGGTATGTGACCCTATGTATGTTCAACCTTCCTCCTTGGTTGTACATGAAGCGGAAATTCATTATAATGCCGGTACTTATCCAAGGCCCAAAATAACCTGGCAACGACATTAACGTGTACTTAAATCCGTTGGTTGATGAACCTTTATGCTCTGGAAGGAAGAAGGTGTACATGTGTGGGATGAGAATAAACAGGAGAGTTTTCACCTACGAGTATTATTGTTCATAATCATTAATGATTGGCCTACGTTGACGAAACTTTCAGGACAGATAAATAAGAGATATCGGGCATGCACCCACTGTTTAGAAGACATAGACAATATGTATTTGAAACACTTTAGGAAGATCGTTTATATGGGTTATTATCGATTTCTTCCTGCTAACCACCAGTTAAGAAAGAAAAGGGATGCATTTCAAAGGGGCATTAGACCATCGTAAAAGACCTGCACATGGTAATGAAATGGGTCTTGGTAGCGAACCTGTTCCGAACGACAATAACGGACGTGCACCCATGTGGAAGAAAAAGTCTATATTTCGGGAGCTATCTTGTTGGGAAATCCTAGAGGTCCACGATGCAATAGACATGATACACCTGATGAAGAATCTTTGCATGAACGTGCTAGGCTTTGTGGGAACTCAAAAGATACATTGGAAGCATGATAGGACCTGAAATGTATAAATCAACGAGATGATCTACATCTGGAAAACAGAGATAAAGAACGGCACTACTTACATCCTACCAGTTACCCTCTCAGTAGGGAAGATAAGGATAGCATGTTTGACTGCATGAATAGTATCAAGGTTCTGTCTGGGTACTCCTCGAATACAAAGAGAATAATAATATGAAAAAAAGAAGTTCATAAATCTAAAGGCCCATGACTGTCATATTTTGATGACCTAGTTGCTTCCGGTTGCAATGAGTGGTATTCTACTAGAGAATGTACAATTAACACTGGTAAAGCTATGCACGTTTCTCAATGCGATTTCGCTGAAGGCAATCAATCCAACCAAGCTACTAAAGCTACAGAACGATATGGTACAATGTCTTATCAGTTTTAAATTGGTATTTCCACCATCCTTCTTCAATATTATGACGCACCTCCTTGATCACCTAGTCAAAGAGTACTATTCTTGGTCCAGTATTTCTGCACAATATGTGGCCTTTCGAGAGGTTCATGTTAGTCTAAAAAACTATGTTCTTAATCGTGTCTGTACAGAAGGAGGCATCGCCAAGGGATATGGAACAAAGAAGATCATTGAGTTTTGTATTCAATTGGGGTTCCAACATCACGCCACGAGGGGATGTTATGGGGAACGGGCACCCTTGGAAGAAAATCAAGTTTAAGTAATGATAGTGATTTGTTCCATAAAGCACACTTCACGGTTCTGAAATAATCATCATTTGTGGCTTCGTATATCGAGGAACACAAACAGATTCTATTTTTCCAATACCCGACAAAATTCGATGCCTTAGTTATACGTCATCACATGGATACTTTTCCCTCTTAGTTGCATCAACACCTTTCGGGTAACTCCGTGATTTACAAACAACTCGCTTGGTTAGCAAGGGGATCTTCTAGCACAATCGTGAAGTTACAAGGTTACGAGATAAATGTTATACATTTTACACGAGAGCCCAAGATAAAAAAAAGCACTAATCAAAATAGTGGTGTCCATATAGATGACATAGACAACAACAAGAGCAAGGACTTGTATTAAGGTTTCATAGAGGAGATCTAAGAACTCGAATACGGACCGCTGAACATCCCTCTATTTCATTACCAATGGGTGAAGCTAGTTGGAGGTGGCGTAACAAAAGATCAGTATGGAATAACAATAATGGACCCGGCCTAACCATTCGTCCTTTCTTACGATGTGCATCATGTTTTCTATGTGAAGGACATGTCTAGCGAACCTAAGAAAAATTCAGAAGATAAAGAAAAATCATGTGAGCCAAATCGCCACATCCATGGGAGCCAAATCGCCACATAGTTCTTCCAGGTAAAAGAAAAATCGTGGGAGTCAAGGACAAAACTGACCAGTTAGATGATTATGATCAGTTTGATAGCATGCCTCCATTCACTGTCGAAGTTGATCCAAGCATCATGCTAGCCAAACAAGAGGCTCCATACTTACACCGCGATCATGACCAAGTAATAGAAGTTTTCTAACGTTACATTGTAATGCACTAAATATGGTGCACCTTTATGTAATGCTCTATAGCCATCAGAACCTTTTAATTATATCGTAATATTTTATGGTGAACCTTTTTTTCGAAAAATATAAACAATGTTAACTTAACCACATATATCAATTGCATTTTTGCGCGTTGAAATAATTTAATTGAAGAGTTTGTTGATCAATCGATGCATTAAAATAATTATTTTAGAAACTTATTATTTAACTAGTATAGAATTAATAACTAATTCAAACTTATTTTAAATATAATTGCTAATTTAATATATCTTTGCATGTTCAAAATATGTAATTTTTTATTTTTCTTTAACAACACCAGTACAAAACAACTTAAAACATATATAAATTAAAACTACAAAACCAGCATGAAACGAAAAGCCCCCTAGTCTCGGTTGCAAAGGACACCCGGGGCGGGGGGGGGGGGGGCGACACAACTACCTCTTCTCCGCCTCCTTCTTCCTCCTCATTTCACTCCCCCGATCCGCCACCTCTCGTGCTCCGCCGCGTACGCCGCTGCCCCACATCTTCGCGCCACCCGTTCTCCTCCTCGACTGCCGCCGCCGCGCCTCCCCATCGACATTCAGCGCCGACATTCCCTGCGCCGCCCATTCTCCTCCACAGCCGCGACGCGGCCCCCACTCGCCTAGTCGGCCCGCCGCTACCTCACCATGCGTCGTCATTGTCCCCCCCGGCCGTTGCATCATCATCGTCCCCCTAGCCGTCACGCCGCCGGCCGGCAGCTCCTCCACGGCGCACCCATCGACGCCCCGACGCCCCATTCTCCTCCTCCGCCGGCCGCCCCTTCGCCTCCACAGCCGACTCCGCGGTGTGGCGCCCTCCCAGTCGGGCTCCCTCTTCCTCCCCCGGCCTGCCGGCTTCTCCCCCACCGCACGGTGTCGTGCGCTGAGCACCCGGACACCGGCACCACTGCAGCAGCGCCGCCGCCATCCACCATCGTCCGGCCCCCTCCCCGGCGTCGGGTCTTCTACAAGCCGTCCATCGACGCCCGGCCCCTGCACAGCTGTCCGCCTCCATCGCGGCCCTCTGCGCCGCCGTTCCTAGTACGTATAAAGTTTCCACATTTTGTACATTCTGTAACACGAATATTTCATAACTTGTTTTTTCCCACTAAAGTGCTTGAGACAGGAATAAGGGAATAATTTATGTGGATAGTACGTCTGCGAGCATATGTACCATTTTGTGAGGGACAAGGTGATATCGGATAACATAACTGTATGTAAAATAAACCTATTAATAATTAATTATTTTCTAGCTCATTACATTTAATTGTTTAGAGAAAAACTCTTGGAGAAGGAGAGGCTTTTGGCAATCCAAGAAACTCTCATAGGATTTCTGGTGGACGAGGTGATAAATCATAAATGAGAATTTTATTACGATGGACATTCTGTAGCAGAATGGAGCAACACCACAATGGGAGGATCCTAAGAATGAAGAGGACAAATTATTGTATATATAGTAATAGTATAAATACTAGTTTGATGTGTATAATATACTAAGAATTGTATATATAGTAGTTATAATTAATATTATGCCTATACTATCATGAAAAATATATACGACTTGTATACGAGCGTATACGTGGAGGTAGTGTACGCTAAGAATGTATACGTATATGTAATATATATGTGTAGCAACAATTAGCATTAATATGGAAAAGAATTGAAAGTAAAAAGAAAAAAATCTTTTTTTAATCCCGAATAGTTAGTCCCAATTAGTTTTTCGAGAGATATGAGGTTTATCAACCGGGACTCAAGGTCGGTTTTCTACCGGTGAAAGCTGCATCCGGGGGATGCGCCACGAGAGGTTGCCGTGTTCTTTCTTTGGCGAGGCAAACCAGCGCACCATTTTTCTCACTGCAAACCTATATGGCCGGAGTACTCCGTATGCCGGTGCTCTCCAAGGACTGAATGAATTTCACCGTCGTACTACCGCACAAGCATTCATGCACGATTGCACGGCACCGCACGAAGATTCTGGATATTTTCCGTGAGGAAGAAGGCGAGATCAAGTGATCAAGCTTCCAAGAGGCCGCCGGCGGAGGAACCGCAGCGCGCCGCGTAGCAGGGCTCCAACCCTACACGGCTACACCTGCGGTCAAATTCCCAAACCGAGCTTTCGTCGGACAGCCAAATCGAGTGCCGGAACCCCGCCGAATCCGGGTAACAAATATCGGAAAAAAGCTACGGTTTGTCCGCTAGCCCAGGCTGGTCCCGGCGCGCAGCACGTGTGAGCCGCGCGCGCTCGCCGTCGTTCCCTCGGCGGCAGGGCAGCGCCGGGGCTGGCCAGCGGGTCGTTACCGCCCAAAAGCAGATGGGCCTCACGTAGCCGCGCGCGCAGCTGCATCTGGGGGGCGCCCGCGACGTCGCGCATTGATTGCCGCGCGCGTGCATGCGGCCGTGGCGCGACGCTGTCCTCGCGTCGCGACTCGCGCGCGCCCTGGGGCGGCTGGCAATGGTGACCGCCCGGTCGATCGGCCGCACGCGCGCGCGCTGCCTGGCCGTGGCCGGAGCCGGATGGGGCGTGAACCTGACCGTGGCCGCGACCGGCGAGAAGGGGTGGCGGACGCGCGCGCGTGCCCAGAGCTGCCGTTTTCTTGTGTAGTGCACTGGCCAAACGGATGGCGCGATGACATTGGCGCGCCGCCGTGGGGCTGGCGTCTGGTGGTGAGTTTTGGTAGTACGATTTTTTTTACAAGTACAGTGGTACGACTCGTTCACAGGTGCCGCGTGGCTGTGGGTTTTGAGAAAGGCTGGTCGGGATGCACGCCGGGCACGATAGAACCAGCGGGCTCGGGCTGCCTGCGCATCCCGTCACGACGACACTGGCCGCCTGGCCGGATGTGAAAGCTTCGACAACGAGCCGACGCGGGCCGCTGGCCTCAACCCTCGACCACGAGGATGGCAGCGTGTTCGCTCTGCCCATGGGGTACCACGGGCACACGAGAGGTGCAGGCTTTGGCTGGATTGTTAGAAAATTTGCTGCCAGTCCACGCGAAAATCAACTTCGGAGGGCATTTACCGCGGAGGTGGTTTCCTGCCCCGTGGGATCAAATATCAACGGCCGAACGTTTCGAAGAGAGAGAAAGCGATTACGGAAGTAATTAAGGAGCCGGTGTCCACCTTCCGCCATTTAGGGTGCGTTTGGTTTGGAGACAAGATGGGATGGGACGGTGCCGTCTCTATTTTTTGGGATGGGATCATCCCGTCTGCTGTTTGGTTGAGAGGGATGAATTCATCCCAGTTTTTTGTTTGGTACGATGGATTGAAAACGAGGGACGGATGGCTCGGGTAACACCGTTAGCTGCATGTGTTTAGTGGGACCCACATGTCATATATGGGCCCACATGTCATCGTCTTTTCTTTTTTTTTTCTCCTAACCCGTATCTTCTCCAACGCTCCCTGCCGCCCCAAGCCGTGCCGCCCCCGCTGGAGCTCCCTACCGCCCCCGCCGGAGCTCCCTGCCGCCCAGGCCGTGGGCACCGGCCGCGGCACCGGGGGCGCTCGCCCCGCCGGCCGCTCGCCCCGCTCGCCCCAGGGGCCGCGGCGGAGCTCGCCCGTGCCGGCCGTGGCGGATCTCGCGCCCGCCGGCCGGGGCGGAGCTCGCCCGCGCCGGCCCCTCCGCCCACAGCTCGTCCGCCGGCCGGGGCGGAGCTCGCCCGCGCCGGCCCCTCCGCCGGCGGCTCGCCCGCCGCCGGGGCGGAGCTCGCCCGCGCCGGCCCCTCCGCCCGCAGCTCGTCCGCCGGCCGGGGCGGAGCTCGCCCGCGCCGGCCCCTCCGCCGGCGGCTCGCCCGCCGCCGGGGCGGAGCTCGCCCGCGCCGGCCCCTCCGCCTGCGGCTCGCCCGCCGGCTGGGGCGGAGCCCCACCGGTGCAGACGGCGCGTGACGGGGGCGAAGTGGGATGCCCCCGTCCGCTCGTTTTGGTGGGACGGGGGCATCCCGCATCTGGAGGGTATATTCCCTCGTAGGGATGTCCCCGTCCCACCTGTCCTCCAACCAAACGCGGGACGAAGTGGGATCGTCCCGTCCCGTCCCACTTCGTCCTCGCAACCAAACGCACCCTTACTGCCGGTATTCTCTCTCCTCCTCATTTTCCCCTCCGTTTCTCTCCTCATCTCTTCCTTTCTCAGTTTCTACCGAGTCCCTAATCCGGCGAGGTGGCCAAGGTGCGGAGGCCGGAGGCGGTGGGGCAGGCGGGTCATGACAATGCTCCAGCGGATCCATCGGGCGGCAACGACGTAGCCGCACCTGATCCATGGAGGAGGCGCCAGGATCCCCTCGGCCGCCGGCGGCCTCCATGGAAGATTTCTCCCCGTGCGTCGAGCTACTACAGTGAGGAGCTCGCTGGGGAGGCCGGCGGCGCCACGCGCTTGGAGCCCAGATCCGGTGCAATCCTTGAAAGGTAAGGCCACCGACTTTCGGATCCTCCACCATAGGTGCTCCCCCTCCCCCGCTAGCCTCCCCACGGCGGCGCACGGCTCGACATCGCCGGAGAAGGCATGTGCCAGTAGGAGGAGGTAGGGTCCCGCTACGGTCTTTGTGGATCCCCCAAGACCCTAACCTTCCCCACGCGTACAACTACAGCAAGTAATGCGGCGACAAACATGTTATTGCTTGGTGTTTCTTGCGAGATTGGAAGATGTGGATGTTGTGTGTCTGGACATCACTCGAAAACATCTTGAGAAGAGCACAAGATCTGAAATTATGCCTTCCACTATTTTTGAAGATCTGAAAGTAGTTGTTTTTTTTATTTTTCTTGCAAGCTCATGCTTTCTAATACAATAAAGTATTTTTATGATTTTTATATGCCTGTAACTTTGTTATGAAATTGCCCTTATGTAACATTTGCGGAAAAAATAGATGGAAGATGTTTGCAGCAACATTCGCGTGGTTCATGTATGTTGAAAAGAAAATTGGTTTGCATATGAATATTTTGATTTTCTTTTGTTCAGAAAATGTGCGCAATAATACGTAGAAACTGTCCTTTTTTAAAAAAAGTAGCATTCATTTTTTTAATTTTTTATGGAAGTAGTTGAAAATAAATTATCGGAGTAATTTCTACAATATATACTGAAAAAATATATGATAGTTCTTTGGTCCCGCCGGTACCATTATCTCCATGAAACGTTCCGCGCAGACTAAAGATTTTTTGACTAAAATTTGCACTTTTAGTTCTAAGCACCCCAAACAGGTGGATTAAAGTTCGGATTACACCCTTTGGTCCTCTAATAATTCATAAAATTGGGCTAAGGTGTGCTGGGACATCCTTGCTCCTCAGGTGGATTAAAGTTCGGATTACACCCTTTGGTCCTCTAATAATTCATAAAATTGGACTAAGGTGTGCTGGACATCTTGCTCCTCATTTACCGCTCTCTCCCACCGGCTCCCTCCCGCACGTCGCCATCGTCGTCCTTTTGCTCGCCTCCCCATGCAGCCGCTCCTCCGCTTGCGCCTACCCATCGCTGCTCCCCTCCCCTCGCCGTCCCTGCCTACCTATCGGGTCCCCTCCCCTCGCCGTCGCTGCCTACCTATGCGGGTCCACCGCTGCTCCTTCCCCTCACCTGCGCAGCGGCGCTCGGCTGCACTGTCGGAGCTCGCTTGCCCCGCAGCTAGGTCGGCGGAGCTTCAACGTGCGACGGTGCTCGCCCACCATAGGGTAGAGGCGACGAGAAGGACTGCCGCCACCCCATCGGGGTCCTTCAACGGTCAAATCGACGCTCCGCCACCTCGTTGAGCCTCCCAGCGTCCAAATCAACGCGACGCCACCCGCTTGAGCTCACCTTGCGGTCGAATCGACGAGCCTCCGTCTCGTCGCCGATTCAAGGCTCCTCTGTTCGGGCCAATCCTCCGCTCGCTCCGTTACTCGCCGACGCACGAAGGATCTTACCTGCACCGCGCAAGAGTTCGCATGTGGCGGGTAGGTTGGGCACGTCCGGGCGATGCTCCACCGTCGTCGGAGATGGAGATTAGGTGCGGCGGACAGTGGGCAGAAGCTTCAACCAGCGGTAGTTGGAGTTCCAGCGGTAGTAGGTGCTGGGGTAGCAGGAGGGTAGGGAAGAAGGTAAAAGGATTTTTATTTTAATTTAGTTTAGTTCATGTAACGTGGGAATAAAGTTTAGTACCGCACAACACATCCTTCCTCTTCTCTCTCCGCTACGTGTCAGTCGTAAAAAGATACCCGACGGGGCAGGTAAGCTCCGAATTGCCTCGTCCCAGTCCACGCCATTAGAATATAACAAACGCGGCGCGTAACCGCGCTACCCACGTCGATAGCTAGTCTACGTTGCGGACTCCGCCTCACCGTGCGGCCCACACGTGAAACGGTGATTCAATCGGTAAAAAAATCTAGGCTCGGAAGACTCGAGATACCCTCGCTTGCTCAGCTTCGCCCCAAAGTGCAGCGCCACCTCCTGCTGTCGCCTGCTGCCCCTTAGCGCCGCGACGGCGACGATGTGTAGCAGTTGCCGCGTTGTGTTGCTCCCCTCCGACTCCTCTTTCCCTGCTTCTGGTTTTGGGCTGATGTTACTGAAGGTGTTTGTTGTGAGTTAGAGATTAAATAATTATATATATATATATATTCATTTTTCTATTTGGATTGGATTTGGAGCCTCGATTTGTACATCCTGCCATGGGATCGACATTTACCACCTGATTATTCTTCATAACCCTAACTAATGGTGCTTCCTCGCTCCTGTTTGTGCAGGTTATGGGCAAATTAAATGAACCCCAACTAATTTGCGAGAGCTGCTGACCTTTGTGGCATAAAAAACATTTTTCTCACGTTTCAGACTGTTGTAATTAAGTATGTTTACTACTTTATCTTCCCGTCTCGTTTTCCAGTTCACTCATCCCTACACGGAGCTCTCATTAATTGATGTTAGTTTTCTCAACCTTTTCCTTTGTACCAGCTCCCACCATGGTATCTGTGGGATATAGTTTGTTAGGGTGTGTTTGGTTAATTGTATCATTTGATTCATGTATGAAATGATTCAAAATAATAATGATCCTTTTATTTGGTTGGGTGAATTGGACCAACTCATCCAGGATGAGGCCATCCCACTTAATACATTATTCTATTAATTCATTATTACTAATTATAATGAACCATATGGTACAAGCAAATTGGTTGAACCACCCCATCCAGGATCATCCATGCATGCATCATATGATGCATGCAACCAAACACACCCTTAGTAATTAAAGGCGGAACTGCCTTTTTTTTATGCCTGTCTATGTTAGATCACCCTGCACAATGTGGGGTACAACATGTATCAATATATGTCATGTTAATATTAATCGCCTGTTCTTCTGTACTACCTAATTCGCGCAGGGGCGCGCGCAAGACACTAGTTGTTTACTCTTGTTGTTTTGCAAATCGATATTTGAGACGCTATGAGTATGTGACATGATCAAACTGTTTATGGCGAAAAGGTGTGACGTATATCTGATGCCATGAGTGGTACTATGGTAGGCAAGCTAGGATTTTTGTTTCCTTGAGTGGGCTAGTTGGAAGGGTCGGATGTGAAAGCTAGTTGGAAGGGTCCAAGAATGAGAACCTGGCGTGGTGCAAATCTAGTTCACCTTCACTATCTCAAAGGAAATATCCTCACACAAACTGTTTTCCTGTTGTTGAAACAAGGCACTATGTTTTCCTGTTGTTGAAACAAGGCACTATGAACGCCGAACTATAACAGTCGTTTCACTTTAAAGTATCCTCTACTGCGCTGCATCATACCTCCTTTTCACCTTATAAGGATATGGTGTTGTTGCATGCTGTACATTGGATACGACCTCACGCGGATGTAATTTTGGCATTAAGATCAGCTAATAGTTTCTCTCATCACAAACTCTGTTGGGGTGTTTGAAGCATTTCTTCGTTCCATTATAGGTTATCTCCTTAGAGCTTGAGGTCATAACCATGTTTTATTGAAACAAAAAGGAGAATGGATGGCGCAATTTTGTGTGGATCTATAATTTTTTTTAAGAATAAAGTGAGAAAAGAACATCAATTAAAATCTATTCGACTTGAAGGACATGGATACAGATGGAGTTTGACTGATATTCGACTTTCGACCCTTCCACAGGCCACAACCCTGTTCTATACTGAACTATGGTGAATATGAAAAGTTGTTTCTTCGGCTCTTCCTCACGTATCATTGTCAGTTGCCATCTGTCAAGCGTGACGCAGCTTGTTGTTAGTCCGTCCATCGCTGTCACTCGTGAGGAGGTTGCCGTGTTGGTTCTTGTGGTTGTGGAGGAGCAATGCTACGGCCTACGGCCCCCGAAAATGACTGAGGAATTAGAGGACGGAGGAAGGTCCAGGATATTTGCACTGATTTGGGCCGTGCCGTGCGAAGTGAATGGGAGGCATGGGCATGGCCCATCCAGGTGGCCCAAAAATCCCCCCACCCGCGCGTGCATGCAGGCCTAGATTTCCGAGAACGAACGAAGTACCAAACCAAGCCTTTTGGGCCTTCAGCAAAGCCCACTTACCAACAGGTTTGGAGGCGAGTATTAGTATTAGCCGATCAGAATGACGAACGGTTTGTTGTGTTCTCAAAGGAAAAAAAAAAACACATTCTTTGATTTGCTGGTGCCAGGGAATGCACGATGCATCAGACGAGGGAAAGTGATAGGTTCCGTCAAATAAAAAAAAAATGGTACCGTACGCCATCACAGCCACCAGCTCTGCACGGCCCAACCTCACTGTTTCAGCGTGCATCTCGCAGCTTCCGGGGTCCGGCAAGGGGGTAAAAGGCAAGCGAAGCATCGTGAGAATCGATCGAAGTATCAATTCAGGCGCCCCCATCAGAGTTCGTCAGCTCCAGGGCTGGGCTCACCAAAGACAAGCGTTTTCAATCCGTGCATCCGCGCCTCTCCCCCCGCAACGGGATCGGATACAGGATACTGGGGAAGGGCCGAGTTGTCGCGTCGAACCAGCAGACAAATCTGCAGAGCCGACGTCGCGCTAGTGCGGTACTGTGTTTCCTACTGTGGAGAGTTAGAAACTGCACTGGCAAGTACCAAGTTACGAGCCTGTTCAGTCGGACTTATAAACCGGCTGAAAAGTTGAAATGGCTGATTTGTTGTAAGAGAAAAATACTATTCGGTAACTTATAAGCTGAAGGAACAGCCTAACATTTCCGGCAGCAGGTATGGCCTTTTTTTATTTTTAACCCTTTTTTTTCTTTATTTTTAAAAATAACCTCAGCAGGGGTTTATTCGCGCGGGGTAACCCTTTTGGCCGCGCCAGACCGCCTGGCGCGGCAGGAACATGCTGCCGCGCCACATGCACTGGCGCGGCGAGTCGCGGCGCCAGGTGGGCGCTGACGTGGGCGTGCGTTCGCCGCGCCAGCCCGCCTGGCGCGGCAGGGCCAACACTAACTCCACGCGCCGGCTCCCTTCCTCCTCCCTCCCTCCTTTCTTCCTCCTCCAGAAACGCCCGAGCCCGAAGCTCCAGCGCCGCCCCCCGCCGCCCCACCCCCAAATCCACCCAAAATCCGACGTTTTCGGTGGGGGAAAGTAGTGGGAATCGATCCCTGCTTCGTGTGGAAGGTATTCCCCTACTTATTCTCGTGTTTTACCGTTGCATTTGGTAGATCGGAGGATGTTTAGGTGACTTAGGGTTAGGTTAGTGATTTGAAATTTCAATGAAATGCAATGGTGTTTTGTGTTAGATGATACGTAGTTCATACGCAATTGAGTCTCTGCCTGCGATATTGACGTGTAGAACTTATTGATTTAAGGATATATTCATTGAATCGTATAGTGCAATGTATATGTGTATTTTTTGTTTGCAATTTGTCCAATATATGTAATGTGTGTAGTTGATATGTCGAATATGTGCAATGTGTAGTGTATATGACATGGTGATATGTTTGTATTTTGTAGATGGATCGTTTAGTTCGATTTTTTCATGGTGGTGTTGTGAAACAAAATGGGGAGTTAGAGAATATGAATGAGTCAATTGAAATATTTGATAGTCCTCCAAGTTTTAGTGATTTAGTTGACCGTGTAATGACGAAGTATGGATGTAGAGTGGATGAGATCAGTTTGAGAGGTCGTTTTGATTGTGGGAAAGCTAGAGCTTATTATGTTCTCATGAAGTTAGCATCCGATGCGAATTGGAAGCACTATAAGGATGTTGTGCACGAAGCTAATGTTGCATGTTTGGAGGTTATAGTCGAAATTGTTCGTATGCCTGGCCCAAATGTTGTCATGAGGGAGGAAGTGACGGTAGTGAACCATAATGGTACCCAGGAGTCAGAAATGTTGCATCACGTGTTAGGTGAAACAGAACGTGATTTTGACTTGGCTATTGCCAATGATGATTTTCCCAATAACATTTTTGAGAGGGATGAAGCAAATATAGATGTTGATAATGTCTCTATGGGTTCCGAAGATTGTGAATTGGAGGAAGATGGGGTAGTAGGTGAGGAGGTAGAGGAGGAATCACTATTTGAGAGTGGTGGGCATGAATATGAGAACGTCGGGGTAGAAAATGAAGAGGATGGACTGCAATTTGACACCGCAACCGTACATGATGTAGAAGGCATTCGTCGTATGGACGATTGTTTTTCTTACACCCAGTGTGAGTTGCGGATGTTAAAAGAACGTGATGTCGAACTGCCATCCGTTCCCAATGATAAGGACATAAGTATGGTTCACAAAGCAATATGTGAATCTAGTATGGTGAATGCCGAAGGGACGTCCATTGGTGAGAGTCCAGTGATTAAGAAGGGGATGAAGTTCAATAGTCTTGAGGAGCTGAAGTTTTTCTTGGCTGACTACGCGGTGAGGTTACATAGACCTTTTAGCGTAGTTCATTCTGACAAGAACTTAAGATACAATGTGATGTGCAAGCAAGGATGCCATTGGCGTGTATGGTCTCGGCTAATATCAAGCACCGGACAATGGAGAATTTCAAATGTTGTGCAACCGCATACTTGTCGGTCGTCACAGCCGAAGTGAGAGCATGTACAGTGCACAGCAAAGTACCTTGGACGGCGTATCCTATGCATTATCCGTAAAGACAGCGAGACATCGGTGCCATCACTCGTGGAGTCCATCTTCATCTTTAGTGGGTACCGTGTGAAGTATTCGAAGGCTTGGCGGGCGAAGCAACACGCTGTTGCCCTGCTTTGGGGCGACTAGAAGGAGTCGTACGGCATGGTTCCTAGGGTACTCTCAGCTATAACCTACTACAATCCCGGAGTTAAATGGTGGATCGACTCATGTGGCATGATGCTTCCTGACAATGGAGTGTTGAAGCATATACTGCAAAGGGTATTTTGGTGCTTCCCTCAATGTAGTGAGGCATTTCAACATTGCCGTCCTGTGATATTGGTGGACGGTACATTCTTGACTGGCAAGTACAAGGGTACATTAATGATGGCAGTTGCTGTAGATCCAGAACAACAGATTGTGCCTCTTGCTTTTGCCTTGGTCGAGAGTGAGAATAATGAGAGTTGGTCATGGTTTATGAAACTTGTTCGGGTACATGTTATTGGACCTTCACGGATAGTGTGTATGATATTAGATAGGCATCATGGGCTTCTAAATTGTGCGAAGGACCACATTGATGGTTTTCCACCGCTTGTGCATAGGTGGTGCATGAGGCACTTTGCTGCCAACATGTCGCGTCGGCAGAAGAGCAATCGTGTGATTGGAAAATTGAAATTATTATGCAAGGTTCATACAGAGAGAGAATTTCGTGAGAAGTTAGAAGATTTAGTGAAGGACTTGAACGATGACGCAAAAGAATGGTTGAAGGGTGAAATGGGGGACAAGGATAAATGGGCGCAGGCTTTCGATGAGGGAGGGATGCGGTGGGGTATTATGACCACGAACTTCTCGGAATCACTCAACGGAGTTTTCAAAGGCATCCGAAGTAGGCCCGTCGCTGGAATTATTGAATACACATTCGAAAAATGCAACGCCTACTTTGTGAACCGATGGGGAAAGGCACGTGAAATGTTAGATCAAGGCTATAGAATTGGGCAAGTTGCAGATAATTATTTATCAGAGGCTGAGCTTAGATCCGTGCACCACTTAGCAGAACCGTACGGGCCAGAAAGGATGGTGTATTCTATAAGAAGTTACGGTACGACTAACATTGGGGGTGAGAGTCATGGAGGCCGACACTATAGAGTGGATCTGCACGAAGTTTCGTGCACCTGCAATGTTCCTCAATTGTTGCACCTTCCATGTTCACACTTCATTACAGCTTGCAAGGCAAGAGGTCTTAACTTTGAAAGCCCCATGTACATGTCACCGTTGTACTCTAGGGAGCACACCATCAAAATTTGGGAATCAAGCTTTGAACCTTACCTAGATCCGTCACAATGGCCGGCATATGAAGGGGTAGGGTACGTGCCTAACCCCAGTTTAATGAGAAATAAAGTAGGAAGGCGGCAGAAGAAGCGTTTCACAGGCGAGATGGACGTGTCGGAAGGGAGGCTTTCTGCAGATTATGATACTGGTGATTTTGATATTGACAAGTCGGAAAATCGTTGCTCCAAGTGCCACAAGATCATCAGGAATTGCACATGCCGCAGTAGAAAATCAAAAGGCACTAAATCTAGACCGAGCAGTAATAGGCCGCGTACTTCGAACAATTGGGTATGCGCGTTGCTTGTATTATGCGTGGCTATTATTTTATCTTTTTTATAGTAGTACATTATCATATTTTCCGTACTTATCATGTAATGAAGCTTTTTACTAACGACCATTTATGTTGTTTCTTTAGGATGGCGGCCCCGAGGTACCCTCTTCTTGAGGCTGCTTACGACTTGCACCACCGTACCCACCACCTCGCGGACCTGAATGAGGTATAACAATGGTTGCTAATTTTTGCTGATGAATGCATACCTAAGGATGAGAATTGCAAGATTTTCGTATGAAATGTTCTTATAAATTAAGGATGTGCCTATCGTTACTATTCGTTTGTGTAGAGTGTAAACAATTTCATACTGCAAATGTCATTTGTATCATATTTGTGTTACTTACCACTTTAGAAGCCCGTTATTCACAATTGGATTGACTTCTCATTTTGGTAATAATCTTAAAATGTTTTGCAGAATTTGACACCACTCAGGGCTAGGGTGCACTCACCACTTAGGTGGGATGAGCGGTACGCCCAGTATCTGCAGAGAGCAGGTTTCTTGGATATCGTTGTTCAGGTCGTGGGGGGTCTCCCTCCAATGGACGGACCACTGTTGACCGCTATGGTCGACAGGTGGCGTCCGGAGACTCACACGTTCCACATGCCCTTCGGAGAAATGAGCATCACAATGCAGGATGCGGCTATGATACTCGGCCTTCCACTGCATGGGCAGCCAGTGACAGGTATTATCCAGAATGAGAATTGGCGTGATATGGTCGAGATGCATATTGGGATTAGGCCGCCAGAGCCAGAGGGCGGAGATAGCTCGAAGAAGACGTCCGGTGTTAGCTCGGCATGGTTGAGGGAGCACTTCGAGGTGTGTCCTCCGGGAGCAAATGACGAGGTCGTGCAGCGCTTTGCTCGAGTGTGGCTATGGCACTTTGTCAGTACATTCCTCCTTCCAGATGCAGCTGGGAACACAGTATCGTGGATGGTTCTCCCCATTCTAGGTCAAGTTTGGGAAAACATAGCCACTTACAGTTGGGGCTCAGCGGCTCTTGCCTGGCTGTACAGACAGTTATGTGAGGCTTGCCGGCGCACAGCGAGAGATTCCAATGTTGGAGGGTGCACTTATATGCTCCAGATATGGATTTGGGAGCGAATGCCCGTGGGTCGACCTTCCCGCCTCCGTGTCGATGTAAGTCACAACGGCTAATTCCTTTTTCTACGTTAATGTTCGAAAAACTATTGTATCATGTGACCAATTGGACTTACTTGCAATTTCAGCCATGGCATCGAGACGATGCTCTTCCCACGTTCTATCACGTGTGGAAGCATGTGCGGCCCGTTCGTGGCAATCCGGATAGGCGCTACAGGGCCTACACGAACGAGTTTGATGTTCTCACGCAGCACCAGGTAATTTGGTAACCATAATAGTTTTTAAGCTAACTTGCGTATAATGGTAGATGAAATAAGTATTGCGTGAAAATTTTTGAAGGTGGAATTGAAACCGTATGACCGTGAGCAGCTTAGCAATATCATCTTTTCACCGACGTGCTACAGAGATAGAGAGCTGTGGAGGTGCACGACCCCAATGATACTGTACTACGTGGTAGAGTTTCATATGCCGCATAGGGTGATGCGGAAGTTTGGGAGGATGGAACCGTGCCCTCCTTTGGAATTATCGACTTCGCAGCAGCTGCACAGGTACGCAGGAATAAATAGCTATTGGAGGGTATTCAATTAACGCAATTAACGTGTTATACTAATACTTCACTAATTTCTGATGCAGTATCGACCGCAGAAAGCGGTACAAGGAGAATGATTGGAGGGTCAAGCATGACCGGTACATCCACCTGTGGCAGAACAAGGAAGGATGCGATCCTGAAGGTGGACCGTACTGACGACCCAACAATGAGTACATAAGATGGTACTGTACTTCGACGAGAACCAAAGTGAAACCATCTTGGACTAATGTGCCCATTGAGGATGCACCGTCTGATGATGACGCTGACATAGCTGACGCGTACGACACCATGACACGCCATGGGACACAGCCTGAGCGTGCACCTCTCCACGACTACATGGTAAGCTTTCGGTTTGTAATTATAGTATCGTCACATTGATCACTTATGGAATGAAAACTCCTGCGTGCAGGGACAGCAGCTTGCAAGGCTCTCTAACGAGGCGGGCGTGATTATGGAGCACGCTGTTGGGGAAGGTGATAGTCTGCTTCGTGCTTTTGCAGAGGTAGAAGCCCAAACTAATTTTCACTTATACTCGTACTATCTTTGTAACCATCAATAACATAGTCGTGAATATATGGCAGAGGGTTCGTAAAAGTTGCAAGCGAATGGCGCAGAGGATGAACTGCATGACATCCTCAGATGCGCACGACGGGGGCAATGTCCAGGGTACTTCTTCAGGATCACGTCGGACTGCATTGGTGACTACCCCCAGGGCTGCAACACCGTCCACTGCGACAGGTCCTAGCAGGAGATCGCGAGGTAAGGAACCCGCATCCCCTCAGGAAAGCGAGGACTCGGAAGGTGAGCAGTCTGAGGATGATGACCCTACGTATGGTGAGGAACTCTAGATTTCTCACGATGCTCCACCTGTGACTCAGACGCAGGGAGAGTCCAGCCAGGTATATTCACAAGTTCCTCCAAATTCAATTATACATTTTAATGTTCGCTCCCGAAGTGTCATACAAATTTTATGATTTGTGCCCAATTATTCAATAGGAACTTGTAACTCATACCCGGTTGCCACGCCGGCGTCGTCGTTCCCGGGACCACACCGACGTTGGCAGCGTCAATGTCCTGCCCACGCATCCAAGGAGGGAGCGTCGCCCAAGAGATCCTTTTAGCCCTCCGGATGAGCGGCGGTCACGCCACTGAACCTAGCATGTGCCCAATTATTCCATAAGTTGGTTGTTAGGTTTATTCATGTCACGTTTGTAAAAGACTAAGTTGGTTGTTACGTTTTTTTATGTCCGTACAATGTTATATGTTTGCTCCATGATATACTTGTAGTTCGTGTATTTTTTCGTAAATGTTTAGAACAAAAATACGTTTCGGATTGTGCAGCGCGCTACTGACGTCCCACCCCCCTGGGCCGAAACCTACTGACAGTTTACTAAAATTGGCGCGGCAGCGCACCCCTGCCGCCACCACCCCCCCGGCGAAACCTACTGAAAGTGGATTGCAATTGGCGCGGCAGCTCACCCCTGCCGCGCCAGGCCGCCTGGCGCGGCACGACCGGCCACCGCCCCCCGCGAAACCTACTGAAAGTGGATTGCACTTGGCGCGGCAGCTCACCCCTGCCGCGCCAGGCCGCCTGGCGCGGCAAGACACACCCCCCCCTGGTGAAACCTACTGAAAGTTCACTAAAATTGGCGCGGCAGCTCACCCTTGCCGCGCCAGGCCGCTTGGCGCGGCAAGACCGGCCACCGCCCCCCGCGAAACCTACTGAAAGTGGATTGCATTTGGCGCGGCAGCTCACCCCTGCCGCGCCAGGCCGCCTGGCGCGGCAAGACCGGCCACCCCCCCGGCGAAACCTACTGAAAGTCTATTGCAATTGGCGCGGCAGCTGCCTTCTGCCGCGCTAGGAGGCGTGGCGCGGCAAGGCCAAACCCCCCCCCCCCCCCGAAACCTAAGGATTTTCCTATTGGTTGAAAAGGATTCAAACATCAATTCAAATACTAATTTGAATTCAAACGACCAAAATCAATGCGCCTGAATGCAATAATTAACTCCTATGATTCATTTTAGAAAAGATTTAAATGCCCAAGAAATTAAATAAAACCTTAGAAAATCCTTAAATCTTTAAGCAAAAGTAATTAAATTCTTGTAAATTCTAACAAATTTTATTAATTTGCAAAAGTTGAAAATTAGGGGGTTACGAAACGTTCGACACGTTTACATTTATTCTCACTCCACTACCTCACTCTCTACGCACTCGATCAGCTAGTAGTACAGAATACTAGGAGTAGGTAGCAAATTGGACGCTGGTCTGTGCACGGCCTGTGCACGGCCTGGCCTCTCTCGCATAGTTCACGACGTCGTCGTCTAGTCGGGATGTTTTATCGGTTTGCCTTTGTTTCCATTCAGGTCTACCTTATTCCTTCCGGGTCGGGAAGATGCATGGAGATTGACTACGGTGATCCGTGGACAGGAGGTCAGGAAAACAGCACGCCAAAACCACAAGAAGCCAGTCATGTCACGGCAAACTTTGATGCGTTTGAACATAGTTCTCTCGGAAATGAAAATAGTTTTTTGACAACTAATTGTAGTTCCCAGAATAAACATAAACATAATGTTCTACATAGTTTTCACAGCTACAGAGAAACATGATCCAGCTACATCAACACGTTCATCTAGTCCGAGTCACCTTCATATAGTAACTCGTCGTCATCATCGTCATCATCATCATCTCCGGCAACAACAACTCTCTTGCCTTTCTTATCGACATTAACCTTACCAACAGGTAAATCGGCAACAAGAGCCTTCATCGTCTCCATCTGTGCCTCTTCCGCTTTTTGTTGTAACTCTTCCATTTCAAGCTTTCTTTTTCTTGCCCTAACTTGCTGCAAATATTGTTCCCATGAACCCTCAAGGTATTTCATATTCGGATCAACCACATAACCTAAGCGATCTCTTTCCTCCATCAACCTTTGTTTCTCCAACTCCCTCTCCTCCTGCAACTTCCTCCTATTTTCTCTCTTCTCATTTTCGGTTAGAGGTCGTGGATACTTGGATCTATTTTGTCTCCAATACTTAATAATAGTTTCCCTTGCATAAAGTCCTTTAGGTTTCACTCCAGTCTCATGCACCATATCTTGATATATTTTTCCCCAAAGCAAGTCGTCGTCAGGAATAGGCACATCATACTTCTTCCTAATCTTTTCTTTAATTTCTTGTTGTTTCCTTCACTTCCATGGTTCCGATGTATTTCCCAACTTTAATAACAAATCATATCGACCACAAAAATCTTCCCAATCACATGTCCTTCCCTCCTGCAACAACAATTAAATATTCTTACAAATTTGAATCAAGTTACAACCTTCATAAAACATAAGACACAAGTAGTTACTAACCCAGTAATCGCCATGTGCATTTCCACAGAACGAACCATATCCAAGTTCAGAAGGCACCACACCTTCTGTTGCTAATATACCACACTTGCATCTATCACTAGAAGAGGACAAACATGGCCATGGTGCATTTTCACTTTCAAACTCCCGCACTTCCTCCTCTGTTGGCCATATTGCCATTGGGCCGTATATATACTCATTGAAATCACACAACGGCCACCCATCCTGCAAAAAACCCATGACGTGAACTACTCATATGTAAAGTAACTACAAAACGCTGCTCCAACTTCCAAGCAATAACATCAAGTTAAAGTATGAACAAAATACTGCAAAATTATAACTGCTAGCTAAACGACATACTAATATTCTCGTAATATACTTACATGAGTCTTTAGGGAGCATCGAAAGAATGGAGTAAACTTAGGTGGATCCCCTAAGTTAGGACGCATAAGCTTAGCAGGAACACCACACTTGCACATGGGAGGATCCCTCACACGCCTACAAGCAGCCTCCTGCTTCTCCTCATCGGTCATCCTAGGTGGGTTTGGTGGAGGAGGAACCCAACGCCTAAACTGATGGTACGGTTTAAGCTCTGTGCTATGATATGGGAATAGGCGGATCCTAGGATCATATTTGTCGGGTCCATCGATCCACTGAAAGAAATCGCATGGTGCGGCAGGCAATGGATCAAAAGTCCATTTGCATACATAGAAGGCTCTTCCGGCTGTCTTTGGATGCCTTGATTGTTTCACCTCTGCTTGCGCGCCACATCTACAAAGTGGTACCTGAAGAGCAGGAGGTACGGGACTAGCAACATTGGACTCGCCCACATAACGCACATACCACCTACGCTGTTTGTATTCACAACCAAACGACGCCATCTCACCTGGAAATCAAGTGCAACAAATTTAATACACAAACAAACTTTACACACGTAATCCATACTAGCTATATACATCATTTTGATAAAATGTAAACACTCGATTTACAAAATACAAACACTGAAACAAAAATGAGACTAATTAATTGAACATATAAAAAAATACATGTCATGTAAACCACACAATTGGATGAATATATACCTAAATCGAAGTATTCAACAAGTTCTACACGTCAATATCGCGGGCAGAGACTCAATTGCGTATGAACTACGTATCATCTAACACAAAACACCATTGCATTTCATTGAAATTTCAAATCACTAACCTAACCCTAAGTCACCTAAACATCCTCCGATCTACCAAATGCAACGGTAAAACACGAGAATACGTAGGGGAATACCTTCCACACGAAGCAGGGATCGATTCCCACTACTTTCCCCCACCAAAAACGCCGGATTTTTGGTGGATTTGGGGGTGGGGTGGCGGGGGCCGGCGCTGCAAGGTGCTACTGTGTGGTGTGTCTGGAGGAGGAAGAAAGGAGGGAGGGAGGAGGAAGGGAGCCGGCGCGTGAAGTTAGTATTGGCCCTGCAGCGCCCACCTGGCGCCGCGACTCGCCGCGTCAGCGTGGCAGGGGGCCGCCGCGCCAGTGCATGTGGCGCGGCAGCATGTTCCTGCCGCGCCAGGCGGTCTGGCGCGGCCAAAAGGGTTACCCCGCGCGAATAAACCCCCGCTGAGATTATTTTTAAAAATAAAGAAAAAAAAGGGTTAAAAATAAAAAAAAAATCCTGCTTTGGGGGAGGCCAGTGGCCAGGCGAGGCGACTGGGGCGATCGATGTGACGCTACTTCGCGTCGCGAGCTGGCGTCGAACAATCACAAAAGTTCGGATGCCTGCATCCAAAAGTCTACACAACGAGCTGACGCGGGATAGCACTGATGCCTGAAGGAAGGACACAAGGACTACTGTCTGCTGACATGCACGTACATGATCGACTTCCCGGTACAGAAGTACTACTAGTCGAGGCTCGATGTTGTACTGTGCTTGGACCAAGTTGCCAAGGGTACATGTATATCCAGCTCCAGTGTGTTTTGCTAGCCAGGACGCTATCTGCATCATCCGACCTTGTGCAACCTCTCAGCGCTCGCTGCAGATGCAAATGCAGCAGTGGGTCAGCCGCTGCCGCTCACTGCTGCAGGCTGCAGCCAACCAAAGAGGCAAAGACGCAGGCTGCAGGCGGAACGCAAAACATGGAGAAAATGTGCGCCGCTGACGCTCGTCCAAGAGCCGCAAGGCCGCTCGCGCCTTTCCACGGTCTCGCACCCCGAAGGCAGGCACACCGCCCCCCGGAGCGCGCGTGCAGCGGCGCAGGCGGTCCGCTGTAGCTGCGGCACGAGTCCATGCCGTCTCCGTGACCGGCACGGAGATCCGCGCGCGCGCCCAACATTCCGCGCCCGATGCGGCGGCGGCCGAAATAGCCATGCCAAAAATTCCTCAGCCGCCCACATGGTGGGGTGTGGCAGTGCTGCGACCCATCGCGAGCTGGATCCACACGGCCCAGCAGGCACCCAGTAGTCCACCAAGACAGACCACCCCCCGCCGATCGGACCGATCCATTCCCCAGCTCGTGGGCGCACGCAGCGCTGGGCGTAACCGGACGGGGAAAAGCTCCGTCCGATCGGACGGAGAGACGAGTTATATATTCCACCGCCCTCGCGGCACTTTGCCCGCATCGCAATCTCCACACAAACCAACGCTGCAGGGCTGCGCCACCAAGCAAAGGAGAGCTGCAGCTGCGCACCGTTTGCTCTTGGCACCATCTCCTGCTCTCCGAGTCTCGGACGCGGATGGCTGCGGTGGTGGTCGCCGTGGAGGCCGCGGTGGCGAGCGGGGCCTGCAAGGGCAGGTCGTCGTACCTGGTGAGGAGCCTCTACTGGAGGCTGCGCGCCGGGCTGCGGAGGCTGCACTCGGAGCGGGCGGGGAGGTGGCGCAGGGGCGGCAGCCGGTTCCACTACGACGCCCTCAGCTACGCCCTCAACTTCGACGACGGCCACGGCTCCGCTGACTTCGTGCGGTGACAGGCTGACCTTGCTGCGGATCGCCTCGGGGTACTACTAGCTAGCTAACGGTGTTGGATTTCTTAGCCAGTTTAGGCAAAAGCCAATCGATCAAAGGAGTGGGTCGGAGGTGCGTCGCCGTTTTCTAGCTGCTTAATGGGCATTTCTTTTTTCGAGTCGACGGTGTCAAACGATGCATCCGTTCTTGATTCTTGTAGCTTCTGTTGCGCCGTGCTGTTTATTATATATAGCAGGTCTGGTCATTCCATTGTTGCATGTCATGATGTCAAGATGCATATGAGAGGATTAGAGAACACGATGAGTTTATACAAAGGGCTATCGTGCGAACAGGAAGCAGAGAGTAAGAAAATCGGATTTGACGGCACGATCATTAGACGATACTCCTAGCAACCAGTTCCAGCGAAAGAAATGAGTTGAGACTGAAGACTGAAGGCTCCGAACCCTCCTACGTCGGCTTCTTTGAACAGTAGTCAAGTATCATCAGTCCGGAAAAAAATTGCGTACACAGCGCCTGAGTACCGCTTTCGCTCTCGTGGGAAACGACTGTGCAGATTGCAGTGGGAACAAGAACAACGTACCAGCGAGTTCGCCCATCTTCGGATGATCTCATGCGTTCGCACCATAGTCAAAGGTGACGACCACGACGCGAATCGTGATCTCTTCGGGGCGCGGGCAAAGCTTAGGTGGTGGTTGAATCTGGGGAATTCCATTCCATCTCACGAAAGGGCAAAAGGAGTAAAAGCGAAAGGTCCCCTCGTCACTGTCCCCTTTCTCCTCTCTGATTTTTTACTTTCACATTTTCCTTTTACATCGCGATCTGCCTGCCGAGAAGCGCAAGAGCGTAACATACTAACATGGCATGGAACTTCTGTTGCCCGATGAACTCAAAACCTTGTAATGTTCCCGTCTGAAATTATCCTCGGAAGTCTGTACTCTGTAGAGCTTCAGACAGAGGTAATCTGATGCAGCATAGTTCAATCAAGGGTGTTGCCATTTGCTTGCTGCATGCACGACAGAGCAACAAATTACTTATGAATGTACACCGTCAACCAGCAAATTTTTTTGTGGGGTAGGAAGCGCATGATCTGGGATTAACTTTGAGGCCCATGGTCTTACATGCTCGTTTGTGCTTTTACTTAGTCAGTATACTCCTAATTCAGTGCAGAAGCAAAAAAAAAAACTCTGGAGATGCGGGGGATCGAACCCCGTGCCTCTCGCATGCAAAGCGAGCGCTCTACCATTTGAGCTACATCCCCTAGCGTTAGATCCATATTAATTATTGATATCTATATATAATCTGATCTCACATGGGCCTAATCATATTTCCCAATAGTGGGTACTCTGTTCCCACATGGGCCGATGTTGTTCCCGGGCTTCCCCTCCTTGCCAAATGATGGGCCATATGCCGCCCACTCTCTCTCTTCCTTGGAAATTCTTGCGGTACAACTTCCAAGTCCATTTCCACTACCCATCAGCATTCGTAAGACCTACCAAGTACCAACTATTTTAGAAATTCAACGAATATTGAAAACCAGGTAACGATCTGTGAATCCATTTCAGTCCGGCTAATCTTAGCTAGGGTGGATCTAGACGCACTGGCTAATACTCCCCCCTCCTCAATTATAGATTTTTTTAATTCATAAATATTATTATGCATTTGGATATAAGTTATATCTAAGTGCGTAGCAAAATCTATTAATTAAAAAAAGTTAAAATCACCTATAGTTTGGAACAGAGAAACTCTTTGCTTAGTCCAATGACTAATTCTAACCAGCCCGCTAATAGATTAACTGAGTGGATCTAAGCAGGGTCTATCAGTAGCGTTTAAAACCATATAATAATAGTTAAAACCATCTGGTGAACTATCACTAATTGGCAAATATCCATTTTTGGGTAACAGTACTCATGATTCGCCAACGTAAACACTGACTTCATGATCCGTCAGCAGCACTGCCACAATTTCGTTCCAGGAAAGAGCCATCTCAAAAAAAAAAAAAAGCAATGAACCATCCATCCAGATTCTTCCGCGATAGTAGGACTACTTCTTGACTTTGTTTAACTGATCACGCCACCACGGAACGAGCTCGGCAGATTCCTTGTAATGGAGCGAAGGATTTCCGCGATCAACATCACCGCAGATCCTTCTTTTTCCTCGTCCTACTCCCATCTCCGTGCAGCAAAGCCGGAGAGCGCCACAAGTGTCGCCACGCCGGTGCACCGCGAGGCCACGAGGCCCATGACCGGCCGCCGGCCAGAACAAAATTAAGGGGAACACGGCTTAAGTTGGGAGCTTTCTAATCGCCATTAACTTGGTTGCCGCGTAGTATGCTTCGTCAGTCCAGTCCAGTCGGTGCACGAGATTTGCGACTTTTATGGATTTGGAATGAGCATCGTTGTGACAGCTCGGCTCACTGATTGGCCTTGTTTTGTTTAGTTATCATCTTTGTACTCCAAAGTGTGAGGAAGGACCTTTCTGGTTGGAATTTTGCTGTCATGCTGGTCTTTATCAGTTTCGTCGACCATACTATACACACAAAAAAAATTAGGGAAAACCGTTGCGTCTTATTGTGATACTAGTGTGTCTTCACACGTATGTACTAGCTTTAAAATGATCTTAAATAGATGAATTAATAAACCCTTCCCCGTTACATTTGCTAGTTTGGTTACTTCTGTTTTGCGGAGAGCAGGAATTTGCACTAAACGTAATAAAATGCAGTACGGAGGACAGTTAAGTATTTGTTTACGTACTGAATACGATTTCAGCTCATATTTGAGACAACAAAGAAATATGAAATATAATCCTGTCCTCCGGAGAAGATCCCATACAGGCACACAGGGCCACTGATGTGAGAAGACGGGAGCAAATCAAAGAGTTGGTTAAGAAGTAAGTACTAGCTGATTCATCGGTGACACAACACTGCAACAGGAAACCAAACAAGGCGCGCGGGACCTGAACCTGAACCACCAGGCCAGGCCGTGCCGGCAGCGAACAACACCCTTTCGCCTTGATCCGTTTGATCTGATTTGTTTTAGGCCATCACCACTCATCAGCCACTTCAAGCAATTAAGCTCTTGATTGGGAAGCAAACACGCAGAGCATAACCTAACAAAAAGCCCTTTTCTTTACATCAACTTAAACAAAAAGCCTCATGCGCTCGTAATGCGTGCAAGCCTTTGCAGCATGATGCGCGGAGTTGCTGTTCCTGATCATCTGCCACATGGTGGAGGCCCCATCCTTAATTAAACTTCTTGATTACGGCCATGTCATAATCTATACTGTTCCATTGCTTTTCTGATTGTAAAGTTTCCATGTGACATGACGGTCGAGCCCATTGGAGTATTTTGCCCCTTCCATTGCAACTTTACACTGCCCCTGTCTTTATTACCATGCGCCCCCGTTAAGCGAAGAGGAGAAGACGTGAAAAATATTCAAATGGCGGAGATAAAAGAACGCAGTGGTTTGGTTGCGTAGTTGCTCACTAAAGCCTAGTATCTGAGCTCGCAGATTAGGAAAAGAGAACGGTAAGAGAGCTCCTCAGTGTTTGAATCGGCAACGAGAATCGATCATGTGTGTCCTGTCGTCAGCTCCACAGGTAAGTTTAAATGTTCAATACATCCACTGGTTTGATTCATTTTGGTGACCACCTCACTAGCGGGAAGGAACACTACTACACTAGTGGGGCCAGGATCGGAGTTTACACTTCACGGCACGCAAAAGGTATAAAAAAAAAAGAAGCAGAGCACTCGCACCTGCGGCTAAGTACAAGCTGAATGCATTTCGTGTGTGCAACCATATTGATATTTGATCATCGGATTAGTCATGGGGTAATAGTGAAAGCTTATCCATCCCTTGACCTTAACCAAAGGCGCTGAATAGCTAGCCGCCGCAATTGTCCCCCGCAATAGCAGTAGTAGCGGATTATCAACACTACCAATGAAAGGTAACAGTTAAATAGTGCATTGCATTGCAATTCAATGAACTATGCAGCGTTCACCTCTTAGACCCTGTTTGGATCCATCATCTAAACTTTAGCTAGCTAAATTTAGCTCATTTGGATCCAAACAGGGTAGCTAATATAAAGACCACTAAATTTAGCCTAGCTTCCAACTTGCTAAACCAGCTAAACCCAAGTAAAGATGTTTAAAGACAATTCTACCCCTCCATTATCTCGGTAAAAGTCCCCGCTACAATTAATGAAGGGTATCATAGTAATTTATTTTTAATAACTAGTTAGTGGATCCAAACATCCCTTGCTAAAGTTTAGCCAGCTAAAAAGAAGTCTCTAAACTTTAGCGAGCTAAACTTTAGATGGGTAGATCCAAACAGGACCTTAGCTTATATTACCTCCTGTACGTACACAAATGTTTCAAAAACCTAAGTTTTAAGGTTACTTATACACTACGTACATTTCCTTTTGTGTTTCCTAAAGTATTATTATTTGAATTTAACACCCGCACGTCATTTATGCACTACACACATTACACTAAACGTGGTAGTTTATCCAATGACGGTATTGTGCTTATTTGAGACACCGACGCATGCAAGGACCAATTTGGCACCATACACACGCTGCTTTCATCTCCGGCACCAATAAAGTACTGAACACTAGGGGGCTACTATGTGTAAGCACGTTTTCATATATCCGAATCCTTATCTACTCACCAGGTATATAGCAACGAAAATACTATATTCCATGGGCTCTCGAGTCGAGAGTACAGACCCCGATTTCTCGCCCTTTTCCTTGTGCGCTCGCGACCTTTTCGCCGCAACAGCTTTAGTTGGGGTCAATGCAAATAAAGCCAAGTCGACCTTATCCATTTTGACCTTCCGAAACCCCAACCAGCAAGGCTGCAACCACCACGAATCCCGATCGGCCAAGACACGCATAGACCCAACCAAAGCTGGCGTCCGTGCCGGATCGCATCACCGCTGACAACGCAGGTTAAAGGCTCGACACACGCGCACGCGCTTGAACCAGCCAGCGCATGGAGGCATGGAGTTCCACCTACGAATGAGCTCGCGATTTTGTGATAGAAAATGACAGGGGGCCAGGGCCCAGGGGCGAGCGAGCTGTGTCTCGTCTCGCCCGGCTGGCTCGATCGGCACCGGCGACCAACCCACGACCGGATCGGTGCTGTCGATTCTGGCGACCGGCACAGCGCTCGCGCTCGCGGGCGTGACTCGGCGCCGAGTCGGACGCGACGCTGACTCAGGGCCGCCGTGGGCTCGAAGAAAAGCGGGGGGAAAGGTGGAAAGCAGAGGAGAAAACCCTTCCTTGCTCGTGCTGTGTTGCGAGTTGTGACCGAACGTGTGACGGTGTCTTCCATACACGCGCGCGAACCTTCTTTCGTGGTCATCCAGAACGTCGTAGTGGGACATGCTTCTGCCGCTCAATGGATCCTTCTATCTGTCTCCACGTCATCCCCGGCGTCAAATAAGCTCCCGCAACGTGCAGATTCTACCGGACGCTTACTGGCAATAGCGGTAGTGCAGTGTGCATTTCGTTTCATTAATTTCATTCTTTGGCCTGAATAATGCAAAGTGATCGCAAAGACGCAAACTACTAATCCAAACGATTTCGTCTGCATCAGATAGTACTTTGTCTCTTTTTTTGTTTATGCTGGCAATTCGGAACCATGACATTTTTTTAGGTCGTATAATGCGTAGATATTTCGGGCCCCGAACTGCATGCATGCACGTAACAGGTTGGATGAACATGGATATACACCACGGCCCGGTGCATGCGTGGATGCCACTCATGGCACAAGAACAGAGAGCTGCAGGGGGGGCCTTGCACATGCAGGAGGACGGGGCATTAGGTAGGGGTCCAATCCAACTGCACATTGGAAATCTTCTTTACTTCCTCAACTCCTCATGGAGGAGGATGACTGTTCCATCCGAAAGCGAGTTGGATAGGCCCCCAGCTTTTGAACGTCGTGAACGGCAAAAAAAAAAATAATAAAAATATTGCTACTGGCTAATTGACAGGTTCCAGGCTTATAAAAGACACCCTCCTCTTCCCATTTGGAGCACGGAGCTCGAGCAGCAACAACCCACGCACGCACCAACAGGCCACCCACCCGCTCACCAGCAACCACCTCACCGCAGAGTCCGGGAGCTCAGCCGCGGATTCAGCAAGCAACAAAGAAAAGAGAAGTCTTCGGTGTTCCTCGGTCGTCGCGTCGATCAAGAAGAGATGGAGAAGGCCAGGCGCGAGCATGTGATCGGCATCCCAGTGAGCAACAGGGCGTTCGGCATTGAGGAGCCGGCGGATTTCCCGAGCAAAGGGGGCGCCTATCACGGCGACGCCAAGAACCCAACCAATTTTGGGCGGGCTGGAAAATTCGGCAGGACGGGAGACAGGGTCGCCCAAGGCCTGAAAGAACATGGTAAGTTCTTCTCTCCAACTAATTTTGGATCGGATGGCTGATGTCTCCTTTCATCCTTTGCCATCGCGAATTCAGTCTGACCGTGTTCTTGCCTGATTTGCAGTGACCCTCGGGCCAAAACTCTACGAGATCGTGAAGGGCAAGCTGTCGCTGGGGGCGAGGATCCTCCAGGCAGGCGGCGTGGAGAAGGTCTTCCGGCGGTGGTTCTCCGTCGAGAAGGGCGAGAAGCTCCTCAAGGCCTCGCAGTGCTACCTCTCCACCACCGCCGGCCCGATCGCCGGCATGCTCTTCATATCCACGGAGAAGATCGCCTTCCGGAGCGACCGGTCGCTGGCGCTGACCTCTGCCAGGGGCGACACGGTGCGGGTGCCGTACAAGGTCGCCATCCCGCTGAGGAGGGTCAAGACGGCCAAGCCCAGCGAGAACAAGCACCGGCCGGAGCAGAAGTACGTGCAGGTCGTGACGGACGACGGATTCGAGTTCTGGTTCATGGGGTTCGTCAGGTACCAGGTGTCCCTGCAGGAACTGGAGAAGGCCATCGCGCAGTCGCAATGACCTGAGGCCTTTGTGGTCCGTCGGTCGGCTCAGTTCGGTCGGGCGTCGCGTGTTTGAAGTCTTGGTTAATCTGTTGTGCATACGCAGTAGTAGGCTTAAAATTCTTGGTGGATTGCTTGGCGTTTTTGGCAGTGGAGCAAGTCCGATATACATGATAGGAGGAAATTTAGGTCAAAGAGATTTGTGATGTTGGGTAATTCTGCTATGGTGCCACGGGCGAAGTGGCGCTTATGCGGTTTACAAATGGAATAAAGAAACAAAAAATGTTTGTGAAATTTCTAGATTGTGAACTGAATTCTGATCACACTTTTATTTCTAGTACTGATCCTACTTGTCGGTTTGCTGTTTTGCAAATCTGGACAGATGAATGTTAGTTACTTAGTTCCCCTTTCTTATTTTACTCCGGCCAACTAAAGCTATGGTACCAAAATGGAATCTGAAGAACTATTACGATCGAGGGAGGTTCTCTCATAAGAGCACCCGCAGTGTGGAGGCCGATGCTTGAAATTTTTGAGCCCTGCATCAGAGAAGTGAGCATCGAGCTCTGAAGACCGCAGCGTGCAAGCATCAACATGGGACCCACTGGGCCCACTCATGGTGGAGTTGGGAGTAAACAAAGTACAGCTGCCCCTCATATGCAGCTGAGCAATCAATTTTTTACGGACGGAGCATCAATTTCTTTCAAGCATCGCCCCCTGCAACGTTGAACTCGATGCTTGGACCTTCTCTTTCTTGATGGGGCATCGGCTTTTCGCTACACTGCGGCTGCCCTAAGATCAGTGTTTTTTTCAAGATTACCAGGTTGACTGTGGATGTACAGGTGGACTATGTTACAAGAGTACAAGACTATGCAAAATTTTACTACTAGCAAACATTCAACTTGATTGTATTGCGGATAAATATATACTAGAAGAAAGCTTTATATCAGCGTAGTGATTTCCTTTATTTATTTGCTTATATTCGTTTTCCCAAATGTAGTGGCCTTATATTTGCATGCTCATGCAAATATTCGTCTTCTGGCATCGGAGAATAGTTGGTAATAAATTATACAGACTCCCGCATTTAGTTCTGCCAAGTTTCGCACCAAGAAGTTTGCACTTATTTGGTCTAATATATAGACATGTCACAATTCACAGATTAGGCTAAAAAGCCCTAACATGATGCTTAGCAACATTTTCTGAGAAATGAAAGTCTGGAAAAGCATCAGATACTAATACTCAATCCATTTGAAACTACTAAGACATTCTTTTTATGACTAGGTTTTGACTAACAATTATTCTACTAGTATGTCATTTATGTGATACAAATCATAATAACGTAAGTATTTTGTAATACAAATCTAATAACATCAAGCTTGTGAAAAAATATTTTAACAGAGTAATTATTGTTGGTCAAAGTCTCATATAATGAAATGAAATACGCATTGTAATTTCGAAAGGATGAAGTAAAAGTTTCTTTTTAGTGAAAGAGTGCAGTCGCTGATCGGGATCAAATGCAGGCTGCGGGCGGCGCGTTGTCGCACCTAAACTAAACTACCGAGATCTTGCAGGCGTAACACACAAAAATCTATAATTAACTTTATGTTTTATGACACATTACACCAATATTTTTTGATGTATGATTAAGTTGCAATCTATGATTCCGCGAGAAGTATAACTGGTGCCTTTTTCTTTTGCCACTTTTAAGCAGTCTTTTTTTTTTGGAAATACCACTTTTAAGCAGTCTCACTAGTTAGTAGAAAGTGAACCTCAGAATCCAATCAATAGCACAGAGACAGCACAGCGCTTGGCCTTAACAGCGAAGCACCAGCTATGTTAATTGGCCTGTGGGCGTAAAGAAAAGTGATGATGCTACTTTGTTAGTATAGTGCTTTGCACCCAAGATTTTAGGTTCATTTTCGGTCCGTTTTCAACCAATATTGGAATGATTGGTTGGCGCCGGTGTTCTACTTTTCGAATCATGAAATACTTGTATCATTCGGTATATACTTCCTTCGTTATATTTGTAGGTTGTTTTGATTTTTTTAGTTCATAGATATTATTATGCATCTAGATATACACTATATCTAGATGCATAATAATACCTATCAATCTAAAAGAACCAAAACAACCTACAATTTGGAATACAGGGAGTGCATACTTTTATATTTTATATTCGTCACTGGAATATTTTCCTTTTGAAACAATAATCGAAAGAATTACAATTCTGTTAGTTTTTCATGAATGAAGCCACACTCTAGCTGGTTCGGCTATGGGACCACTTGTGCGTGCACAGTGCACGCTGCAGTAAAAATCGAACCACTTGAGTTGCAATCTTACAAAGGTGCATTTTTGGCTTAGCTTCTAGTAATGTAGAGCAAACAAAAGTTTTTTTTTAAAAAAAATCCAAAACTGGGGATATCGCATTTGTATTCGTTCCATGCCATTCCCCTTTTCTTGGAAGGACAAATGGTCGGCGAGAAAACGATTCCGTTCCACCCGGCGGGTCGGCGACATCCTCATGCTTCTGTGCATCGACACGTATGGCACGGCGGAGATACGCCGATCGCGACGCTGAAACGAGAGGAGGAGCCCACCCCGCGGATCCCCTTCATTCTGATTTCAGAGTGGGTAGCTGCGAGGCTTTCCTCCTCCATCTGACAACGCACCGCGCACAAAGCCACGGGCCGGGACGCAGCGCAGCCCTGTTAATTGGGTTGGGTTTATTGGTTTTAATGGTTTGGTTTATATAATAAGCTCATTTGAATTGGTTTATAATGAGTTGGCCTGCTAGATGGTTTGGTTTGGTTTGGGTTTTACAAATAAATAGTTTGGAAGGTGTTTGGGGTGTGTGGTATTATTTTTGGATCTAAAAGACTCTCAACCCGTGGGTTGAGACCCATTAAGAACCCAAAAGCCTGGAGCCTCATCTATCAAGAGTCGGACCCTAAAAATAAAACCTCGCGTTCACACCTTAAAATTTTGGATAAATTGATCGAAACTTGTTACAGATGAATTAGTTTAACAGTCCGCTACTGTATGCAAAGTAGTACGGCTGGACTTACATGTGGGGCCCGCGTCAAGAGTCGGACCCTAAAACTAAAACCTCGTGTTCACACCTTAAAATTTTGGATGAATTGACCGAAACTTGTTGCAGATGCATTAGCTTGACAGTCCGCTACTTTGTGCAAAGTAGTATGGCTAGACTTACATGTGGGCCCCACGTTGAGAGTCACATACAAACTCAAAAAAAAAGTTAACTAATGGGTTTTTATTGGGTACCTAATGGGTTCTTATTGGGTTGTAACCATATTTGGCAAGTAATTTGTATAACTTATGCAATGGTAAGTTTGGGGTGGTGTGGTGTGTGATAGTGGAGGTTTGGTTTAGGGTGGATTATATTTATTTTCTTATAAGAATAGATTGGTGTGGTTACAACATGGGTTACAACCCAATTAACACGGCTACGCACACGCGCCCCGCGCCATGCCCCCGCCGCGTCCACGAACGGCAAACCCGCCGGCCTCGCGTGGCAACGCCCCTCCCGGCTGCCGGGTTTATTGCGGGAGACAGGGACGGCGCGGCGCCCATGCCACAGTGCCTGCCCGATGCCGCCGCGCCACAACCGGATGGACACGCACGCGCGCTCGTACTCGACGGTTGCGTCGGTTGGTGATGCGCGGTCGCGGTTCGTCCGACTCGGCGCTGCGTGGGAGGTGACCAGGACGGCTGGACTCGCGGGGGGCGCAGGCGGGAATGGCGACTTCGACGTGAGGAGGGACGCATGCAGCTGTTGCCTTGCCGGATCCATCGCCTCTGGAAAAGCTGGCCGTTTTACACGTCGGGTTGGAGCCCTGCCTCCACGGCTCCACATCACCGGTGGGTCATGGGCCATGTCTGCCCGATCGATCGCCTGAGGACGCGATCTCGGGAACAGTGGTTTGTGTCCCTCCCCTACGTGATTTAGGCCGTCAACATCACTCGATCGGCCACGCATGTTACTCCTGTACTGTCCCAGGGCAACGCACGAACGACCTCTACCCTACGCGAAACACTAGTGGCCCCTTCTAAAGAAAGGCGCGGCCTCAGCAGTCAGCGCACCGGGGCCCTTGCTCCCCCCGACACCACGCCACCCTTTTTTCCATGTAGCCCGGTGCGAGCGAGAATGTGCGGGCACATGGGGCGCTTCTCGGAAAGCGGCAGCGAGGCGAGCCCCACCGCCACCGGGGTCCGGATCCCATAGAGAAATCCAGAATCCTTTGCCTTTGGGAGCAAATGAATATACCGCACGCACCTGGCCTTCACATGGCGGGGGGCGGAGCTCCGTTTCTAGGCCGGCCGGGGTGGCCGACGCGGCCGCACATCACGAAGCGAGCGGCTGCGAGCGAAGCAGTAGGCGGGAGGAGGGGGTCTACGCCTGCTTTAGGCGAACGTGGACCGCGCCTTTTCTGAGCCGCTGGTGACTCGGCCGGACCGGTTGCTGACTCCGCAAATCCACTTGCCTTTCGCCAATTCAACAAAGCTCAAAGGATATTCCACAACCGCGCGGCGCCTATAAATGGCGTCCTCGGCAGCTGCACTCCGGTACCAATCCGCAATTCCTTACACGCTAAGGCATCCTCTTCGGCTCTTCGCTTCATTCAGCGCGAAGCAGGCTAGATCGGCGCCGAGCTCTCTGCTCTCTCTCTGCTTAGCTTGTGTTGTGGTCACTAGTCGGCCAGCACTCCTAACAGCCATGAGGAAGTCGGGCAGCAGCGGCCATGTCATCGGAGTTCCGGTCACCTCCAAGGCGTATGGGATAGAGGAGGGAACGTGCAGGAAGAGCGACGGCGATCACCTTGCTGTCTCGTTGACGCACCCCAGCCCTTACGCGTCTTTCGACTACAAGCACAGTAAGTGTTGATCGTGATCATGCATTCATGCCATGGGATTTCTAACTGAAAACATGTGTTTTTACTGTTAAATCATTTGATACTGATGTGGTTTATGGCTAATGTTTTCCTGCAGGCAGCAAAGATCATCAGGTGATCCGCTGGGTGAGCAAGCTGAGCAGGCGGGCGCAAGGCTTCAGGGAGCATGGTGAGTTAGCATTCAGTTCCGTGGCTGCTTCATTCCGAGGACCGTTGATCAGTCAAGATCACGTGAACACCATGTCCTACTAATTAATTAAACCCTAATCCGTGTGCGATCGATCATGTTGCAGTGACCCTGGGCCCAAAGCTGTCGGAGACGGTTAAGGGAAAGCTGAGCCTGGGCGCGCGGATCCTGCAGGCCGGCGGGGTGGAGCGCGTGTTCCGGCAGGCGTTCTCCGCCGAGAAGGGCGAGCGGCTGGTCAAGGCGCTGCAGTGCTACCTCTACACCACCGGCGGCCCCATCGCCGGGATGCTCTTCGTGTCCACCAAGAAGGTCGCCTTCCGCAGCGACCGCCCCATCACGGTGGCCTCTCCCAAGGGTGACACGGCGCGGGTGACCTACAAGGTGGTGATCCCGCTCCGGAGGATCGGCAAGGTGCGGCCCAGCGAGAACGCCGACAGGCCGGAGGAGAAGTACATCCACGTCGCCACGGTGGACGGCTTCGAGTTCTGGTTCATGGGGTTCGTCAGCTACCAGCGGTCGTTCAAGTACATGCAGCAGGCCGTCTCGGAGCTGCAATGACTTGCACGGCCGGCCTGGGGCCTGGTTGATGAGGAGGTCCGGTGCAGTGCTAGTGGCTGCCCTGTCGGCACGATGAGAAGAGGATGTTACGGGTTGCTTCGCCATCTTTTGTTGCGAAGTAGCCGTAGCTAGGATTGCCCCATCTAATCCCGGATCGGCGCAATTTAGTTCCTTCCGCGTACGATTTGGATCAACTTTGTGTTGCTCCAAGTGGTTGCTTTGTAGCACGGACCGAGAAATTAACCATTTTGTGCATGTTCTTGAATGGAAGAGCTCACCTTTTCGAATTGTTTCCAGTTGTGCCTTTATGATCTTGCACTAGTATGTATCAGAAGATTTAGGGATTTATAACCTGAAAATGTTGTGAAACTATTATTCAAGACAAATTTGTTCATGCTCTTTTTTGCCGATCTGCGTGTTCACGTTTACTCGCACGACCTTCGCAAGAAAAACAAAGTTTACTGGCAAAAAAATAAAATAATTTTTAGAGGTAAAATAGTACGGATATTAACACTGCCAGTTACTATTTGGGCTCATATAGCGATAACTGCTCTAAGACATCCGCTACCACAAGGCAGCCCAAGCCAGACCAGGCCGACTAAACTGCTAAAATTGGAAGGGGGATGAGGCCGAATATCATTGCGTGGTTCAAAGCTGGGCTTCGGCCTTTGGGACAGCATCGGACATGTTTGTGCTGGGCTGAACCCGAATCCCAAATAGGTTGGCTGCTTTGCGAGGCACAGGACAAGAGAGTTCCACGTTGTCGACCAAAGCGAAAAACGTGGCGGTGTGCCGCGAAGAAGGTACTCGCTGCGGCGGATTTTCCCCTCGAAAACCACATGGAATGGAAGGAGGCTCGAGCGGCCAAGCGGTCGGTGATGCAAACAAAGTTGATCCCAGCAAAGCCTAGCGTCCCATATACCGTGTACGCGGTCGGCGCATGCGAGCTTGATCGGCGTCGACCCCGTGTCCAGATCGATCACAATCTCTTGCAGCGCCGAACCGCGCCGGAGGAGCCAAAATAGGTTGGTTGGGAAGCCAATCCAGATGACACACCACCGCAATCCGTGTCCCGCGTTCGGCTAAGATAAAACGTCTCGCAAGTCCACTCTATCTCTACTTGTTCACAGTAACTCTCTTACTCCACACTGCTACGCAATACGTTTACTACGATTGGAGAGTCGACGGAGTGGGGGTAGTCAAAGGTTTCCTTCATTCGGGGCTCAGGCTCACTGTTTCCCAGAGCACAAATGCTGCGTTGTTTTCAGAAAAGGCACACGTACAAGTTTCACATTGCTACAGTTTCCCAGTCGCTGGTAGCGTTGTACAGATCGGCACCGCCGTATGCATGTGCGGTGTGACTTGACGGGCCGACTACTGCTGGCCAGGTACGTGCACGGGCGACAAGAAAATGACTTCACGCCACGTACAAATCCAGGAGGAAGGAAAGCTGGCGACTCCACTCCGGAACAGTATAAATACTCACCCGAGGTACTCGTGCAAAACCGCAAACTAGCTTCGAAGTCGCAGGCAGATTCACACCGGCCTCCTCGGCCTCCAACGCAAATCCAAGCAAACTCGCCCACGGTTTCAGCCATGGGCGGCCCGGCCGGCGCCGTGCGCCTCCTCCTCCTCCTCCTCTCCGTCCTAGCCGCCTCCCTCTCGCGCGTCGCCGCGGCCCCGTCGCCGGTGTACGACATGGACGGGCACGAGCTGAGCGCCGACGCGGACTACTACGTCCTCCCGGCCCCTCGCGGGAGCGGCGGCGGGGGTGGCGGCGGGCTCACCATGGCCCCCCACACGTTCCGGTGCCCGCTCTTCGTCGCGCAGGAGGACGACCCGCTCCGCAGGGGCTTCCCCGTGCGCTTCACGCCGCTGCACGGCCACGGCGGCGACCGGACCGTGCGCGTCTCCTTCGACGTGGCCATCCACTTCGCCGCGGTGACGACGTGCGTGCAGACCACCGAGTGGCACGTCGCCGGCCGCGGCGACGAGCCTTTCGCGTCCGGCCCCCGGCACGTCGTCACCGGCCCGGTGCTGGCCCCGACCGCGGGCGGCAGGGAGAGGGTGTTCCGCGTCGAGAGGCACAGCCACGGGTACATTCTGGTGTGGTGCGGGGTGCCCACCGAGTGCGAGGAACTGGGCGTGTTCAGGGACGAGAGGGACCGCGCGTGGCTCGCCGTGTCCGACGAGCCTCATGTGGTCGTGTTCAAGAAGGCGCCACCCACACCTGCGTGAATGTGATGGGGGTGCTTGTAGCGTGCGTGTGCATGCCGAATAATGCGTGTGGGGTATTATGGATGAATAATGTGAGTGACCTAGCTAACGTATACAGCAATACGAGCACGGCATGTACTACTTTTTATATTAAAGTTGCTGGCCTGGGCGATTTGCCGATTTCTGAGACACTAACAGATGGGCCAAGTCGGAACTGTTGCATCTGGAATGGACGAGTCACGAGAGCTGACAAGAACCCAAAACCCCTCGACCTCCCAACACAAGACCCTCACGTTTTCCTTTCTTTCCTCAGATTTTTTACCTTCACCTTTTCACCTGCTCCAAAAATCAGACGACCGACGGAGACGAGGGCTGTTCTCAGCAACGACATGGTGCGCGAGCCGGTCTGGCCGTCAGCCGAGCTGAGGGCGCGGCGGCACCACCAAGCCAGCACATGGCGGCCTCGTCGAGCGCCTGCAGCCCCGGCGAGGACGCGGCGGCCCCGCCGAGCGCGCCCAGCCGTCCAGGCGACGACAAGCGGGCGGTGCGGCGGCCCAACGACCGTCGAGGAGCCGCGCGGATGAACTTTGGGCCTGTAGCCCATGCGAAGGTGCGGCCCCAGCCAGGCGAAGCCGACACGGGGCGGCAGAGCGACGAGGGCCTCCGCTTCCGACGTTTTTTTCTTTTCTTTTTTTTTTTGCAAAAGCTGTGTTCCTATTCTTTTGTTTCCGATTTCTTTTTTCAATTTTTGTCTCGAATATTTTTCTTTGAATTTTTCTTTAAATTTTCAAAATGTTGCTTTCCCGTATGTTCTCTAATTTGTTTTGCAATTTTTCTGTTGAAATGTTTGAAGATTTTTATTTTCCAAAACAAACATGCTTTCAATACTTCTTTTCTATACAATTTTTTTATACAAACTTCTTACATATTATTTACATATTTTTTCTTATATAATTTCTACGAGAGCGGCGCGAAGCGCGCCTATCATGCTTGTTATTTTTTTTTTGAAAGGAAAAGGGCACGAGATTGTGCCTATTTCATTGATAAAGATGTGTTACAGCCGGCTAGCCAGTTATCATGCTTGTTATTGAACAACAGACAATTCATACGCGTAATGCTATTGATCCCTGGCTAAACACTGAGACCGGAACCCTTGAACCTGGCCTCAGTAATAGCGTCGATGCGCCGCGCTGCCTCCGGCGACAAATGGTTCGCTCAGTCCCCGACCCCTCCGGGCCGGAAGAACGACCTGTTCTCCACCGCGCCAACCACAAACTCCGTCTTGCCGCTCTTGGCCACCTCCAGCCCGCGCATGTGCTCGAACGAGCACAGCCTCACGATGGCGTCCATCGCGCCGTTCTCCTCCTCCTCGACGTCGAACGGGAGGCCCACGAACGCGGCCAGCCTCCGGACGTGCGCCGGAGGGTCCCTCCAGACCTCCTCGTACTTGAAGAAGAGCACCTGCTCGGGACGCGCCAGGTGAGCGCGCCAGTACCCGAGGACGTGGTCCCAGTAGGGCCCTAACGCCGACATGCCGTAGCAGTACAACCCGGCGGCGGTCTCCACCGGGAGAGGCTCGAGGCCTTCGCTGGCCCTGAGCTTGTTCGCAAAGTGCCAGAGCGAGACCATGGTGTCCTTGGGGTCGCGGCACATGTACACGATCTAGCATCCCGACGCGACCACGGCAGCCGGTAGCGCCACGAACGGGACGTGCGTGGCAAGGAGCCTTGGGTCCGGGAGCTCGTCGAGGTTGTCTTTGGTCTCCTTGCCGGTGTAGATTTGGTACTCCAAGAACTTGACGCATTCGTGGGGGCCGAAGGAGTTGAAAGGGTGGTCGGCGGCATCAGCAGGATATTTTCGGCGGTGCACGGTGGCGTACAGAAGCGACTTGATCCACGTGGTGCCGGACTTGGGCAGGGTGGCGACGACGATGTCCGAGGGGCGCGCGGTGAAGCACGCATCCGCGGCCATGGCACCGGCTATGCACATTCGGCTGCCATGCCATCCTTGGTGGTGGCGGTGGAGTATGAGGTGGGACAGGCCTTCCGCGCTTGGCGAGGAGGAGACCGAGTTGGCGTAATGCTGGTAGAGTTCTTGGTGGTTGGTTTTTGTTTCCGCGTTCGTTTTTTCCTCGTCTTGTGAGAGAAAGGGTTGCTTGAAGGAGGAAGACATGGCTATGCAGTGAAATGGGGATTCGTATGTCAGCAGCATCTTTGTAGTCTTGTTTTTGTGTCTTTTTGGTGAGGTAGAATCTTTGAGGTTACTACTAAGAGCACCCGCATTGTTGAAGAAAGGCGATGCTCCGTTTGGAAAGAGAAGATGAATCACCGATGATTGCACACTGTGAGAGCCGAAAAATTTTCTAACCTCGACGCCCGTACATACCTCGATTGTCGATGCCACAAAGTAAAATATCTTTTCTCCGTGCGCAGGGACCTAGCACCGATGCTTGCACGTTGCAGCATGCTGGGCATCGTTTGCTGCTGGGCATCGATGGGACGTTTTCTGCTCGGCATCGAGGTCCGCCGCTGCGGGTGCTCTAATGGAACGAAGTCTACCGAATACATTGGGTCGCTGTTCGCGTGATGCACGAGATTGCTAATAAGAGATTGCGAAATGTTAGTTGTCGTATGCTGGTCTCATATGCCCCACTTAGCTAATTATTCATTTGAACGTCCATCAAACCCCGTCTTTGACGTATAACAAACATTTTTTAAAAAAAAAAACACCGTACGCAATATTGATATATATCAGTAAGGGAATTTTTCACCACAAAGTCTAGGTTAGAAGGTTGGCTTTCGTAATGTTTTGTTAGTATTATTTACCCTTTTTTTTAGTATTATCTATCTCCGGCGACAGATGGTTCGCCCAATCCCCCACCACGCCACGCCGGAAGAACGAGCTGTTCTCCACCGTGCCGATGACAAGATCAGTCTTGCCGCTCTTGGTCACCTCCATCGTGCTCATGTGCTCAAAAGAACACAGCCTCACAATGGCATCCACCACGCCGGCCTCCTCCTCCCCAGCGCTGAACGGATGACCCACGAACTCCGCCAGCCTCCGGACGTGTGCTGCAGGGTCCCTCTGCATCTCCTCGTACCTCAAGAAGAGCACCTGCTCGGGCCCCGCTAAGTGCTCGTGCCAGTACCCGAGCACGTGGTCCCAGTACGGCCCGAACGGCGACAAGCCGCTGCAGAACAGGTCGGCGGCAGTCTCCACCGAGAGTGGCTCGAGCTGGTTCATGGCCCGGAACTTGTTCGCAAAGTCCCACTGCGAGATCAGGTGGTCCTTGGGGTCGCGGCACACGTACACGATCTTGCAGCCCGATGTCGCGATGGCCCTCGGCAGTGACACGATCGGGAGGTGCGTGGCGAAGAGCCTTGGGTCCGGGAGCTTGTCGAGGTCGGGGATCTTGTTCCTCGTGTAGAGCTGGTACTCGAAGAACTTGATGCACCCGTGGGGGCCGAAGGAGATTAGAGGGTGGTCGGCGGCGTCCACGGGGTGCTCTCTCCGGTGCACGGTGGAGTACAGGAGCGATTTGATCCCGTGGTGCCGGACTTGGGCAGGGTGGCGATGATGATTCCCGATGGCCGCGCGGTGAAGCACGCGTCGGCGACCATGGCGCCGACTATGGGCACCAGGCTGCAATACCAACGTTGGTCATGGCGGTGGAATTGGTTGCTGGACAAGCCTTCTGAGGTCGGCAAGGAGGAGACCAAGTTGGCAAAGTGCTGGTAGAGTTCTGGATTATTTTGGGCTTCCGCGTCTGTTTCTGTCTCGGTTTGCAAGGGAGAGGTTTTCATGGAGGAAGACAAGGCCTCGCAGATGGTTAGTTTGGGCATGGGAACCCTTAGCAAAACAGCTTCTTTATAGGTGATCACATACGAGATGCAGTCAACGAACTCCACGGTCGCTATCTCCGTATGATGCACCTGGTGTGCACGTAAACAGAGATGCAACTAGGCAACTAGCGCTTCTTTATAGCTCTTAGCTACTCCATTATTAGAAAGATAGGCTTAAGTATCCCTCAATCTCGAATCGCTCGTTAAGTCGTTATGATGCAGAGAAAAACTTAAGAACATGGAGCGACTCCGAGAGTAAAAGATGCATCTATGTGTCGGTGTTTTATACCGCCGACTAGTGATTATACGCCACATCTTCCTCACTTATGGTGGCTAGTACACAAGAACAAGAGGTTTATACTCAGTTTTCAGCAGGAGTCGTGTTCCTTGGATTCAAGTACACTGGAGTTTACAACGGGGTTTATACTGGTTCAAAAAGATCCTTACGTCTAGTTCATGCGATGAGCGTGTGTGAGGGTTTGTGAGTCGTGGAATCGAGAGAGCGAGAGAGAAGGCCCGGTTCCCTTTATACAGGCTAGGGACTGGGCAACATTTTGAAGAAAGGAGGGGGTCTTCTGACCTCAGAGCTCCGAAGTCGTTGGATGGTCGGAAGAGTACGGCCTGAGCAGGCGATGTGGGACCCTCCCTGCGGGGCCCGCTTGTCTTGTTCTCCTTCGTCGGTCTTGGGCCCGTACGGTCAGCACGGTAGCCCCTGTGCGGCATGGAGCGCTTACGCGCAATGTGGCCTGTACCGGGGCATGCCTCCGTCCCGTCTGCCAACCCCGCGCCAGAGAACAGGACGGATACTGTTGCTGACATCCGTACCTGGAGCGAGTAGGCGGGCTCCGGGTCAACAGCTGGATGAGGCGTGCCACTCACCCCGTCTTTTCCCGACCTGTTGGGCGCCCTCACGGCTACTCAACGCCGTAAGGTCTAGTCCTGAGCCCCACCTCGTACGTCGGGCCCGCACCAGGCATGCCGTGGCTGCCTTGTCCTGACCCCGATGGGCCATTACACAGGGGAGGATCATGATGACATTCAGGTGCCCTTTGTGCGTGTACGGGCCGCGTGGCCTCTTCCCTCGGTTCCTCCTAGTACGGTCCGAAGGATGCGGCCTCACCCTTAGACCCCTGGTTAGAGGTCGGCCCCCTGGCCCGGTCACGTCCCCGTACTCAAGCTGGCGTGGAACGGTCAGGATACCATGGCTCGCAATTAATGCGCTAGCCCCACGCAGGTAGGTGGAGCACTCCAGGCCCCACGCGGGTCCCACCCCCGAGTTGGGTGGCTCGGTGGGTCGTGGTCTATCGCAACCGACCTTGGGAGGTCGGGAGATGGGCCGTGGCGACATATGGGCTGCTTTGGGGTGCTCCGAGCTTTTAGGCCTTAGGCCTCTTTATACGTTAGGAGTCATTAGTTCCTCCCGTAGAGATGCCTCTGGTATAGGAACCCGTCGCTGACATAGATTACGGAAGGGCCGCATGCCCTAATCTAAATGTAGGGGGGAGGAGCACCTAAGATTATATTAAGGCTGTTGGAAAGCCAAAACGCCGGTAAAGGTGCTTGTAGCAGGTAAAGGGATTCATGGGAGAAAATAACAGTTATCTATCTATTACATATTGGGAAACAATAAACACCAAGACTCAGCAATGATGCGTTCCTCTGCTGGCCACCGGCAGCTCCACATATGGGCATCCTCCTTCCAAGCCATCCAGAACCGGTATGAGCAGCCAGCGGCTGGTTAAACACAACATCATTCCTGTGCTTCCACAAGTGCCAACAGATGAGGTGAAGGAAACTATCAAAATGTTTTGCTGGCATAGGACAGGTGAAAGGGGTTCTTTCTGATGGAGAGATGTTGTGAAGTTGTTCGATAAATATAAAGGGTTGGCAATAGTAACAGTAAAAAATGGCAGTACATGCTCCCTATGGCATGATTTGTGGGAAATCAGGTCCCAGCCCGAGCATATCCCCAGCTTTTCTCTTTCACCAAGAAGTAGGATATCTCAATTCAAAGAGCATACGAAGTTGCTGATATTCACCAATTATTTCACTTACCCCTTTCATTTCAAGCTTTTGACCAACTCCACCAGTTGGTTGCCAACTTGGAAGGCCTGAATCTTAATGATGAACAAGATATTTGGACATACATCTGGGGTAGTCTATATTTTTCATCGGCAAAAGCTTATCACTTCCTCACTGGGCATAGACAGGTGCATCATGTATTTAAATAGCTGTGGAAATCAAAATGTCAAAATAAACACAAGGTATTCTTTTGGCTAGTTCTCAAGGACAGGCTAAGCACAAGAAATATTCTCAGAAGAAAGCAAATGAATCTTCCTTCCTATGATTGTATCTTGTGTCAGCATAACAATGAAGAAACCTTACTTCACCTTTTGCTGGAGTGCCCCTTTGCATTTGAATGTTGGATACGCTTAGGTTTGTTTCCTAATCTACCAGATGAACCTTACACAATCCTCAATAGTTTCAAAATTCAGCTCCATGTTCATTTTTTTATGGAAATCATAATTCTCATGAGTTGGTGTATATGGATGGTCAGAAATGACTGGATCTTTAAGGGAATTGCCCCATCAGTTCAGAGTGTTTTGCTCCACTTCAAATTTATCTTTACTCAGGTTATCCATAGAGTAAAAGAGGATTGGAAAAAACCCATGTCTCAATGGATTTTCTTTGTTTCTTTCTTTGTTTGTTAACTTGCTTTATACGATCTATTTTTTTTATAATATATATCCAGCAGGGACTCCCCCTCCTGTTCCTAAAAAAATGTTTTGCTGGCATCGTTGTTGGGCGTCGAAGCTCCCAAAGCTCGGTGACAGTTTTTCCAGATATGTCGATCCCAAGATGTAGCCAGACCCGTGAAGCAAAACTGCAGGTGAGCATTAGGTGGTTGCAGTCTTCTTCCGCTGCCAGGCAAAGGGTAGCGTCGTCGATCACGTTCTTCACAAGCAAGTTGGACCGGCACTGAATGCGCTCCTGGACAAGGAGCCAGGTCAAGAATTGGACACGGGGGGAGTCTTGTTTTTCCAGACGAAGTTGAGGGATGCAAATTAATTGTTGGAGTTCAGTGTCCTCGGGGATGTTTCGTTTGAGGGTGTATTGATTCATTGTCTTGTCACCCATATTCTTGTTTGGTTTGAGAAATAGAATGGGTTATCTCATCTATCATCACAACATTTCTCATATTAACCTGATTAGTATAAACATAGGGGTGTAGGGTGTTTAGTTTGAGAAATGGCATGCACATGAACAAATTTCCCAGGAACATCCGATTATGTGATTGCCTCATGGCAGTTGCATGCATCTTGATAGTCCGCACATACAGAACGACGTCACCTAGCTCCATCAACCAGATGCATGTATCAGATTTCCTGACGGCCAGACAGCTACTTTTTTTTCCCCATTATCTCAGGAAAAAAAAAAGAACAATAATGGAAGGATGGTTTGGCTTCAGCCATAGATTAAGTTATCGTCGAGACAGACACTCAGAATCTCATTAAGTTGCCGTGCCTTGGCTCTTCTGCATGTTATGGTTTTTACTTTCGAGAAAGAAAAGAACAGTCAACTGAGATTATGGAGCATATCAGGATCTTTTGGAATAGCCCATTCGCTCCTGTACACAAGGTTTGCTTGGAGTTTGGAGGGTGCAGAGACATCGACCAAGCTTAGGGATGGGTGACGGGGCGAGCTACCAGTGTTGTAACATCATTTATACTAGCTGCCGAGTGCCGAGTAACCAACCATATACAGAAGGACGACGACACCCGCAACCGCAATATACTCGCATAGATAGACATACTGTGTTGTGTCGAGTGATCAGTATGAGTTGACGTTCTGGAGGCACTTGCTAAATCTGAGCCGACACGGCAATTAAATTCAGTGACATCCTCTTCATCACAGTGATTAAGAGCTGACGAGAAGACTTCCTGTCTGCTTTGGGTGCATTTTACTACTCATACAGTGGAGCAGATGGACCAACACGGTTCAAGTGATATATAGTGGCAAGAAATTATGGAAGCAAAAGGATCTGATGAAGAAGAGATTCCTTGCTGTTGGCCATTGTTAACAACTAACAGCCTGATACTTACGCTTGATAACCCCTTGCAACCAGAATATGTTGTTGTCTCTGAAGATGAAGGCTTACATCGGAAGGGTTTCAAGGCACCTTGGGGCCTTGAAAGTTGGACAAACTCGAAGAGCTAGAAAACCCGTCTCTGCCAGGATTGGGAGCCTCCTAATGTTGTTTGATATTTTCGTGAACTCTTAGTGCACACACCAGAAATTGTCCTCAGTGGGAGGAAAAACAAATACTAAAAGCATCATCACCCGAGTTCAAGCAGGATTTGAATTACCACCATCAAAGCCTCATATCTGCAGGTCCAGGACCCAGGATGCCTTTCTCATGATCCAAGGGAAGCACATCCGTATGGGAGCGCCTCCCATCATCTGCTGATGCCTGCTGCCGTCGGAGCCATTCCTATTGTTTCAAACAAAGTGTGAGACCAACAATATTCTCCAATGAGACAGAAAAAAAAACTACATCTAGCTACTAAGCAGAAGAAACATACCTCTTCGTGAGCATTATCAGTATCATGCAAGTCGGGTGTTACAATAGGTGGTATTGCATCTGGGTCAGGCTTCTGAAATACAAAAGTTGAATACAAGCCTGTAGAAACCAGGTGAAAAAAGTGAGTAAACTGGGACCTTACAATCTGATGCAGCAAAAAAGAAGAATTTTACACCACCTAAAATGTCATAGGAACGAGTAACAAGCTTTCCACGAGCATCCAAAAAACTTGCACTGTAACCACCAAGCATTGGAGCAAATTGTATTCTGAATCATTCAGAACCAGAAGTCAAATACAGTTTGGACATCCCACGTTGTTGGTAGTCACCACATTACAATTCTTTGGACAGCAGGTTATGAATGGAGTAACTCAAAAGATACAAATGAATAACCAACAAGAAAATGACTCCATGAAAATAATAAAGGTCTTGACATAGATATAGCTACCTGTTATCATCATAAAACTCAGTTAAATTCTGGATCTCCACATATTCAAGTCCAGCCTCCCTTGCTAATCTGTTTCAACACAACCAACCATCGTGAAAACTCTTATCATCCGATCTGCTCAAATTTCTAGAGATTTTGCTACCATGACAATGAAGCTATGCAAAAAAATGTTGAAAATAAATTAGGAAAATATGACCTCATAAGGCTGGGAAAGTGGACCAGGCAGTGATTTTCAAATACTGCTTCACTCGCAAATTTGAGTTGGTACTTTTTCCCGAAGAAAGGAAACCTGCACCATACACAAAGGATTCCCTCAGGAAGTCAATATGAACAAAGTTTCAGGTACATTTAGGATACAATTTAAATTCATACTTTTCTTCCTCAACTTCAAAGGTAATGGTATAATTCTCCGAGCGAATGCTATTTGGAACAGTCTTCAGACCTTTGTTATGTGAAGCCTCAACATTCTTTTGATATTTTGTCCTACAGAATAAAAAGAAAATACAAATCAACTTAGAAAAAGAAAAGAGTTTTCTCAAGAACATTACGACAACAACATAGCCTTTTAGTCCCAAGCAAGTTGGGGTAGGCTAGAGTTGAAACCCAACAAGAGCCTCTTGGGTTTCATCTCCATTAGAATGGCTAGGTTTAACGTTGGCTCACCAAACCTATCACAACCCTCCTCCTTTACCAGGGCTTGGGACCTGCTATGTTGAGACAACATAGGCGGAGTTTTTCTCAAGAACATTGAACGCTAAATTTGTATAAGAGAAGGTGAATTAAGCTTTACTTGCAGTGAAGCATAAATGTCAGCCTACATATTTTACTTGGTTGGTGGATGACCACCCAAGCTTATAAGACGTTTTTTCTGAATAATAGCTTAAAGAAAAAAGAGAAGACATTAAAACATAAGAAGAAAAAGGCCGTGACTATACCATATTGTAGATGAATCAGGAGTCATGCCAAAAAAGTAGCCTCCAGGTTTGAGAAGTGATGATACATTATTCAGAAGCTTCTTTGCCCGTTCTTCACTCTCGAAGCATAACTATCTTTCAAAAAGGATAAACTATGAAGATTAGCAAAGCTCACAAGTATATCATATTCCAGAACTCTAGACTCTAGAGAACCACCAACTCGCCTGCAAGTGCTGCATACAACAAACTATATCTGCTTGGATGCCCTTTTCCTGCACTTGAGCTTCAAAATCATCCTGCCAGGTAAATGTAACAAAAGCTAACTGTCAGCACTTTAGTGCAATTGTATGTGTAGGAATAAGATCTTGGAAGGCATGGATGGAGGGTGCACATCAGAAGGATCCAACTCGATGAACTCAGCAGTGAAAGGTTTCCTCTTGTTCTCCCATAGCTCACGGGCATCACTGACACCCGATGCAGAGGCATCTGTTACAGAAATTGGTCTGATGATCAAATTAACTTGTTGACATCTGATAATAGACATTGGAGGGCACAGGCTAGTGGAGGCAGCCTACCGATTCCTATGTAGTGGCCAACCTGGGCATCACACCACTTGTCAGTATCAACTCCACCATCGCAATACAAGTCACAGACCTAACACATTTACAACCAGCAAATGCAATATTAGTTTCAGGATTCTGCTGCAGAGTTTCTCGCTGATTTGGAACAAATTGTAAATCATAAAAGAGAGCAGCAAATAACAGACCGTAGCATAAGGAAAGGAAAAAATTTTGATGAGGGCGGTCTTGGCAAATTCATATAGCCGAAGATGTGGTGGTGGTGGTGGTGGCACTGCCACGTTCATCTCTGCAATTCAACGTAAGCAGATTAGCAGTGGCAAAACCAAGATAAAAATAGAGCGCGTGCAATATGAAAATGAAAAGGCTAATGTTAGAAAGTGCATCGAATTTCCATACATACAAATCTACGAACAAGACAAACAGGCAATAGTGAAACACTAATAGGAACCCCCGCGCAGTTGCACAGGTTAGCAAGCTCAAACATATAGGTTTGCTCATAAAAAAGTCGAATATATTAAAAATGTTACAATTCCTAAAAACTGGCATCTCCAAGTAGAATTATTTGGTTTAGTTACAATGTACAATCTTTTCATTATAGAATACAATGTGATTGTTCCTAATGGGAAAAACTTCTTCAATTTCTATTCGTGCTTGGAATATTTTATAAACAAAACATGTGGCAAATTGAGGGCACTGCATGAGAAAAGGATAAGGCATAGGATAAATGTCAACTGGCAAAGGATAAGCACAGGGTAAATCAAATGGCAATGGGGGTGCCAAAATTATACAATCTGCAGTTCACTGCTCATGTGTCAACAAAAAGTAAGCATTTTTTAAATAACAATATCTTTGGAAAAGAACAAAGATGTTTTTCTGTAGTCAGGCCAGGTAAGCTGATATATCTAATTATTCTAGTTGAACAAAGTTCATAAAGCTATACTTATATTAGTACCATTTACACAGTTCGCACAGGCAGAAGTACATGGACAATGGTTAAACAAAAAATCATGGTACAGCAAGGAGTCAAGGTGAAAAGACACTTGATATTCCTTTTTTTCCCGGTTTGGCAATGCACACAAAAAAAACTACACTTGTCAAGGAGGAGGGTGCACAAAAGAATAATTAACTGACACAGCTAAAAAACCTATACAACCCTCCTCATTTAGGTTATCTCTAGTAAGTTCACTAAGATGAGACAAATTAGCATTTAATTCTAGGAAAAGCCTGTGGAATCTCACAAGCTGCAGCGGTTGTTCAACTGATGGGGGTGAACTGATATCCACAAATCGGAGTGTATGTGCTATATATCTTGAACAAATAGGAGTGCATATGCTAATCGGAGAGCAGGCTGACCTACCAATTGGAGTCTGGTGCCTCGGGTGGGGATGCAGGGCCCTGCTTACCTTGACCACTACTACCGCAGGCCGCCGGACTGTGGCCGGGAGAGGCGTGGGGCGGCGGCTTGGGTGGGGGTGCAGGCCGACGGCCGGGAGGTGGGATCCACGACCAGGGCACAGAGCGCCGGCACCAGCGCAGGGCGGCAGCTGGGAGGACCGTGTCTACCGGCGGCCGCCAAGGGGCAACGGGCGGCAGCCGGGACCTGGTACGGTGCGCCGGGGGACCACAACGTCTGCCAGGGCCGCGCCACCGGGATAGAAGATCAGGGTGGTGGGGCCTCGCGGTGGCCGAGACGCAGCCCGGTGGCCGCTCGTCGCCGACGCGGGAGCAGAGAGGCGGCCGGGATAAAGCCGCGACGATAGAGGCGGCGAAGGGGTGGAAGCCTGGAAGGGAGGAGGGGCGTGCTGCGTGCGGACTACTTGACTGCGGTTAGAGAATTTTACAAATGACCCCTCAATTGGATCGTGAAAAATAATCGCGATCCGGATATTTATATAAACCCCTTGAAACCGGATATTTATATAAACCCCTTGAAATGGATAGCGATGAATAATCACGATCCAAATATGTTCAATTAACCTCCAAAATCGGATCGTGATTAATAATCTCGATCCAACTTTTTTAGAAAGCCCCCCAATTTAGTGGCTTACCTCCCTATCCTCCTCCGGCGACGGCGACGGCCGCGCTCGCCACGGCAAATGGATCCCCACTCCTCCTCCAGCATTAGCCCTCCCTTCCGCATTTGATTTCTGATGATTCTGTATGCTTAATTCTTCACTATCCTAGATATATACACATCAATTCCGCAAGCACCTTCATTTCCAGACGTCCTGTTCGCATCTTCCAGCACCTGGATCACACCGCTATGGCTGCACCGATGATGAAGTCACCCCGGCCAACATGACCTTCATTTCGAAGCTGTTCACGATTCCAAGAGTAATGGCGCCGCCAAAGTATGCTCTTCAATGCCGCTGCCGCCTCGGCGCCTCTGGCCATCTCCTCCCCGTTGTATCCCACGAACCCCACCGAGATTACTCCCATCAGCATCAGCACCATCAGGTCGATGCTCGCACCTTCCATCCGGGGTCCGGCGGCATCAACGGCCGAGAAAAAACAAGACGCGGTGGCCAAATCGGCAACACATCGGCCCAGGTCCAAAGTCCAACGATCGGAGTGCTAAAGGCGATGCCACTAATCTTAGACCCTGTTTGTATACGCTTTTCCTAGCCACGCTTGGATTATAATCTAAACGAAGATTTTCTCGCTTCTCGCTTCTCGTAGTTCAAATCGTTGAAGCGGCTTACCACATAAGCGAGAATCGGTGGAAATAAGCAAAGCGTTTGGCGGGATTCTCACTTCTTTCCACCGATAAGCCACTTATAAGCGGATACAAACGGGGCCTTAGTCCAACGATAGGCAAACCACTCGTTCACAACCAAATCCAAATAATTATCATCCACTCCTTACCCTCAACAATCCCATCCAGAAATAATTAACTTTGTTATAATATATATATATATATATATATATATATATATATATATATATATCCAATTGATTAATTATACCTCCTCATTTCTAATGGGTATATAATTTTCTATCCAAATCCTCCGCATTTGAAATGGATGTGGATTTAGGAGTGGGAGTGGATAGCCCGTGGCGGGACTAATCTAATCGGTCGTGGTGGTTGGTCTAACTGGCGGCAATAAATAATTAAAAAAGTACCAATAAATCAAATTTCACGTTAGCCCCTATAGCTCAGTGGTAGAGCGTCAGTCTTGTAAACTGAAGGTCTGTAGTTCGATCCTGCATGGGGGCATAGTTTTTTAAAAATATCACTCTTGCAGTTTAGTTTTCATGTACTTTTGCTATTTCCCCCTTTTTGTAGTTTACTTCTCATGTTTTTTTTTTATTTTACCCTTTTGCAGTTTTCTGTCCTGAGTGAAGACTCTTTTTCTCCTTTTTGCCTTTCCTCTTCTAAAGGGGTGTTTGGATACCCCGTGCTAAAGTTTAGCACCTGTCACATCGGATGTTTGGATGCTAATTAGGAGTATTAAACATAGACTAATTACAAAACTAATTACACAGATGGAGTCTAATTCGCGAGACGAATCTATTAAGCCTAATTAGTCCATGATTTGACAACATGGTGCTACAGTAACCATTTGCTAATGATGGATTAATTAGGCTTAATAGATTCGTCTCGCGAATTAGCACAGGGGTTCTGCAATTAGTTTTGTAATTAGCTCATGTTTAGTCCTTCTAATTAGCATCTGAACATCCGATGTGACACTGCTAAAGTTTAGCACCTAGTATCCAAACACCCCCTAAGATACAAATCCTATATTTTTGTCACACATACTGCAATCACATTCTAAGTTACCGTAGAACTGTATCGCGCATCTAAGCAAGCCAGACCAAGGTTGAGCTCCAATAATTCAGCCCACTAATCCGTACCGTCAGGGAGAAATGTATGCGGTTATACTATACTATCATCACTGAACAAAGCAAGCCGTCGTTGACATGCGCACAGTATCAGCTAGCCAGCAAGTATAGTAGTAGAGTGCTAGATTAATCTAACAGGGTCAAGACTCAGGAGCAAGATCTGTCGATAACTCTTACAAATGCATGAGGAATGTCATTGGCATAAACTGTTGCTCAGACTAGCTCAGCGTTCGCCTAACAAAGCACAAAAGGAAAAAAATCATTTTACTCCCCTCACCTATCCACTCTGTCCCCTTAACCCCCTGAACAAAATTTTAGCTTATTGTACTCCCCTGAATTATTTCATTTGGTTCAATCTACCCCTAATTAGATTTCTCTTTTTTTTTTCTCTCTGTATGAGTTGAATTTTGAGTTCAAATTTTGTGAGTACATACAAAACATGATGCTTTATGTTAAAAAATTATACAAGAATTTTTCATGGTTATTTTTATAGGTTAGGAATATTTAATATGAAATTGATCTTAGATATATAAAGTTGTAAGAAAAGTAATCATGAAGAAATTCTAATGTATTTTCTAACGTAGAGCATCATGTTAGAAGTCAACTGACAAAATCTAAAATTAAAACTTAACTTGTACGTGAAGAAACAAAAAAGAAAAATCTAATTAGGGGTAGATTGAACCAAATGAAATAGTTCGGGAGAGCAAAGTGAGCCTAAATTTTGTTCAGAGGATTAAGCGGACAAAGTAAATAGACAAAGGGAGTAAAATGGACATTTTTCGCACCAAAATAAAAGGCTCGGCGGACTGAACTGACGGTAGCAATATGAACTGTACAACTCAAAGGAAATACATCTAAATATCTGATCTTAGAGCATGCAAATGAATTGTTCAGTGGAGCGCCCTATATCCCTCCTCTGTTTCTTCGCTAAAAAAAATATATCCCTCTGTTTGTATTGCAGAGAGGAGGTAGCAGGGGAAATATGACAAAAAGAAGAGGGTAAAAAAATCTCCAGTGGAGGGCTGCATATCCCTCTTCTGTTTATTTTGCAGAGAGACTGGTAGCAGGCATTCCAGGGAGGATGGTGGGAGGGAAAAAAGGTATAACAAATAGATTCAGAGAGGAAAATGGCGAGAGGTAAAAAGGAATAACAAATCAGAGCATGAAAAATATGCGGTGAGCGTGGATCGAACACGCGACCTTCAGATCTTCAGTCTGACGCTCTCCCAACTGAGCTATCCCCGCTAAGTGAAGGAATTCTCATAATTATTTTATATAACTATAGATCTCTAACAGTTTGTTTTCACCAGATGTGGACACGTAATGTACCAATCGCTGCATGGCACACCGAAGCAGGAGTCAGATCTTTTGTTTTCACCTCAAACCAAACGGGACCCCTCCCAGTACACATTACTGACATGTCGCGTAGGACCAGCGCCAACAGCCACTGGAAGGAATATCCATAGCAGCTCGCTAGCTGGCCGCCACCAAGGCACCAACCTACTACCAGATGGGCCAGTCTGCGCCTGAGGTCCATTGCCATGGCCACCCATCATTCATCTTCTTCAATCTCGATCAGCCTCTGCACGTTTTTCATCCGCCGAGAAAATGGAGCCAGTACTTCTTGCAATTCTGCACGGAGTACAACCTGCACCTGCAGTAGCTGTAGTTGTACACTTGTACTGGTACCAGTGAACCGTTGATATACTTGATACTGTGCAAAAAGTCTGCGAGCGAGCATGGTCTGTAGTACAAGGCAGGGCGCCTTTTACAGAGCGAATGGCCTACAGCTTGACACGAATCATGTCCGGCGAAACAGCCTGAACCTTTCAGAGGCAAAGTGCAGACGCCATCGACAGACGCAGGGCAGGGCTGGAGCTGCAGCTGCAGCTTTTGCTCCAGTGCAGAGACAAAGCAATTCACGTACTCCTAGTCGAGAAGAAAAAGGAGGGGATAGCATGGGCTGCCCTGTTCCCTGCCAACGACTACACAGCATGTGGCCTGGGTTTGCAGAATTGCAGGAAAGGCAAGGTGCAGCAAGCTACCATGAGATTGAGATGAGAATATGAGAGGGTGAATAATGTGGAGGTGCTTCATCGCTGTTTCTTTTTCCTTTTAAAAGCACTTCATCATTGTTTCACAGTCGCAGGAGAAGCCAATCTCACCAGCCATTATCGACCTCCGCGCATCAAGAGAACGAACAGCTTCTGAATTCTCAGGACAAGGTTTCTATTGAAACAGCGAGCGAGCAGTGACATACAGAGTAACACGCCGGCATTGTGTTAGAATTCAGATCAGTTGACAATTCGGCATGCAGAGCACTGACCACTGATCACAGCACAGAACCACGGCACAAACCCAAGACAACGAACAAGCTCATCACAAGCACAAACCCTGACGAATGCTATCTACAACCGCTACCCCCCGATCCGATCGCGCATTCTTGACCTTTCGGTTCAGATCAACCTTCTTCTCACACCGCAGATCACAGGAAAAACACACGGAATGCACCCCGGAGATGCACGAAACGAGACCCAAAAGCACAGCACGCGGCATGCCCACGCGTCCACGCATGCAATTAACGTAGCAATGCTGCGGCGGCGGTCACCGGGACTCCTCCTCGGACGGCCTCGTGGCGCCGGAGAGCACGGAGAGGAGGTTGAGGTGGTGGCCCTGCTGCGCCGCCGCCACCGACGCGTACGCCTGCGCCGCGGCCTCCTGCGCCGGCGAAAGGCCCCACGCCACGGGTCGCGCCTGCAGGGTCGCCCAGAACGGCGCGGGCGCGGGCGCCGGCTCGTGGTCCTCGCGCGGGCGCTTGCCGAGGAGCGGGTGGGCGGCGGCGGGGGAGGTGGACGGCGCCGAGGAGCAGGAGAAGACGGCGGGGGTGGTGCCGGACCCCGTGGCCGCGAGGATGGAGGGCTCGGCCTGGCGGAGCAGCCACTCGATGGTCTGGCCGTCGGACTTGAGCCCCAGCTCGCGGGTGAGTTGGAACACGCGCGCCGCGCACACGATCGGCATCCGCACGCGCCGCCCGCGCCCGTTCACCTTGCTGTGCCGGTCCTTGCCGGCGCCCGGGCTCGCCTTCTTCGGCGCGGGCGCCGCGACGTCGGAGGCGGGCGCGGCGGCCGCCAGCGACATCGGCGCCGGCGCCGGGGACGGCGCGGGCATGGGCCGGTAGACTTGGAAGGTGGCGGCGTCACGAGAAGCCATGGCAGCGCTCTCTCTCGTCGTACAACGAGTTTGTTGGTGGTGGACAGGGCTTGTGGGGAGTAGTGATGGGGATAGCCGGATAGGGATAGGGCCGTGCCAGGCCCTTGGCCCCCGGGTGGAACCATTTATAAAGCGGCTTGATTTTTTATGCCAATTTTATCTAATTCTTTCCTTTCTTTTTGGCCGCCAGTATGCTCAGTTATAGTATTGATCCTAAAAAAAAGTTAGTATCCATTTCTAATAAACACTGATAATTACTTGATATTTGGATATCAGGTACATGAGGAGTTGAGCTTAGTAGCTTGCTGACATAGGGTGCTCTGAACATTAGCGAAAAGAAAATTAAAAAGTTACATTAAAAACTATTTTTTTCACTTAGAGTCGGTAAATTTGATGGAACACAAATGTGCTCCGTTTTCTGATAAAATGTGTACGTATTTGGTAACATAGGGATTAGGGAGCGCGTTAACATATGGATTTGGTAAATGTTTGCAGTTATGGAAGGATGCAACATCTGAAGAAATTTCAGTTCAGTACTTTTGCTGAAAAGAAGCCCAGATCTTACAGTCCGGCTTGCAATTATCCCATAGAACCACGATTTGGAATTTGGAAGCTCTACCTTCATTATTTTTGGCTGATACGTATATCCGCATATACGCTGGATCTGTTATTTTTTATTTCGGTCTTTTCAGGGGGGGTTCCTTTTACGCAATTATTGATGGGGAGGAAGGAAGTAAAGAGTTGCAGGCGCCTCAGCCCTGACTGGACGTTGTCGTCCGTCTCTAGACTAGACTAGAGTCTACAAAGTGGCGATGCAGGGACAGGCACGCAGCGCTGTGCACTGTACAACGCTGGGGCCGGGGGGGCGCGGGCAGGGCACATGGGGACGCTGGGGTGCCTGGGTCCGCCGGCCCTGCTGTGGTGGCTCTCACTTTGCTGTAAGCCTGTAACCCCGCAGGGCCGGCTTCTCGCAATTGGCACTAGGGCTGCTAGTGGGGCGGTTGAAATAGGTTTTTCGTTCATGAGACCTCGAATTCCCACGTTCCAGCCTGCATTATGGGGGTGACGGTGTGTGTTTGAATTGGTTAAATTTTAACATTGGGATGGGTCGGGTAGATCACAAATACGGGACAGGTTGGAAGTGATTTAGTTTTAGGGTCCGGCTCTTAGCATGGGTCACGATATAAGTCCAGCCACTACTTTGCACAAAGTAGCGGACTGTCAAACTAATTCATCTGCAACAAATTTCGATCAGATGTAAGATTTTAGTTTTAAGGTCCAACTCTTGACGCAGGGTCCACATATAAGTTCACCAGCACTACTTTGTACAAGGTAGTGGACTGTCAAGTGCAACAAATTTTGGTCAATTTCTTCAAAATTTTAAGGTGTGAACTCTTAACGTGGAGCTCACATATAAGTCCAGCCGCACTACTTTGCACAAAGTAGCGGACTATCACACTAATTCATCTGCAACAAATTTCGGTCAATTTCTCTAAAATTTTAAGGTGTGAACGCGAGGTTTTAGTTTTAGGATTTGACTCTTGACGCGGGGTATACATATAAGTCCAGCCGCATTACTTTGCACAAGGTAGTGAGCTGTCAAACTAATTCAACTGCAACAAATTTCAGTTAATTTCTCTAAAATTTTAAGGTGTGAACACGAAGTTTTAGTTTTAGGGTCCGACTCTTGACGCGGGACCCACATATAAGTCTAGTCGTATTACTTTGCACAAAGTAGCGGACTGTCAAATTAATTTACCTGCATCGAATTTCAAACAATTTCTCTAAACTTTTAAGGTGTGAACATGAGGTTTGTATAAATTTATGGGGTTCATGTACCAAACCTACGGGTTATATCAATTTGTGGGGCGGGTTGGGTTGGGTTTACACAGTAGAATTATGAAGTGGGGTGGGTGGGTGAATGAGTTAATTTATTGCGGGTTAGGGTGGGTTTGGTGCGGGTTTCAACCCTTAGCAGACCTAATTGGCACGTGATCTCAAATCTCATGATCTCATCTTGCTTCGTATCCTTACTGTACTTAGGCCCCGTTTGGATACCCTGCTAAAGTTTAGCACCTATCACATTGGGTGTTTGGATGCTAAGTAGGAGTATTAAATATAGGTTAATTACAAAACTAATTGCACAGATAGATTCTAATTCACGAGATGAATCTATTAAGCCTAATGAATCCATTATTTGACGATGTGGTGCTACAGTAACCATTTGCTAATGATGGATTAATTAGGCTTAATAGATTCATCTCGTGAATTAGCATAGAGGTTCTGCAATTAGTTTTATAATTAGCTCATGTTTAGTCCTCCTCATTAGCATCCAAACATCTGATATGACACTGCTAAAGTTTAGCATGTAGTATCAAACACCCTTAGCGTGACATCGACCATGGCATTATAGATAAGGTCATAATTCTAGGTGATGAAGTATTTGATAATTGGACGCAGAGAGGAAGTTTCAGGCCTCAGTTTAAGCTGGAGCTGTTTTTCAAATTTCAGTCTAGCCCTACTCCTATACCATATGCAGAGAAGCCGAGAGCAAAGATCCGCATCGATGGCTATGGATGGCGACGGAGCTTAATAAATAGCGGTCATTTTCGCTCAAAAAGGGCCAAACCGTCACAGGTCATTTTCAAACAGAAAAGGGCCGGGAGACGCGTGCAGCGAGGGGCGAGATACTGCCGGCGATAGTCCAAGAAGGGATAGCCCCCTACTGAATCTGAATCAGGAGCTCGATCCAGCGAACGGTGAGCCCCTTCGTAGTGGATGCAGAGCTGAGATGCAGACATGTCACAGCCTCACCCTGCGCTGCTACGGGACGGTAGCTGCGTGTGGCGTGGAGCCCGGGGCCGAGAGCGCCGAGCGGCTGGATCATCGGGAGGATTGACGGCTCACCTCCTGGCCCTGACGCAACGCAACAGGTCGCAGTTGAGCCCAGCCTGGACCACCTGGTGTGGTTTCTCGCTTCTGCGGTTCTGCGCTGCGCTGAGCTGCGCCTCGTCGTGCCCGCGCGAGCACCGGCTTGCGTTTGTGTAGGGTACACGCCACATTCCAGTCAGGAATTGACGCCGCGTTTTTATTCCAGTGACCTACCGGGATGTACTAGCTGTACTGAAATGATAGGGACCATGGCTGGGTGTCGACCTCTGCTATGCATCAACAAATTCATTTTTTTTATTTTCATATAGACAAATGCTGGGCATGCTCCGTTATGCCACTTGCGAAAGAGATCGGTTGCATATCCATCTATGGCATTTCATGGCATCACCAGCTGTATAGCCTCCATTGATTCTTCTGCTGGATCATGGGAAGCATACTTCTCCCAAGCCTTTCGACTATTACAATTACAATTTACAAGACAACTCCAACGCCAGATTTTGGTATTCGAACGCATATCAACAGTGAAACGGGCAGAGCAAACCAGCATTGTTGAATTCTAATCAGAAGCTAGATCGTGGCACCAAGCTGCTGAAATGTTTCACATTTGTAAATAAAGAAAAAAAAACTGACATTCACTTGCCTGTTTCTGTAGTATGTACACTAAAGTACTCCCTCCATCCCAAATTATAAGTCGCTTTGACTTTTTTTGATACATTCACTTTGCTATGTATATAAATATAACAATATGTCTATGCATAGCAAAGTGGACGTAAAAAAAAGTCAAAGCGACTTATAATTTGGGATGGAGGGAGTAGAAAAGAACGCAAACCAAACGGGCCTATCATATGTACAGGGTATAGCCAACTGACGTGCAAATTTACATTTCGCATGTTTGCTAGCACATGGTAAATAATCCGACTAAGATCACCCTCCAAAAAAGAAAAGGGTTATGACCCGCACTTGCACGGATTTTAGTCAGATGTCCGTGCCCCCTCGTTGTCATCAAGCAGTGGCCTGAGATTTGACCTCTCGGCGGCAGGAACAGCATCCTCGCTCTCTTCCTTGAACCGATCCACGCTGGGGACGAATATGCCTGCAACGAGAAGATCATCTCAACTTCAGTTGAATTATCACAAAATCCAAATCCAGACATCAGTGTACTACTGACTACTGAGCATTGTGGACGATGATGTTAAACTGAGGGGGATCATCTGCTGGAGCTGCAAAGTCACTGGTTATTATTATATTAAAAAGGCTAAAAAAATCAAGAAGAAAGGGGCAACTAAAAGGTGCATCAGGCCCTTGTTCTATGTGGGAAATTTTATTTTGTTCATGGAAATCAGAGGAATTTCCAGGCTTAAAATTTTACTCGATAGAAAAGGAATATTCAAACCAAACAAATAAGCATGCGATTTTTTTTTGGGTGGATTGATGCTAAGTCACAAGTGTTCAGAACATGTAAATGATCCTACAGTGGGATCATGCTTCATACAGGCTTCTCTGAAGCATGTGAAGGCAAAAAAAGGGAGCACATAGACTTTGTGACACTGTAGGGTTTTAAACTCACCAATAAACCAGAACACAGCTGCAATGAAAAGGATGGATGTCAATATAAGAGCCGTGGACCTCCAGTTATTGATTTTGTCCTGCATCAAGGTTCAAAAAGCATCTCTCAGGGGAAAAAACTTAAAGAACACAACAACCTATATGCAACTTGTAAATGCATTGAGCTGAGACCAGAGCTTAGAAGTACTGAGATGTGAAGTAACGTATTTCACACAGAATCCAATATACCAAATTTTCAGCAATTATTTGCACTACATGGGCCAATCTCATATACATGATGGATCTATATTTTAATCACGTAGAAGGAAAATGGCAAGTTTGCTGAGGCAGTCTGTTTTGACTGACTAGAATACAACACCAACAACAATAACGGACAAGTACCTGAAGAAGCCCAACAAGAGGTGAAGAAGGCACATCACCAAATATATGGATTGAAACAGTGGATACAGCCATTGCCAATGGCCGCAAATGTGGCTTCACAGTATGAAGGCATACAAAATTTACTGGTGCCTGCAAGTCAAAAGAATTAAGCATACGCAGATGTTAGCTAGGTGCATTCATCTAAATACACTGAAGAAATGCTTATTTGCTCAATGGCGTGAAAAGCAAATCAAGATAGAGGCGATTTTGCAAAATAAAGCAATAGTTGCATACAATACCCATGCAGCAATTACCATGGTAGGCAATAATGGCAACAAATCTAGGACTTGAAGTAGTATAAATGTTGAACAGAAGAAAAGGAATTACCTGAGTTGCAAAAACCAAAATCTCCCCAATTGCAAAGAAGAATATGAATCCATATAGGCTCTTGAAACAAAAGGCGCCAAAGCAGAATATTGCCCCTAGAAATGTTGCGCTAGAGAGAAGCTGCAAGGGAAGTCCCGTGAATCCATGGAAGTAAACATAATATGACTAGTTATGATCGTTGAAAGCGATACATGAAATGACTTAGTTAAGCTTTATTGCCCCCAAATAATTCACACATAAACTTTCTCTTTTTTTTACCAGGCAGGAGAGTTGCCGATTATATTAAAAGGAAGATGAAAACCCAGATTGGGGAATACAACAAAGGAAGAAAATAACAACCCAGACGCAAGCAACTCAATGTTCTGAGGGTTTAGTGATTCATATACAGTTGTGTAAAATTAGTGTCCAACCAAACATGCCCTTAATGTTACTGTAATCATGATGATAAGAAACCAAATAGGCAGTGCAGGCTGGTCGTTACACTTTTGTAATCGGCACTGCCGTAATCTAGTTCTCTGTGTGGGTGTGTTTGTTTTGGTAGGGTTTACACACTTCCTTGCATCGTATACTTTCTTCTTCTTAATGGAATGACACAACTCTTCTGCGTGTTCGAGAGAAAGAAAGAAACCAAATAGGAAAAAGAATGAAAACAAAATTAGGGGATCATACGTATTTTAGCAGTTTAGGGAGATGACATCGCAACACAAGTTGAAGGACCATGGGTGTATTTTACTCAAGCTTATTAATAAGGACTGCAGAATGTTAGCTTGCAGCTCACTTCGGAAGGAAAAACAAAACAAAAACACAGATAATTTGGTTATGAAAATAACAAACTGCATTTCGACTGCTATATTGTCAAGGATTAGGTATTGTATTTTCTTACCTTGAAAGCATTAGGAATTGTAGCCCCTATCTTGTCAAGGATGATACCTCCTGATAGAGTTCCAAGGATTCCACATACTATAGTTATTCCACCAAACATAAGATCTGCGCTCGCCTGATTAAAAAATTCAATGAGAAATGTAGTCAGTTGGATATTATGAAATAGAGTATTAATCTAGATCAGTGCTAAACTGGACTTAAATTGTGGTCCATCGAGATTGAACAGTCTTTTTTAAATAAGAAATGTATAATGGTCACACATCTAATATATGATTGTATGTAATATGCAAAGATATTGCCACATGTGAGTGAAAGACAGGACTTCTACCATATTGTAGATCTGTTTGCCCGCCTTGGGGCCCCAGTAGGAATAAGCACCGATGACAAAGTTATAGGAGATGTAACCTGAAATAATATAGGGAAAGGAAACTTCAGAATCATAAATAGATGTACAAAAAGTGTGGAACACACAAGACATTGAGAGGATAATCTGACCTAAGACAACGATGAAAAAAGGCATCTCTTGTAGTAGTTCTTTCATATCTTTGCCGAAACGACCAATTTCAGTCATGAGACTCTGGCCAAACCTGGAGCTGCAGGATCAAAACAGAGATGTGTAATGAGCCTTAAGATAGATCATTAAAAGGTCCAGAAAAGTCTAGTAAGCACATGTACATATAGCTCCAATGATCACTTTAAATATCTAAAACATTTAGTTATACCTGCTTGAACAACTGAGATAAATCATCATATTGCATTGAAATACATTACATAAAGGCAATAAACATTAAAACAAATCAATATTTGACAATTGCAAAAAAAAAATGTCTAGAAGTGCTTACAAGGATAACTTTTGTGGGACCTTTCCTGCAAGATCATCGATTCCACCAGGCATAACACGCTTTGTCCCATTATTATCTGGATCAGACAGAAATAAACAGAAAAGCAAAAATAAGGGAGCATTAGCCATAAGTCAAGAGGCAGCTTCTACTTAGCATGAAGGCCACAAGCTCTATGCATGAGGGCCACCAAAGACATATCTATAACTTAGTTGCTAACTTCCCCAAAAGTACTTGGTCGCCGCTCTGAATTTTAAATAGAAGGAAATTCAAAATAAGCTAACATCCTTAGCAAAACACCTGCCTTACTTCTTAAATTACTTATCTTATGAATCATTTGAGATGCTTATGAATGCCAAGCTAGTCTTAAAATATTTATCTTACAAACTATTTGAGATGCTTATAAAAGCCAAGCTAGTTCAATTTCATCATAAAATTAGATCTGCGGCTCAGAATTGTTTGTTTTACAAAGATGAACAGAAGCACAAGAACATCAGAAACCAGAAGAATCTCAGCATATAAAGAACAACTGGCTCCAATGGAGACTATTCTTCTATGCTCTACCAAAAAGCAAAATTGCAACAAAAAAAAACTGTTAGTTGTCCAATGGGAGGATAAATATTGATACAAGGCACATACTTATCTGATCTTGAACCTCAGGATTAAGCATCTGGCCGTATTCTTTTGTTCTGTTCTGAGAAAATCCTGGTAAACAAAATCCCAGCCCCCAAAGAGGCACAAAAAGTGAAAAACATCAGGTACCACAGGATGACAATTACAAAATGCTGTATAGTGAGCTGTTTGCTTAGTTAACAATAACTGTAAGAAAAGAAAGGCATACCTTTCAGCTCTAGTGGCTTTATCACAAAGCCTAGAATAACAAAAGGAATCATCAAAATTGACTCTCCCCAGAAAGCAGCACGCCAGTTCAGTATTTTCCCAACCTGGTGAGAATAACATAATTTGTTTAGCCTGTTCATACAAATTGATAGCACACTTGTACAAAAACAAGCTCAATAATGAAGGAGTTCCATCATTTAAATCATAAACAAGAGAGAATTTATGGTATCGTTTGACCCCAAAAATTATTCCACGGTGGATATTCATTTACACTGCCTTAAACAAAGAAGCCTTAGCAAAGGGAAAGAAATAGCCATTTGATGGGTAATGTGCAGAGATGCTAGAGATAAGATTGCAAGGATCAGGTGCTTCATGTAAATAATGCTGAAAAAGCGTATTACTCAAACTGTAACTCAAGTCAAAACTGAATAGGAAGAAAACCAGAACTTATGATAAGACTTACCAGTCCACCATAAACATAGCCTAATGCTATTCCAGTTGGTATGCACATGTAGAACATAGCAAGCCATCCTGTTTTCTGGTAACATTAGCAGCAGGAAGTTATTGGCTGATTAAAGACATGAAGAACTGTAAATAGCAGTAACCATTAAAAACAATGTATAGCATAGCTTGATGAGAGAATTGCTTGAATATGCGCACAGCTTGGTGTTATGGTGTAAATGCCATGCCCCACGAATCCTTGTATGCTAAGGCCCAATCCCGACTTGGGGCAGGCCTATGCAAACATACTAGCTCCCTTGGACATTTGTCCTAGTTTTCATCCAAAAGGAGCTAACCCAGAATTACCAAGTTTGGATCCCAAGTGTGTGCTAGCACTATCCAGTGTGGGACTAAACTCTCCACAACTACACACAGAGGTAGCTATTAATTTTGGACAGATGTTTACAGTAAAGCAATCTCAAAGGCAGTACAATAACAGAACCTGAGCTACTGGTGCATTGTCATCTATGAATGGAGCTGCCAGACTTATAAATGAAGCTTCACCAACACCAACTAACCTGAGTAACAAAAATTTGGATAATGACCATGCAATTAGATGATTGGCATTGAATCTTTCTTAACAGATACTTGAAAGAGATGAAAAAGCACTTACATGCGGCATATAGTAATTGACCAGAAATCAAAAGAGACCCCACAACCAGCTGTTGCGATAGTCCATACTAACAAGCCAACACCAATAAGCCTGAAAGGATTATGTCTGCAAGGAAGGGAAATTGGTCACAAATGGAAAATGAATAGCGCTTCATATTGGGGGACATGAAACATGAATTACAGCATTCACCTCCATCGCAATTCGCAATACATACTTGTTATTATTTGTTAATCTGCAGTATGTATTAGAACATTCCTCTTCTTATTGGTAATACTTCTTGCTTTTCCATAATTAATATAACTATATCAATAAGTATGAGCTAGAGCTCCATTAGTAAACATTTCATTATCCAGTTTCTAATACTATACTGTTACTTTTGAGAACTTGCATAGAAACCTCTAAATAGAGCTAAGAATATATATCTTAGTTAACTATATTCTAATTCCATCCACTTCATCCCTGCAACCACACAAAAAATTGGCTTATCCCATCCACCCTACACCAAACAGACAACTTGGACGTCCATAGCCCTAAACACAAGAATGAAGAGAGAGCTAACCTTTTTGCCAGGGAAGCAAATATCAGTGAAGCCACCAACAATCCAACCATAAATGCTGAGGACAGCACACCATCTTCAGCATTACTAAGATTAAAGTCTCCCCTACAGAGGCCAAGCATGGTAAGACAGATAGTGAGTAAATGGAAAGAGTGTGGCCAACATATTGCATCTTAAGAAAGTAGACAAGTGGCGACTTATATTAATAAAAAATACGGAGGGGATCACATCAGCAAAAGAAAGTTGAATAAAACTTTTCTGGAGTTTCCAGCTTTAATTCTATTTGATATATATGTTAAAGATCAATTAAAAACAGTTTAAGAAAAAATTCTCATAAAACTTACTGAATTCCTGAGCCTGAGGTGCACGTGCCACCAGAACAATTTTTGCGGCTACCATTGACACCATTACTTGCTATTGCTCCTCGATCAACATAGTTTAGCATGTTGATAATGCAGAACATGACAAGTAATCTGCACGAGTAGAAAAATAATAAAACTCAAGCAAAATATATAACTTGAAGATACATATATACCCGGATACACCATGCCAATGCAATCTACATAAAGAAGAATTTGTAGACTACTATATTACAAGCTGATTGTGACAATAAATCATGTGAACAGCTCTCTCTCTCTCTCTCTCTCTACAACCTCCCCTCTCTCTAAAGTGAGATAAAAGGAGCATGAAACTTGAGGTTAATTCAGTGGAATGCTGAGCACATGATGATGTACTAAAAGTATTAACTGTGAGTCTGTGACCATACAGCAGAAACCTCATTTTCATATCAGATGTTCACATGACCAGAGGACAGCCAAATAACAAACTTTCTCTCCAGCTCCCATCTCGCTAACACTGAGATCCAAAGCGCTTCCATGCCCCAGCAGAATACAGGCAATAAAAGCTGATCAAACCAAACTCCAGGCCCCTTCCAATTTCGATGCACATCAAAGTAAATGCAACCTTATACTCACTGGAAAAGGTCGCCAGCTGTTGCCTAATAAAACAAAGCCCATCGATCGAACCAACACTGAATTAAAAACGCAGATCCATACCACGAAAGCAAGCAAACAAGGAGAAACGTAGAAATTCGAAAACTCCAAGCCACGAATGGAACAACCAGCGCGTTAAGCAAATTCGGATTAAACTAACGGAACATCGTTACACGCCATCCCCGATGATTTGTTAGTCCCATCGAACTACTGAATTAATGGCTATCTCCGTTGGCCTGCTTAGATCCCACCGCAACTTGAACATCGCCAGAAGCTCAAAAATACACAGTCCGAGCCATTGCCAAGCAGCAATCCAATTGGAGCTCCGGAGAACCCAAATCTCTCGCACCACGAGCTACGGCCCGACACGTCCAATTGGAGCTCCGGAGAACCCAAATTTCCCAGACCAAGCAAACAGCTAAATTCCAGCGCGTTCAATTGGACCTCCAGAGAACCCAAGGTCCTCGAACCATCGGCGGAGGCCAGCACCGCCACAGAGCTCCCAGAAAACCAGATGCAACGAAAACAGATCAAACCCACCACAACCGAGTTCCACGACAAGACGATGGTGCTCAATCGAGCTCTGCTACGGGGTTGGGTTACCTCTTAGGCGTGAACCAGGAAGGCTTGTCCCCGCCCTGGTCGCTGGTGCTCGCGGCCAGGCCCGTCTCGACGTCCCGCACCACGGTGACCGCCATGGCCTCCACGCCTGCTGCTGCTGCTGGCGCCGCCTCCTTCTTAGCCTCCACCGAAGCCGCCGCCGCCGCCGCCGCCGGTGCCTCCCGCTTGGAGTGCTCCTGGTCGCCCTCCGCCACAGGGGTCACCGAACCCGGCGCAGCAGGGAGGGGGTTGGAGGCGGACTCGACGTGGGATCCCGCAACTGGCACCACGACCCGGGCGGCGTCGTCGTCGCTCGCTTCCTGGGCGGCGACGGGTGATCCGCCCATAAAATTTTTTATGGGCTGATGAATTGACTCTGGAGAGTTTGTAATCGGTTACCACCACACGGAATTCCTCCCGTGCGCCGTCGGGATCCCAACGAAATATCTCATGGGTCCAACCGGAACGGATAAAATGTCGCGCGGGCGGGCGGGTTGGTCTTGGTTTTTGGTTTGGTTCGTTTTATAGCGGATCAGCCGAGCTGAATATTCGGTGAATATATTGATATGAGGAAGCGGGTGGTTTCGGCCGGAAGGGGAAGGCGACGCGGCCGTGGGGCTGTTGGGGAATGGAAGGGAAGGGGAGGGGAGGTAGGTTGCGGGAGCACGGATGCTGGCTGCTGGGTGCTGGCTGGTAGGGAGAGATTCCTTCCTCTCCCCCGAGCTGAGCTCGTCCTCTTCACGGCTTCGCACCGCACGCTGCCCTCGGCTCCCCGGCGGCGGCGTGTCGACGGGGAACGAGGGAGGGAGACCGGCGCTAGTGGACGTGCGGGGGCACGCGGCGCGTGGACCAGGCTCATGATGGACCGGCGGCTTATCTGGCCGTGGTAGCTCTACTACTCGGACGCTTTTTAAATGCGCGATTCTGGCGGGTAGCTGGGAGTTTAATAGCTGTATCTACTCGGACGCTTTTTAAATACGCTCGCAAATACTTGCAGCGCGTCAGTCAGTAGCTGGGAACAGGTGGTGATTGTGGATTCAGCCCGTTTGGTTACAGCGACTAAAGTACGGTCCACGTTTTAATTAGTTCACGTCACATCGAATGTTTAGATGTTAATTACGAGTATTAATATAGGTTAATTATAAAACCAATTGCATAAATGAAGGTTAATTCGCGAAACGAATCTATTAAATCTAATTAGTCTATGATTTGACCATGTGATGCTATAGTAAATATACGTTAATCATGAATTAATTAGGTTTAATAGATTCATCTCGCGAATTAGCCACGACTTATGCAATTAGTTTTATAGTTAGTTCACGTTTAGTCTTTCTAATTGGTATCAAATATCCGATGTGATCCGAACTAAAAATTAGTCCATGGATCCAAACATCCCTGCTAGCGGTCAAAAGGAGAACTATTCCTATTAAGATAGATTCCATTCCATCTCGTTCCCACATAGATCCCATTCCATCTCGTTCCCGGATCATGTGACAGGCTGCGATAGTATTTAGGGGTGGGCACTTTTAAACCAAAATAGAAAAAACACCGAATTGAACCGACCGAACTAAAATGTTGGCTTTTTTGGTTTTCGTGTCGGTGTCGGTTTTGATTTTTTCCCAAATCGATCCTTTGCATCGGTGTCGGTTTCAGCTCCGAGCCGAGCCGAGCCGAATCACCGATGTACTACTGGCATCCGTTCAATCCTTACTCTCAGGGCGCATAGGGACTTTGGCCTATCTCAGCCCAAGGCCACACCGCCCTATCGTCTCACCATCGATCCTCCTTTCGCCATCCCTCCATCGGACTCTTCTTCCCCGTCTTGCTCCCGCATCGGCGCCTCCCACCCTATCCACCACAGCTTCGCGGGATCCCATCCTCGAGGCGCGCGAGGCAGCAAGACGAGTGGCTGGTGCGGCTTTATGAGCTTGCGGTGCGGGCGAGCGGCCACTGGCCTAGCACGTGGCGGTGGGGGCACAGCGAGCGGCCGCTGCAGCGCTACGCATGCATGGAGCAGCGGCAGTGCGGGCGATCGGCCGCCGACCACGGTGCACGTCCCAAGCAATGGCGGTGTGGGCACGACCGCAGGGCAGGCGCTTGCAGGGCGGCATGGTGCGATCTCCGTCTCCCTGCTAGGCTTGGACTGGGACAGCCACAACAAAGATGAGGTATGGACTTCGGTTTGACTTCAGTAAAACCGAACACCGTACCGAAAACACCAAAACCTGGACGATCGTTTCCATTTCTTGCACACTAAAATTTTCAAACGCCGAACACACCGAACAGCCTAACAGTATTTGCCTAGGCATCGAGTAGTAGCAGCAGTGTTTCCCATCTGGTGCAATGATTATCAATTGGACTGTCACAGTGTCATCTTGTGTGTCTACTGTGCATGCAGCCGCGCCCGTCGAGCTTGTGTTTTGGAAGTATTTAGCGCGGCCTGGTGGGCCTCGCTCGCAAAGGTGGCGCTTGGGGCACCACCAACATCCATCCTACCTTTGTGTCGCTTTTTCTTTCTTTGCCGGGCTTTATCGTATTTATTTACCTGCAAAACCTTGGACCATCGATCGACAGGGGAGATTAGCTAGCTGTTGGTCGAGGCTGCAAGGCTATTTCCCGTGGTAGTTTTACAGGAGTTTCATACACATGCCACATCAGCTAATCTAATGATATGGTAGGAAATTTAAGAGGGAAGAGAAGGAACTAGTTTCATCTAGATGTAGCTAGCTGATGGGTGAGGTTGTAAGGCTATTTCTCGTGGTAGTTTTACAGGAGTTTCATACACATTAAATATAGTGCCACATCAGCTAATCTGATGATATAGCAGGAAATTTAAGAGGGAAGAGAAGGAACTAGTTTCATCTAGATGAAACTCTTCTGGTAAAAAAACTCACTCTGAATGTGTCATGAAATTGTGAGTTGGAGGGGTAGTTTCAAACATAATTTCACCTTCTTTCACCTTCTTGTTGACGATGCCACCACTAGGATTAGCCTGATGCCAGCCGTACGCGGTCATGGCTACAATTATTCCCAATCCAATCATCCCTCCAGGCATCAAATCGGGATCTTCCTCGCGGCTTCGTGCTGCCAACAGGCAACAGTAGCTGACCGTCCTTTCCCCCTTGTCGCTGTCTTCCAAGTTCCAATTATTTGGGCGATTGCTCTGTCAATCGAACGTGTTCGAGTGTCCTTTTTCTCAGAAAATTCAGTTTACCGTACTGAAGAACCGCAGTACCTGAAGCACAGCTTTTTCAGTGCTGTCAGTCAGTACGCGGCTCGAGGTTGCTACGTCGCTGAACAATCTCCTGCGTTCCGTTCGGACCGTGCCTAGCTAGGCCGCGCCTTTAGGCCTGCACCGTGCCGTCAATGTTCAGTCTAAAGTTTGAAAGGCGTGCCACACTTCCGTTACAGATCGTGCTTAGCCTCTGGACCGTGCCGTCAATGTTCGGTTTTAAAGTTTGAAAGGCGTGCCACAGCACTTTGATGAGGACGGGCAAAGGAGCAAAGAGGGCGTCTCCAAAGATTATCGCCGGTGTGGTGGGATGTTGCTTTTAGCCGCATAGGATCGTTGCACTAAAGATACGTGCTCTGGACACGAAAGATGTTTGCCGTGATCTTCCCTTAGAAAACCATGCGCTCGCACCGTCACAGTCTCAGCGTGGGGCGACGTAAAATTGTAGCCGCCGTGCTCCAGGAGTCACGCCAAAGCTACCTACGCTACCTGTTGAGGTTTGTTTAGTCTTCTACTCCACTTCACCAAATCGTGTGCTTTTCTTAACCTAACTTGTTGAGAATTTGAGAGATGGTCCAGTTTAGTTCTGGTGATTGATCACGGATCATCACGAGTACACGAGCCACCCAGGACCGCCCTTGCTTCTTCTTGTTTTTTTTTTTTTGTCAGACCGCGCGTTTCGGGGCCAGGCCACACTTGGGCCTTACTAGTAAAAAGACCTGTTTGTTTTTGCCTGGCCCATGACAGTGCTGACGAGCGAGCAGGCCTGTTTTGGTTCCATGGCATCATCACAAGCTAAGGCACTGTTTGCATACGCTTTTTATAGAACTCGCTTATCTGATAAGTATGTTGTCTGGAGAATTTGATGTCTGAATAAGCTGGGTGTTTGGCAATCCTGATTATTATGTGTCGATTGTTTGTCCTGACCGATAAAATGACCTAAATGCCCCTGAGACTGATAATAGCTCATTTTTATTGTGAATACAAGGAGAAGATAGTTCTAATGTCATCCACTTATTTTAGGCTGGTAAGCTCATTTTAGGCTGATAATAAGTGAATTCTAATGTCATCCACTTATTTTTTCTTTTCCTTTATTTTTTTTCGGGTTTATCTTCTTCCTCCTGCTTGTTCGCAAACAGGCGGCGTGGGATAGTCGCAGAGGGGCTTGCCAGGGCTGCGGGACCTGCTAGCCGCGGAGGGGGTCGGCGGGAGCGACGGCGGCGTGGGTGGCCGCGAAGGGGGCTAGCGGGAGCTGCGGCGGCGTGGCCGGTGGAGGACAGAGCCGCCCATCAGAGGGAAGGGAGCCGATGGAGGGCGGCGGGCGGCGGACGGAGCCGGCGGCGGACGGGGCCGGCAGCAGCGGATGGAGCCGGTGGCGGACGGGGCCAGCTGGTGGCAGACGAAGCTATCGGCGGACGGGGCCAGCAGCGGATGCGGTATCGAGATGGCGTGGGGGTGAGGGGGATGCGGGAAAATCGGCTCGCTTGCACAAGAAGCGCCTCCGAGGCTGTTTAGGGGAAAAGCGGGGGGCTAGTTGTATTCTGGACTGTGGGAGAAGCGGCTTATGTGGTAAGCGAAAAATAGGCAAGCCGTTTGGGTGGGTTTATAGCTTATTTCCACCGATAAGCGAGAAATAAGCGAATACAAACAGGGTCAAGGTCTTGTCAGCTAGCTCATAAGATTAAAATATAATATTTTATCTAGTGGAAGAGGGAGAAAGAAAGAAGAAAGAAGAGATATCTCTTAATCAAGAGATAGTCTCGTATATATATTCTAAGATTATGTTGGGCTGGTACGTGGGTCTATTTATATTTTGAATTACGTGTTTACAGTTAGACCATTGGATAAGTTGTATCTTATGCTAAATTTTATTGCAATGAGCTAGTGGTCGACTCTACATGAAAGGTGAGATCAGGTCTACCGAATCTGCAGGAGTGCTGCAGAACTCTGATCCCTATGCCTTGGAGCATTGGGCAAACACTGTAGTCTGTAGCTAGCGATCAGAGGAAAAGAATCGGAGCTGTTCCTGCCCGGGTTGACACGCAAGTTTGCGATGCACGCGAGCAGAATGTACATAACCACGTCGCAGATAAGCCACGCCGCACGCGCAATTGCACGGTGCGATCAACTATTGTAGAATTATATTACGTATATACATACTCTTCCTACAACGATTCGTTGATGCAATATTTTCTTGACAAGATTGACACGTTTTGTGAGATTTATTCACACGCTGGCATAAGCCTGCTATATTCACCGGGAGTCCGTTGTCCATCGATGAGTTTGAGCCGTTCATGCCTTCAGGACTTCGAATAGTGATTGCACTCCGTATTATGCAGGACAAGGACTGCAGGTGAAGCCCTTCCGGAAGTGGAAGTGGAAGTCGAAGTCGAACACCGGAACCGTACCCCAAAGTCTCAAGGAGTGTCCAACCACGTCGAAATCGAACTTGGCCGGAACGATTTCGCTGAAGTCACGCACAGATAGCACTGCTATTTGGATCGGGTTTAATAGTTTAATTGGATTGGTTTTTTTAAGTTTTTTAGATTGGTTATTAATAGGCCGATTCATCGAATGGTTGGTTTGGTTTAGATTTCTCCTAAGAAGAAATAGTTTGGAAGTGGTTTAGAGTGGGTTATATTATTTTGATTCACAAAACAATTTAAGAATCCGATTCTTGATGTGGGCCCACCTATAAGTCCAACTGTGCATGAAGTAGCTAATTATTAAACTAAATCGTCTCCAACAAATTTCAATCAATTTCGTTAAAATTTTTAAGTGTGAAAGAGAAGTTGTAGTTCAAGGGTCCAACTCTTGACATGGGACCCACATATATATCCAATTATACTATTTTGCACAAAATAGCGGGCACTTAAATTGAGTCATCTCCAACAAATTTCAATCAATTTTGCTAAAATTTTAAAGTGTGAACGCGAGGTTTTAATTCTAGTATCCGGCTCTTGACGTGGGACCCACACGTATGTTTAGCCATACTATTTTACACAAAGTAGTGGGCAGTCAAATTGAGCCATCTCCAACAAATTTTGATGAATTTTGCTAAAATTTTAAGGTGTGAACGTGAGATTTTAATTCTAAAGTCCGGCTCTTAATGCGGGACCCAAATATATGTTTAGCCATACTATTTAGCATAAAGTAGCGGGCACTCAAACTCTGTCATCTTCAACAAATTTCGATCAATTTCAGTATGAACACGACGTTTTAGTTTTAGAGTCCGGCTCTTGATGTAGGAGCTACATGTCGGACTCATATTTATTTCAAATATATGCGCGTTTTTCATAGTTTTTTTATAACAAACTCATAGTTATATCCACTAGTATGTGGATTGGTTTGTATTTAGATAATACAAATATAGCTGAGTTTGCTGTGGATTGGTGTGGGTCAGAGTAATCCAATTAGCAGGCTTACGCACAGAGCAAACGTGTCAGCGCCAGGAGATGCACAACGACACGTTTCCTCTTAAATAATGCAGTACGCACCTAGATCGGCTGTGGGGAGTCCCTCGCCGTCGTACTTGGGCACCGCGAGGACGGTCCAGTCCTGGACGGCAAGACGACGACACACTGCCCCGGCGGGAGACAACAGCGCCCGGCGCGGGCTCCTCGTCGAAGCCGGAGAATGGCGTACCCGGGCGGGGGCGAGTAGTTCCTTCCTGAGGTACAGAACTGACTCGCCGCCAGGGCGCCAGGAGCCCAGGATGAACCGACGAGAGCGGCATCTTGCTCTCCCAGCAGACGAGAGCGTGGAGCCGTTCCCACTTCCCAGACCCCAGAGGACGCGGGTGCGTCTACATACCGCAGAATACGACAAAGTCTGCATTATCGTCTAAAAAGGTTACGGGGAGCAGCCCATTACTGCTACAATTGCCACTTATTTGAAAAATAAACTAGCCAGGCCCGCATAAAAAAAGATTAATCTAAAGTAATAATGAAAAAATATTGTCTTCTACTATACTCAAAACAACATCATACGATGTATTGAATCAAATTCAAAAGCTACATTAAATCGGTGGCACAGTAGCTCATAATCTGAGAACGCGCCAATCCCAAACATTTTGATATAGAGGTACAAATAACTTTTTTACTTAGGAATTCACTAACTTTTGGGTGCTAGTAGGTATAGCTGACGGATTGATTTACATTGATTATTGGTTTTGTAGGGACAAAAGATAAAATTAGCAATGAACGAATAATTCAATCATAATTTACAAGTTTATGAAGTAAAAGCAGTGCAAAAAGTAGTAGGCTACCACATGTGAATGCGGTATACAAAGGTTAGTTATTGGTTTTATATGCAAGAAATAATTAAATATATTTTATACTTTCAAATAATGGAAAAAATATAATTTTTTAATAATGGAACTCACTCGATAGGATCGTAGCATCATCAATGTGCACGAGTCCCACCTGAATAGTACATGGGTCCATCATGGATCCCACTAAACAGTTTGTGGGTCCCACAATACATGGATGTCACCCCGAAGCCAGCCACTTTAGTATATCTAATAGATTACAAAATTACAGCCTACCATGCGCTATGTTCCTACTGTTCAGAGGCCAGGAACGGCCCTTTATGGCCACCTGCTGCGTGCCTTGCCTTACGGTCGTCGCGAGTCGATCTGCATGCGAAACCGGCAACGGGAGGCCTGGGCCGCTCGCTCCAACTCGCGCTCCTGCTGCCCGGGTGGGGGGTGTCCGGGTGTATCTGTCGCGTCTGGAAGTCTCCGGAGTCCTAGCTCCCTCCCTCTCGTTCCCCACTCGGCGGCAGTCGGCACCAACCAACCAGCACAGCCCACAGCCCAAACCCCTCCTGATTCCCTCGAGATCTCCCTGATCCGCGCACGCAGCCAGGATCCCACCTTCCACTACCGCCGGCGTCCCCCGCCCGCCATGCCGCCTCCAGCGCCCACGTACACCAGGTACGAGACGCGCCGGCGCGACCCGGACCCCCGCAAGGCGGCTCTCCTCGTGATCGACGTGCAGGGCCACTTCGCCTCGCTCGCCGCTCCGATCATGCCGGCGATCGCCTCCACCGTCGCGCTCTGCCGCAGCGCGGGGATGCCCGTCGTGCACACCCGCCACGTCGACCGAGACGACGTCCCGCGCAGCCGCCCGCTCCGCGAGTGGTGGCCCGGGGACCGCATCGACGCCGGCACGCCGGCGGCCGAGCTGCTCCCGGGCGCCGGGCGCGCCGAGGGGGACCTCGTGGTGGAGAAGAGCACGTACAGCGCCTTCGCCGGCACGGGGCTGGAGGAGGCGCTGCGGCGGGCGGGCGCCGAGGAGGTGGTCGTGTGTGGCGTGATGACCAACCTGTGCTGCGAGACCACCGCGCGGGACGCGTTCGTGAGGGGGTTCCGCGTGTTCTTCTCCGCCGACGCCACCGCCACGGCCAGCCGGGACCTGCACGAGGCCACGCTCGCCAACATGGCCTACGGCTTCGCCTACATCGTCGACTGCATGCGGTTCGAGGCGGCGCTGGGGAAGGTGGCCAAGTGAGGTGATCCGGGTGCTCTCCGCGCCTTTATCTGTGACTCTGTGTCAGTTGAACTGCATGCGCTTCTGGCTTCTGCATCGCGTTCGTGTGCGTGCCCAATGCATCCTAGTGATTGGGTCCCTTGTGTGTATGCTTTTTGAACACCAAGTCTTCGTTGGATCGGCCAACATTATGTACTTGTTCAGATTATGCTATCTGTGTTTCCTCCTTTCTGCAGATCCGATTATGCAGTGCTTGTTACTTGTTCACTGTTCAGATATCTCTTTGCAACCCAAAAAAAAACTTGTTCAGAACTCTGATATTGTGCTATTATCTGCCCAAATAATGTAAAAGGTATGTGGAGAATGATGTGCGGACTACCTGTGTGTTCTTTTCCTATCAGTTTTGTTGCGTTGAATGCTGATTTGATTAAGAAAGCTGTAGTTAGAGGTGAAATTTGGCGCCGCGTCATGACGTATTTGCTGGGCACAGTGGCACACCGCACACGCACAACAGCAGCTCATGTCCGCACCGGCCCAACAAACCTTTAGCAAGGCCCATGACCCATAGCACATCATGTGGTTTATCTCTTGTGAACAGCCCAGGTTTGGCCCTTCTTACAAATGTCACTAAAGTGGAGTTTATCTCATTGGTCTTATGCGTGTGCAACCATGTCGTTTGGCCCTTACAAAATATTACTAAAATAGAGTTTATCTCTTGTTATCTGCAAGGACTATATCTCAAAACTGGTCCAGTGCGTGTGCATGCAGCCATCTGGTTTTGTAGCCTGATGCACTTGCATCAACGCCGCGCAAAGCAAAGAGCTGATTACAGTCATAGATACAGCTTCCAAAATATTTTGAGCTCGGCCGTGTCACTCCACCTACATTGCGTCGTGAGTCGTGACCGATCACATTGCGTGCACATACCAAAAAAAAAAATCAAACTCATGGTCAACAGCAAGTAAGACACGTATACAAAGGTGACATGGACATGGTGTTCTCGTGCCACTGGACCATTGGTTGTCGGGGCTCCCAAACCACAGCAACTCGGCTGTCACTCCCCGGTAACTTGAGGTCGTTGTCACGGTGCCATCGTGTGACGGCCTAATAGAGAGATCGATGTCACACAGTGCAATACAGAATCTGGGGGTTTGGGTTTGAGGAGTGTTTGGATTTTTACTCTGGATTAAAATTCATGTCACATCAAATATGTGGATCAAATATGAGTTAATTATAAAACTAATTACATGGATGGAGACTAATTCCTGAGATGAATCTATTAAACCTAATTAATCCATCATTAGCACATGTTTAATTAATCCATCATTAGCACATGTTTAATGTAGCACCACATTGTCAAATTATGAACTAATTAGGCTTAATAGATTCTTCTTGCAAATTAGTCTCCATCTGTGCAATTGATTTTATAATTAGTCTATATTTGATACTTCTAATTAGTATCTACACATTCGATAGGAATTTAGGAATTTTAGGAACTCCTTAAAATCAAATCGGGGCTAAATGCAAATGCAAGGATGTACTCTACTGCGCTGGTAGTGTAGCTACGACGAGCCTACGAGGTAGACCTTGTCCTAATAGTGGTAACAAATTGACTGCTCCCATAATCAGACAACACGCACCTGTCACATGGGCTAGCGCGAGTTGGGTTGGCGTGGAGCCGTGGATACACGGAAACAGGGCGCGCAAACCCACTTTGCGCGAATCAACTTTTTACTCCCGGTTTGTTCGTTCTTGCATTGGGAAAATGACGTTAACGCCTGCCTAACCTTCCTGGCCGGCCGACCACCGTCATTGTGCACCCTCCAACTGGATCGCAGGTCAATTCACACACGGAGATATATGGGGAGAAGCAGCGAGCTAGCCACCAGCCAGCCATCACTTTGAGCTGCCGCTAGGGCTCGCCAGCGCGCTGCCGCGGAGCTCCTCCCCCCTTGAGCACTGCCATCACGCAGCCGCGCCTCCGGCATTTCGACCACCCACGCCGCTGTCGCCGAGCTTCCACCTCCGCCGAGCCCCTCAATCGCCAGTCCTGCCTGCACGCTGCACCGGTTGGTGACGCCGTCGCCGAGCCCCGGTACGAATCCTCCACTGCGCTTCGCCGAAAGCTCCTACGCGGCTACGCCACCATCGCCGAGCTCCGCCTGCGCGGCCCCAAGCGCGCGAATGCTTACTGCTACAAGCCTACAACCAACCAGGCGATCCAGGTAATCCTCAGTCCTCGCGCAGCACCCGTTCACCGACTTCTCTGTTGAGATGGCCCTCGATTTTAAAGCCGCGGCCGGATTGTTCCTTTTTTTTTTTTTGCAAGAATTCTATTCAACGAGTAGCGCCATGCTTGATCAGTCCCTACAAGAGATTAGCAACATATGTGCAGTTGATCAAGGAAATGTCGTTGCACTTGTTGAGGTTCAAATCGGTTTCAGTTGTGACGTTTTAGAGCAGGAATTTTCTCAGATGTCTAACTGTTCTGCGCTAGCACAATCATTTCGTTTGCCACTACAATATGACATGCGCACTAATTTAGTACTCCTGTGATAGTATCTCCAGATTCGATCTTTTATCTCTCATCTTTTATGTACTAATTTTGCTATTAATCAGATCTTGAATGTATGATCTCCCATTTCTTATGTAATTTCGCGAGTAGCTCCTAAATGGATATACCCGTTTCAGGAATTGTTTGGTACTATATTTCTGTCTGTACCTATAGTGCGAATTGGATGGGCGGGAACATTTCTATGCTCACTCCATAAAACTTTCGTGCGCTACCAGTATCCGCATCCTGCATTCCTGCATATGGATCATATCTACTCCTACGGTCGATTGATAAAGCAATGGAACTAATTGGAACATTACTTGCAGCTGATCATGAGCTGATTCTATTGTGCCTGGTTACAAATATTGCTTCCAGTGTGGTTTCGTTTGTTAGTTCCAAAAACAATTCGGTGGATTTTGATTTTGTAGCTAACTCTGCCTCGATGCTTAGTTTGAATGTGTTTCTCAGAGGTGCCTTCAGCAATATTCGAGGTTGTTGGAAGAAATTTTGAAGGCACCTTTCTTAAATTACAACTATACGTGTGCGTGCAAGCGATCAAGGAAATGCACTTGAGGTTGAAATTGTTTTTATGTTCGACCATTGATTTGTTTTTTTTTCAGATGTCTAACTGATCTAAGCGAGGACACTTATTTCAGTTGCTCACACGAAGCTTTCAACTTGTCACAGTGCAATTTAACGGCTCTTGCCTTTTCGTTATGCAGCTTCAAGCTAAGAGGAACTATTCACGGTCAAAGTCACAATGGATCCTGGGCAGCAGAGCTCCTCGTCGTCGACACCCTTCAGCGAAGAAGAGACGCAGCTGTTCTACAGCATCAGAGGAAGCATGGACGAGACTTTCCGGCTCGCCAACGCGCTCGGCAAGGTGGGACTCTGGGAGGAAATATCCAGGTACGTACGCGTTCCGGGGGTGTTTGGCCAGGAGGGGCTAAATTTTAGCCCCTGTCACATCGGATGTTTGGACACTAATTAGGAGTATTAAACATAGTCTAATTACAAAACTAATTGCACAACCCCTAGGCTAAATCGCGAGACGAATCTATTAAGCCTAATTAGTCCATGATTTGATAATGTGGTGCTACAGTAACCATTCGCTAATGATGGATTAATTAGGCTTAATAGATTCGTCTCGCGATTTAGCCTAGGGGTTCTGCTATTAGTTTTATAATTAGCTCATATTTAATCCTCCTAATTAGCATTCGAACGTGTGATGTGACAGGGCTAAAGTTTAGCCCGTGGCATCCAAACGCCCCCTAACAATGGCAATCGCTGCTGCGTTCATCATGGTTTACGTCCCTCCTGTGTTCTGCTCTCAATCCCCCTTCTCAGGAGATTCGAAGCGTTCGGGCATCGGTGGAGCCCCCAGGAGCTGGAGGCCAGGTTCGGCCAGTACAAGCCCAAGAGGCCGAGGAAGAAGCGCAAGCGCGCGGCGCAGGCGGATGGGCAGGAGCTGCAGGCCCAAGGCAGCAGCAGCGCGCCGCATCCGCCGGATGGGCGGGAGCAGCAGGCCCAGGAGCGGCTCGCGTGCAGCCGGAGAGTGGAGGAGGCGAGGAAGAGGCTTCTTGACGAGATCGACCTGAACGCGTTTTTCTCCGAGGAGAATAGCTGGAAGGGTGCCGTGATCTCGCTGAAGCTTGGGCGATCAGAGAGTGAGCTTGGAGCGTGACGTTGCAGGTGCAGGATGTACATCTCGGAGTAATGCGTTTGATCAATCTGTGCTGCAGCATTGTTCACTTTTGTAGCTAGCCATCTTGGTCGTTTAGCATTACTAGTAGTGCTCAATGTAGGCATGCAAGTTCTCCAGAATGAACACGGAGATGCTATTCAACGCTGAAACCGTCCCGTTTTTGGCATACTATCATGTCCGTAACTGTTCCTGGCAGCAGTGCCTCAGACTGCCGGCTGCTGCGCCTGGCAGTTACAAGCCGCTGACATCCCGCCACTACGCCCAATCCCATTGACGCACGAACTGCCAACTAAACTTCAGTCGCTAAATCGGTTGGCATTTTTTAATGTAGGAGCGCTCAATGCAAGACAATGACAAAACCAAATTGCATTCTCTTACAATCTGAATTCAGAACCTGGTCACGTGATAGAATCCTAGAAATCCTATAAAACCCCACGTACATAGTAGTATAAACAACTGCTCTGACACGCAGTTAGTAGGAATCAAAAGTTTGGATGTGAGCCAGATAACCAAGAAGGTACCTCCAATCACCCACTGTGGTTAGCAAATTCATTTCCTAACTGCCCCCGCTACGGCAACTTAAAAATGAAAAACATTTACTGCCAACCCCCTCGCCTCCACTTTATCCCCACCCCCACACGTCCTCCTCTGCTTTTAAGGCATGTTTGGTTCGTGCCAGGTTTACCGCGCCAAATATTGGTTACGATTAAATCATGGGCGATGCCAAAACCGGGGCACAGTAATGTTTGGATTGTGACCTTACTGGTAGTTGTCAAATATTGTATATAATGTAAGCATGACATGTGGGGTTCACATGTCTTGAATTTTTTTACCTCTAAATGTAGTCAACTAAGATTTTGTTTTGTAGATTTAATTGTAATAAGTATTAATACGCAAACATATTGTGAATTAGATTTACCGTTTAGGAGATATTATCGATCAAAGCCTATTAATCCTTGTTTTTGGGTATTCGTGCAGCTAATAAGCTGCTGCCACATAGCTCTTGGAGCTTCCGTTGGCTGCCAAATTGTTGGCGAGCGATTTGGCCGCCTGTGTTTTTGCGCGCGTTGGTTCTGTGGTGCAACTAGGAGGAAGTTGGCAGCTTTTATCAAAAAAAAAAAAGGAGGAAGTTGGCAGCCAATGATCGGCAGGCAACCAAACCCAGGCCAAATTTTGAGGGCGCGCCAATTTTTTGGAAGGGTCACAATTGGTAACCAACCAAACGTGCCCTTAAAACCGCCCTTCCCTCCCCCATTTCACCACTCCCCCCTCAAACGCGCAGAGGCAGAGCACATCGCCACACGCCACGCTTGCCCGTAGAAACGACCATGGCTGTGGCTACGGCCATGGCGGTGCTCATGCTCGCGCTGGCCACGGCGCCGGACTCGGCCACCGGAGTGTCCCCGAGGAGCCCGCGGCCGGAGGCGGACCTCGTGACCGGGCTGCCCGGACAGCCGGCCGTCGGGTTCAGGCATTACGCCGGCTACGTCGACGTCGGCTCGGGCGGCGGCGGCAGCGGCAAGGCGCTCTTCTACTGGTTCTTCGAGGCTGAGCGCGAGCCGGAGAAGAAGCCGCTCTTGCTCTGGCTCAACGGAGGTACGCACGACTTGAGCCTCTGGCCTCTGGGGTTGTTTCTTCCCTAGCTCTGTAGATCCCGTGATTGTTGCCCATCTCTGATTCTTCCATTTGCTTCTCATTTCACAAACGAAAGGCAGTGACATTTCAATGAAACGTTTGTTTGTTTGCAAATATAGTTGCATCTCTAGGCAGTGACATAGGAATATGATTCCTCAAAAAACGTGATAGTAATATAGGATAAACAGAAACCGTCACATATAGCGGTAGATGACACGAATCCAAGTAAAAACTGTAGGATCAGTGATGTTCTCGCATTCATGTTTGTTCTTTCCACCAACGAAAAATGCGTCGGCAAGTCGGAAAGCACAGGCCGTGGCCCCCCGTGTGGTGGTCACCGTGCTGCACCGGAAGAACGATGCTTTCCGGCAGCAAAAGCTCCCCAAAGCAAAGCACCAGGATCCACAGGGGGAGAGGACGAGAGGAGCCGAGAGCATGCGTTCGGATCTCGGGGCAGGCTGCAGAGAGCAAAGCCTTCCCTCCCGGCGCAGGAGAAAAGACGCTGCGAAAGAGCAAAAGAAGGCTCGACGCCGCCGTACGAGCGGTAAGCAGGGCCCTGCGCCCTGGTCCTGGAAGAGAGAAAGCTTCGCTGTTCCGGCCGGCCGGCGACCACGGAGGGACATTGCGAGTGCGATGCAGTTTCTCGCCCCCGCACCTGCGCTGCAGCAGCACTGGCGACACTGTTAAGCCATCAGGCGACCAGATATTGTTCTCTCTCTTTCGACTTGTCCTTTAGCATTCCTTCACATGGCTGTAGCTCTAGGGGGGCCAATGGGGCACCACCACCACCAAAGGACGGCACAGTAAAGATAAAAAGAGGGATTATGAGCCGTAATCCTAGATTATATTATATGATTTAAAGTTGATACCAATGCACGTGAGCATGTGTTCGTCTGAAACCAAACTAGAGAATCCAAGTCTTTTGTCATGACGCTTCACGCGTATCATTCAGTCTCAGACTCTGTCAGTCAGTCAGAGTTATTACTTGCTATATCTCCTGACTTCAGTGATAATCTTCTTATCTGCAGTTGATAATTTGTTATAGTCCGAAAAGAAAGGGTAGTAGGCATTACTGATTGCACGGAAGTACGAGTCTTTGACGCTTTGACCGCCAGGGAAGGGCAGAGCGGCCTTTCTGATTGGCAAATCAGCTGTCTCGTCGCCCCGCTCTCCGCTCTGTCCTCACCTTTGCATTTCTTTTCTCCTGCAAGGCCAAGGCCTCGGTATAGACAGTGCCCAAAAAGCCTACGCATCTAGCCTGTAAACAATTCCCATAGGCGCCTCTGAGAACTGCAGTAGCAACCAATGGAGGAACGGATAAGGACACATAAGGCTGCCCTTGTGGCGAAACACTCGATCGCTACGAATGCACTGTAGCAAGCGCGTGATCGGACGATGATTTTCCGTTCTGACTGATGCCTGTGATGGTCTGAAGAACGCGACGTGCCATTGCAGGGCCTGGATGCTCCTCTGTTGCCTACGGCGCCGCCCAGGAGCTGGGCCCGTTCCTGGTCAGGAGCTACGGCGCTAACCTCACCCGCAACGCCTACGCGTGGAACAAAGGCAAGCAAGCAACATCAAAGCACAGTTTTAAGTTTTCTGCTGCTCATTTGAATTCTGAATTTTGGATGAATCTTGTGTGACTGGGTCCTTTCGATTGCAATGGTTTCTCAGCCGTGAACCTGCTGTTCCTGGAGGCGCCGGTGGGGGTCGGGTTCTCCTACACGAACCGGACGGCGGACCTGCGGCGGCTCGGCGACCGCGTGACGGCGCAGGACTCGTACAGCTTCCTCCTCAACTGGCTCGACAAGTTCCCCGAGTTCAAGACCCGGGACTTCTACATCGCCGGGGAGAGCTACGCCGGTAAATCAGACGGCCCAAAACCTCAGTTTTTTTCTTAAGCTGCATCATAATCTGCGATAAAAAGAAAAAACAGTGACACGCCTCTGCATCGCGCTTTTTTCAGGGCATTATGTTCCCCAGCTCGCGGAGCTCATCTACGACGGGAGGAAAGGGGCGAGCAGGGAAAGAGCCATCAACATCAAAGGTTTCATGGTAAGCTTTGCCTAAGGCCTGAGCTCCCCTTACGAGGAAACTTGACAGCAAAGCTGGGGCCCCTTAAGCCTGCAATCATGCCATTAGGATTACTACTAAGCAGCCTTAGCTCAGCAAATCGGCCATCAGTTAGTATTCTAGAAAGATAAAGCGGAGACGGAAAGGAAAAGAGAGAGAGAAGTGAATCAGTGCTGCTGCGCTGTAGTAAAAGTAGATGGCAGACATAAGCGTGCATGCGGATATACCCCGCCCTGGGAGCTTTACCGCTTTAGTTTTAATAATCCTCCAATAACCAGCATGGTAAAAAAAAAAAAGCGTGGTTCGTGACAAACCCTTTTGCGCCTGCTCTGGCAGTAATAATTTCACGCATGCTCCCTAGAACTCTAGTAAAAAAATAAAAGTAATTTCATGCGTGCATTGTTCGCCGCTCTGTCGGAAAAGCAAAACCATTTCTGCTGCTGACGGGGCGATGGTGTGGCAGATCGGGAACGCGGTGCTGAACGACGCGACGGACCAGCTGGGCATGGTGGAGTACGCTTGGAGCCACGCCATCATCTCCGACGAGCTCTACTCGGCGGTGCGCCGCGAGTGCGACTCCTTCAAGGAGGAGGCCGACGGCGGGCGGCCCGGCAAGGGCTGCTCCCCGGCGCTCCGCGCCTTCCTGGGCGCCTACGACGACATCGACATCTACAGCATCTACACGCCGACGTGCCTGCTGCCAGCCGCCGCCGCCAAGCCCCGGCGCCCGGCGAGTCTCGTCGCCGCGCCGCGCCTCCTCTCCAAGCATGTACGCTGCTCTCTCTCCCCACTGTCCTTGAACACGACAGGGCACAAGTTAAGATGTGACTGGCTGATTGGTTTTCTCTCGTCTGCCTGGCTGCCCGTGACGTTGGGGCACCTGCAGGATGCGTGGCACAGGCTGAAGCGTGTGCCGGCGGGATACGACCCGTGCACGGAGGCGTACGTGACCAAGTACTTCAACCGCGGGGACGTGCAGCGCGCGCTGCACGCCAACCGGACAGGCCTGCCCTACCCGTACTCGCCCTGCAGGTCCGCACGCCCGGCTTCCGCAGTCACTGTTCTTCCCTCTCTGCATATGCTGCCAGCCTACGTCCGGCCCTTCCAGCGCGCGTGCACTGTTTACCTTGTCGTCCACGGTCCACCAATTACTCATCCACCAGCCGCCATGAATACGTTTATCAGCAGCAGTGCAGCACCGGCCAGTTCCTTCTCAGATCTGGCGCGGTTGCAACTTGCACGCGCATTGACTCCTCTGCTTTGCACCGGCTGTAGCGTATTTTTCGTCTCCTGCGAAGCTGCTGCACGGTTTCAGCATCCGCTCTGACGGAACGTAACGGTTGTTTATTGCGTGCCTGTGCTGCAGTGAGGTGATAAGGAAATGGAACGACTCGCCGGCCACCATACTGCCCATCCTCAAGAAGCTCATGGCCGCCGGGCTGCGCGTCTGGGTCTACAGGTACATGACTTCGAGCATTTCCTTTTTCTGCCATACTACTGACGGTGAGCCATGTCACTGATGAACTGAAAACCCCGCGATGGCATGGCATGGCACGTTTTGCAGCGGCGACACGGACGGGCGGGTGCCGGTGACGTCGACGCGGTACAGCATCAACGCCATGGGGCTGCGGCCGCGGGAGAGGCTGAGGGCGAACGCGTCCGCCGACGCGGTGGCGCAGTGGGGCGGGTGGCGGGCGTGGTACTACCGGCAGCAGGTGGCCGGGTGGGCGGTGGAGTACGAAGAGGGTCTCACGCTGGTGACGGTGCGCGGCGCGGGCCACCAGGTGCCGCTCTTCGCGCCGGCCCGCTCGCTCGCCATGCTCTACCACTTCCTCCGGGGCCAGGACCTCCCGGCCGCGCGCACCCGCTAGCCGCCGGGGAGCGAGCTCTCCGGCCCACTCGCTGCGCCAGCTGCTGAAGTAGCAGGAGTAGATCGTTTTGCTTAGCTACGAAGCTTGAGCTTGAATGGGTTATGTGTTGCGTGACTGTATTCCCCTGCAAATCTTCAACGGGAAGGCAGATGTAAACGTTCCATGGAATCCCCTCCTAGCTCCAATATGCAACAAGGCGACAAAGTAGCCATCTTGATCTTTGATCGAATCTTGCTGCAAGCAGGCTGTATACCAAGCCCTCACTGAGAGAAGGGGCAGGGAATACGTCTTGTACGTGTCAGCTGTAGTTACACGTCTTGGCCGCCTCTGCCGATTTTCTAGGCAGGCGGCTCGCGGCATGTTTCTCTGATCAATTATAAACACAGAAAACAGCCACTCTCCCAGAGCAGCATCTGAAGCACAGAACCAAGAATTGTGCGCCAACCTATCAACAAATACTCTCCTTTGAAGGGTGTTAAAATTGGGTAGTTTAACCACAAGGTACATATGTTTCGTCATCCCTATAACGGAGTGGAAAATTGCCCAATGGAAAACTGGTGAAAAATAGATATAAGCTATCCATTCAGAATCTTTGGCTGCGTGACACACATCAAACAAGCACCAGATTCCAGTCAAAAGCATTTGAGGCTAAAAAAGAAAAAAAAAAGATGTCCAAACTGTTGTAGAACAACAAAGAAGAAGGCAGTAATGTAAGCCCTGGTGCTCAAAATAACAATCAGAAATAACAGGTTTAAAATGTAACATGCTTCCTATTAGAGTTCATGATTCATCTTTTATGTTAGACCGGTGCAAACTTCATTAAAATCTCCAGCTCACACGACCATCCATCTGGAACTCAAGGCATAGATCATTGGTTGAATTGAACAACAAGTTGGGCGCTTCTGCAATAACATCGTGGAGTCGATGCGTTTTAGTTCAACTATTCTGTCTGCCAAATAGCATGTAGCATATTTGAAGGGTATCAACTATCAACAAATACTCTAATTACAAGGGAGTTAAATTAAGTAGTTTAACCTCAAGCTACAGATGTTTCTTCATCCGCAGAACAGAGCATGGAAAACTTCCAATTAGAAAACTGAAACACAAACAGCAAGCAGCGCACTCAAGGTACCAGAATCCAAAACTGGTGTTAGAGGCTAAAACAGAAAAAGAAATATCGTTCAGACTATGGTATGGGCTCCAAATTCCAAACTGTCGTACAAGAACATAAATGTAAGCCCTGGAGCTCAAACTAAAATCAGCAATGACAGATTTAAATGTAATATCCTATCGATGTTCATGATTCATCATTTATGTCATACCGATCGATGAAAAGTCCATGAAAGTCTCCAGCTCAAGGAACCAAAATCAAGAGCACATCATCCATCTGGAACTCTAGGCATAAATCAACGGTCAATTCGAACATCTAGTTGGGTGCTCAGATATTCCTGAACTGCAAGAGCATCATGGAGTTGATGTGTCTTATTTCAGCTGTTTTACCTGACAAGCAGCACATAGTCTGTCCCATACTCAAAGATAAAGGCAAACAAGAAGGTAAGACGTTAGTGATATAAGTAGACAGTAGTTTCAGATTTTTAAAGGATTCAGTGTCTATATACCACAAATCCACATGTACACAAGCCAAACGATTAGGGAGCTGATAATAGTTGCAATGAGACTAGGGAAAAGAAAGGAAGCTTAAAATGCACGCCGCAGGCGTCATCTATGAAGCCATACATGAGTCAAAGGATGCTCCTTAAAAGAGCTCTTAGATATATCCTTGGGCCTTATATGGAATTATTGGATCTGATCTAAGTATCTAAGCCCTAAATAGAACAAATACTGCTGCCAGCATCTCAGACTGTCCCATATGCAGTATTACACTATTTCTAGTCTTGGATCCTAGAAAGCTCCAATTGAGCCCAAAACTGGCACAACCTGTCGATCTGCTAGGCTAGTGTCAATGGGAGTTTCATAGAGGGTTTCATGAGCATTAATTTCCATGCCACATCACCAATTTTGCTGACTTGGCAAGGTATTTATGAGGAGAGAGAATGAGGAGTTTCATCATATGTGAGAGAAGTTTCATCCCAATGACACTCAACAGGCACAGTTACCTAATTCTCAATCTTGGTAACTGTGCACTGAGACTGGCCTTATACTAATTCAGGCATTGTACTCAGGAGTACAAACATGCGTTAGCTCAATTTTCAGTTTATCAAAATATTAGATTATTTTAACGATTTGGTCTGTATAGCAGGACTACCCTCAGTTTCATGTGCCATATTGACACATCATAAAGACTATACAAAAATATTCATACATAATAGATCCGGTTAAAAGGTTGACTACTAATATATGTCAAGGTCTCTTCCAGTTTCTAGTATAGAAAATTGAGTATCCGGTTGTTCCCCCAGGCCCCAGAAGAAATGAAACGAAAGCCTCACTCAGTTATAGATAGAAAACGGTATTTGAAGTCAGCCCCTCACTATCAAGTGCCATGCACCAAACAAGTGGAAGAAAAAACTATGAAGTACAGAAGAATGACTCGGTACTGATGAATTAACTCGACATAGCAGTACCACCATTGCGCTGTGTTGCAACAAGCCCCCATCTAGATCTAGTTGATCAAATCTACTGCAAGCTGGCAGTGTAGCAAGTGCTGACACAGAACAGGGCAAGGAACACGTTTTGCTGTAGTTACACGGTCTGAGGGCTGCCTCTGACGATTTCTACTCAAGCAGCTCACTGCATTTTTTTTCTGAAAATAAACACAGAAAACCACCACTCACCAAAGCAGCATCTTCAACCCAGAACTGCCAACTATCAGCAATATTCTTCTTTGAAGACTGTTGAATTGGGTAGTTAACCAAAAGATACAAATGTCTCATCATCCACAGAACAGTGTGGAAAACTGCCCCAACAGAAGATCGAAGCAACACAAACAAGCGATGCACTCAATTTTTGGGTTGCGTGATGAATGTCAAAACAAAGTACAGATTCAGAAATCAAAGCATTAGAGGCTAAAAAAGGAAAAGATTGTTCAGACTAGGTGCTCAGGAACAACAAAGCAGCAAGCAGTAATGTAGGCCCTGGCGCTCAAAACAGAATCAGAAATGGCAGATTTAAAATGTACTATGCTTCCTATCAGTGGTCAGGATTCAGCTTTTATGTTATATTGACCGCTGAAAACTCCCATTAAAATCTCCAGCTCACAAGACCAGAATCAAGCACACATCATCCATCTGGAACTCTAGGCATAAATCATCAATCGAATTGAACATCTAGTTGGGTGCTCAGATATTCCTGCAATAACATCATGGAGTTGATGTGTTTTAGTTCAACTGTTCTATCTGCCAAACAGCACTTAGTCCTTACAAAAAGGTAAAAGCAAACAAGAAGGCAAGACATTAATGATATTAAAAGATAGTAATTTCAGATTTTTAAAGGATGTGGTGTTCATGTATTATGAATCCAAATGTACACATGTCAACTGATAAGGGAGCTCATAGTAGTTGTAATGAGAAGACTAAGCAAAAGAAAGGTAACTTAAAATGCAGGCTGCTATGAAGACATACATGAGCTAAAGGATGCTCTTTAAAAGAGCTCTTAGAAATGTCCTTGAGTCTTGCTATGAACATCAGGATTAGATGGAACTATTGGACACGATCTAAGCCCTAAATGAAACAAATATTGCTGTCAGTACCTCAGATTGTTCGTTCAGTGATATGCAGTTTTATCAGTGCAAGGTCCTAGGAACAAGGAGGCCCTACTAAGCCTAAAACTGCCAAAACCTGTTATAGTCTGTTACACTAATACAGGCATTGTAGGCAACAGGGAAACTATACTCAAAGTACACACATGCATTAGCTCCATTCCAGTTTATCAAAATATTGGATGACTTTAACCATTTGGTCGATATAACAGCACTACGCTCAGCTTCATGTGTCATACTGGCATATCACAAGGACAGCACAGAAATATTCGTACATAGGAGATTCAGTTTAAAGGTTGACTACTATTATATGTCGGGGTCACTTCCAGTTTCTAACATAGAAAATTGAGTATCCAGTTGTGCTACCAGAAGAAATTAAATGAGAGGCTCACTCAGTTATAGATAGAAAACTGTATTTGAACTCAGCCCCTCAAAAAAAAAACTATCAAGTGACATGCACCAAACAAGTGGAAGAAAAACTCTAGAGGATGACAGAGTACTGATGAATTATAGAACTTACTTGAAATACTAACATCGCATAATGCTCAAAGTCAAAACACAACTAGAAACACCAGGGAATGTGCAATGATAATCATGAAATGGTACTCCAAATCAGGGCCAGTACAAAATGCAACCCAATGTTGCGAGGTTGTGATTACTGATTTTTATCCTTTATAAACAGAACTGATTGAATCCAGACAAACACTTTAAGCCTTTAACAATGCATCTATCATCAGTTTTCCACAGATGAAGGCTAAAACCACGTAGCATTCGTTATCAGCAACAGATTAATCCAAGTAGCAAAACAACAGTGTAGCTACTGGATAAGCCCAAGCAGCCAGGAAATTAAGTTATTCACCTCATGTATGAATGAAACCTTAAATCCAACAGGACAGCTAAAGGAAACGCAAAAAGGATTGCACCTTGTGACAATCCATCACGCCGATGATGGCTCCTCCGCTCCCTTATTCTCCCCATTTCCGCCTCCACCGAGGTTCGGCGGATCACCGCCAACAGCATCAGACACAAGCGAGACAGGGCGGTGCTCGATGACCTCGTCGATGAGCCCCCAATCGTGCGCCTCCTCCGGGTCCATGAACATGTCCCGCTCCATGCACTGCTCGATGCGGTCGATGGCCTGTCCCGTGTGCTTTGCGTAGATCTTGTTGAGCCGGTCCCGCACCTTGAGGATCTCCTTGGCGTGGATGGCGATGTCGGAGGCCTGCCCCGACGCGCCGCCGGAGGGCTGGTGGATCATGACCCGCGCGTTCGGCAGCGCCCGCCTCTCCCCGCGCGCCCCCGCGGCGAGGAGGAGCGAGGCCATGGAGGCCGCCTGGCCGATGCAGAGCGTGGTGACGGGGGAGCGGATGTACTGCATGGTGTCGTAGATGGCGAGGCCCGCGGTGACGACCCCGCCGGGGGAATTGATGTAGAGGTGGACGGGCTTGGCGGGGTTCTCGGACTCGAGGAAGAGCAACTGCGCGACGACGAGCGAGGCCGTGTCGTCGGAGATGGGGCCGTGGATGCAGACGATGCGCTCCTTGAGCAGGCGGGAGAAGATGTCGTAGGCGCGCTCCCCGCGGGAGGTGTGCTCGATCACCATGGGCACCAGCCCGTACTCGCGGCGCGGGGTGTAGCCCGACGCCGCCGCAGGCGGCGCGTGCGGGGAGGAGGAGGAGGAGAAGGCCCGCGGGGCGACGGCGGCGAGGCGGCGCAGCATGGCGGCGGCGGCGCTAGGGTTTAGGGGATTGGGTTTGGGCGCGGCGGTGACCAGGCGAGGCCGGGACGGGAAGGTAGGGGGTAGAGTCAGACGAGTGGGGCCAGGGGGGCGCATGGTGGGGTAGGGTGGGATCCAAAAGGAGCCATGGTGGGGAGCGGGGGGAGGACAAGGTGAGAGTGAGACGGTGGAGGATCAAATCTTGTGGGCACTATTCACATAACCGCAACCGCAAGGTAGGGGGAGAGAATGACCGGAATGAGGGAGGTGGGTGAGGCTGTCATTGGTTTGGGTTTTTTCGTGGGCTGGGCCTTTTCGGTTCCCTCGCTAGAGAGGTTGGGCCCATAGGAGAAGATTGGGCCCTTTGGGAAAAGAGATTGGGCCTCTCTCGGTCGCTTCGAGCGAGGTTGGTTGGTCCAGTCGGATCTGGGCCGGCCAAACTTGTTGGACGAGGCATGTGAACAGTGAACAAGTGATAAATGATCTTCAATCAAATAGTTTTTGCCGAATAAATTGTTGATATATATGGCATTAAAAAGATGAGGCAGAGATGAAAGAGGGTTTCCATATACAATTCTACATCGATCATGACATGACATTCATGGTGTGATGAGTGCTCACTAACGCTGAAGTTAGATGTCCATATCACGATGTGTGCTCAAAAACCTTGCCACATCAGTCAAAATCGCTATGATGTGGGTGAATACAGTGTATCGCGACACTTTCAAAAGTTGAGAGTTGTGGTCTTGGCGGCTCCCAAGTTGAGGGATACAGAACTAGTAGACCCACCGTGTTTGGCTAGTTACCATAACTTTTGCCGTACTTCAATTAAGGTGTGGCTAGCAATTTATTAACCATGCCTTATGTAAGGTATTGTAAATAAAGTGTATTGCATATGGGATAGAGTTTGCTAAGTGTGGCGTGAACCAAACACCTTAGGCAAATATATTTCTCAGCTCCATAGGCTCAAGGATGTCTGCGCACACTTGTAATGTACGTGTTTGCTAACAAGTGGCCAATATGGTTCTCTCCTTGAGGAAAAAGGGCCTTTGTACTGCTGCACAGCAACGGGCCAATGCCCACTGCTGCAAATGTAGCAGCACGATGAAAGTGGGCACTGGGCAGGCGCATCTCTGCCCGATTGCCATTTTATGGAAGAGAACGCTTTACATTTGTCTAGCAGTTTCAGTGACGTCTTTTAAGCTAGTGAACGAGAACGATCGTCCAATCAATTCATCAAACGGATGAACATAGCCGTCCGCCTTAACTAGTCGGCTCTCGCCTGTTAATTTTTCCGGTGTTTGTGTTCGCGCTACGTCGCCGGTGCTAGTAGTGTAGTACAGCGTGCAATAGTAGTGATCAGCACATATCGCCTCGTTTCATGACCGGATTTGGACACGGACACGTCCGTGAAAGGAGAAAAGAACTTCCTGACGACATGTACACATGCTCAGAGCTTTAATAAGAAGAAACCTGACACAGTATATTCCTTACGGATGCGAAAGTGAGGGTTTGAACTCAACCGTATGAGTATGACAGCAGCGTGCTAGCATCCAGTTCACCGAGACTGTGAGCCGGTCATGTTCACACGTGTGTTTTCATGCACGCTGCACGGCCTTATCTGTCGCGCTAGCCCCTTTTCCTTTCCGGAAACAGCCTTATCTGTCTCGATGCATATGCTTAACCATACGTCCACATACACTCCCTTCGAAAAGTCCGCTTCGTTTAAGCACGTTTCGATCTTTTTCTCCAAAGGCTACGTACACTGCACAGAGCTAGCCTACAGCCAGACCTACGGCAAAAAGCGAGTTATATAAGCAGGATTTTGCATGGGGATGACGCTGCGGTGGTCGGCACACAGTGGCGCCTGAGCAAGGGAGCACAGACCGAGCTCCGACCACATAATCTGGCAATTTCCCGTACCCCGGTCCCATCGGCAAAGCGGAAAGGCTCATCTTGCAGTCTGGCACGAGCGCAATTCCACCGGGCCTGTGGTCCTTTCGATATGGCACGCATGTAGTGGCTTGCTATTTTAAGTTGACACATCGAGCTCCCCGCTGGTCATGATCAGCCGCCTGTCCTCCTCGTGGCAAATTGCATTGCCCCGCGTAAATGCAGAACAGAGACGTGATTGGCCAGTACTAACACAGCATGAACACTGCAAACCGTGGATCCGAACACGCCCGGGGATCTGTACACTTGCGTAAATAGGCAGTAACAGGCAGTGTTTGTATTTTGATCGATTTCTGCCGCCGGGGGTCAGGCCAGGTGCTTCTGACCACCTAACATCCCCGCGTCCGTGCAATTTCCACGACAAGACGAGTACGAATTTCTTTGAGTAAGAATCAAGCCATGTCCGATTCAAACAGCTGACATATATAATCGAGTGTCGGAATATTTGAGCTAGATCTATATATTTCATTTAATCTCAACACCCACGATTAATGCTAGGTGGTTAAATTGGTTAATCATAAATAGATTAAGGAGTATCTTAACCCACTTAAATAGGTGGACTATCTGTCCACTAATTGAGAAGTTGAGGAAGAGAGAAAGGGTGCCACACACGCACGCTCGCTCGCCGTGCTGCAGCGCGGCGCAGTGATGTGTGGGCTGAATTTGGTTCGGTTTTGCAGTTTTTAATCACGAGTTGATAACTAATAATTGATGTTGTGTCACCAATGACTAGTAACGGTTGGAGGTTACTGGTAAGTGATGGCTGGTTAATGGCTATCAATCACCTGTAACCGTGTCCAAGTTTGTTGAATTATGTCTATAAAAAGATGCTCATACTCTGAGGGGGTGTTTGGATTCTGGAGCTAAAGTTTAGTCCGTGTCACATCGAATATTCGGAGGCTAATGAGAATGACTAAATATGAGTTAATTATAAAACTAATTACACAAATGGAGGCTAAACGACGAGATGAATCTATTAAGCCTAATTAATCCATCATTAGCAAATGATTACTGTAGCAACACATTATCAAATCATGGACTAATTAGGCTTAATAGATTTTTAGCCTGCAATTGGTTTTGTAAATAGTCTATGTTTAATACTCATAATTAGTAGCTAAACATTCGATGTGACAGGAACTAAAGCCTGAGGATCCAAACACCCCCTGATTGACGCACATGAGATAAACCACTCTCTCTTCCCTTTTTGCTGTTGCCCGTTGCTACTTTCGCATCTCCGTCGCAAGCCTTTGCGCGCACAAAGCTTGCGAGAGAGCGCATCTTCTGCGCGACTGCTCGCTGCGAACGACTATATCCTACTACTTCTTGAAGGCCGTTCGAGGGACTGCGCTGCACCAAATCATCACTGCATCGACTTTGATCGACTATATCGAACAGCTTGAACCGAAGTTTCAGAAAAGCACAATGTTTGATACTTCCAGTTCTGGGAACGACACATCCATTGCCTCCGACAATGGTCCTACCCCTCAGTACACTCCGAACCTTTTCTGGTTCTTTTGTTCCATTCTGTTCATGATTAAAATTATGTTAAACATGAACACTTGCACATGTTCTGGGCCAATCACAATAATCGTGATTTACTTAATAATATTCGGAATTAATATATACCCTAAAATGCCTAAATTTCTAATATAAAGGAGCAGTAATTTACAACTCGGCAGTCGGCACACATGCTTCACGCCCTCGGCGAGCCACGCGCGCGCGTGCTGCGAGCTACCGCCCGGCGACTAGCTAGCGCTCGCCGTGGTCGCCGCCGGACACGGGAGGGAACGCGAGCGCGACCGAGTTCCTTATGCTTGGTTTCGTTTTATTTTCTATGCACCAAAAAAGCCCGCGACGAATCTTCGAATCACCTGGGGGCGACACGGGCGGGAGGCCGCGCTATACGACACACTACCATACCTGATGAGATGTACGCCAACTCGTTAGCGTAACCTGCCTCGGATAGAAGAGGTTGGAAAGCCCCTAAGCCCCCACTAAACAAACGGGAAGGTGAGCGAGCCACCCGGACAGTGGCGCGGCGGCTATAAAACCTCGCGCACGCTGCGCTCGGTGCCTCGCCAATCCCAGACCACGGTGAAGCCAGCCAAGGAAACCCCCCTCCGTAGGCCGTAGCCTTCGTTCACGGACGAGGCTGATCGATCGAGACGTCCGCATGGGGGCCGAGGCGGTGACTACCCACCCGGGCGTGCTGCTCGTGCCGTTCCCGGCGCAGGGCCACGTCACGCCCATGCTGCAGCTGGCGCGCGCGCTCGCCGCGCACGGCGTCGCGGCCACCGTCGCCGTCCCGGACTTCATCCACCGCCGCATCTCCGGCGGCGGCTGCGCGGCAGCAGCCTGCGGCGGGGTGGCGCTCGCGTCCATCCCCAGCGGCATCGCCGAGGACGGCTCCGGCTCCGACGCCGCCCCGGGGTTCGCCGTCATCGTGCACGCCATGGAGCACCACATGCCCGCGCACCTGGAGCGCATGCTCACTTCGCCGCCCCGCAGCAGGCCGCCGGTCGCCTGCGTCGTCGTCGACGTGCTCGCGTCGTGGGCCGTCCCCGTCGCCGCGCGCTGCGGCGTCCCGGCGGTCGGGTTCTGGCCCGCGATGCTCGCCAGCTACCGCATCGTCGCCGCCATCCCGGAGCTCATCGAGAAGGGCCTCATCTCGGAATCTGGTACGATATAATAACACGCATACTCGCAGTCCCGCACGCACGCGCCTTACAGCTTCCTTGTTCCGAGTTGCACCGGACATGTAACATGCTAGAGTTGACCTTGCGATGGAGGAAACTAAAAACAATTGAGTTCCTTCGTTCACCTGTGCATATGCTTGGCATGGTAGCGAGCTGACCACAGGGCTAGCTTCATGCATGAAACAACTGTTGGTTGAGATCCTTCTGGAATCTGGATTGTGCCGCCGGGAGGCACGATCCTGAATCATAGGCTCCGACTAGTGCTATACAAAGGCTTCCTAGGAACGTAGAAAGTTTTCCATGCATTGTCTAGGAGAAACCCCCTCGTTTTAATTTTTGCGCAAACTCCATCTCAGGTAGTTGCCACATAACTTTCCTCGGATAAAAGTGTTCCCTCTTTCCTTTATTTTCACCTGGGATTTCCACTCACTAACATAATCTGCCCGACATCGCAAAGTAATATAAAGAATCAGAAGTGTATATCCACCACGGAACAAGTGGAAATTGGTATAAGCTTTAACAAAAATGAACAAAGCAAGTCTGTCTTTTTCTAAAAAAAAGGTTTGCTTCTTTGTTAACCCTAGGCATGCGAGCCTGCAGTTTTGTTCTAGAGAGTAATGTTAGCAAAAGAATAATGTGAGCAAATGCATGTCATTACACACACACACCATAACAGTCTAACTCTTTTTAAAATCTATGCCTAGGGCAAGCTAATTAGTTCAAAAGTAGACTTATTATCTTGTTAAAGGAGCAAAGAAAAACAAACTAATTAACTTGTCCTATACCCAGTATTTTAAACTCAGATAGGAGGGTAGCACTTTTTTCGTCTTATAAAATTTCAAAAAGTTTTGAGTGGTACGTCCAACTGGAGCATGTGACAATAGAAGTACGAAGTACCACTCGTACGCTTACAATGTTCCTGCCAGCTGCTCACCCAATCACTCGCTAGCTTTAAAGCTGATGTGGAGTGGCACGTCGCATGATTAGACTTGCCAAGCTTGTTACCTTCTCCTCCTTGAGCTCAGGCGTTGCGACTTGCGACAGCCGAGCCGGGCGAGAGAGTGAGGGGCCCGATCTTTCCTTTTCCGTCATCCTTTTGGCGTCGGCCCCATCCACCCAACCACTCACTCTGGATCCGATCCGGTCCATCCATCCATCTGACTGGCTGGGCCAGACCCACGTTCTTTTCTGCCATTTTTGAGGTGCGCCTCCGGCTCAGTTTTGGCCCAGCAGGATCACATCCACATCTCGCAAAAAAGTTGACTCATCTCCCTCAGCGCTAGTCGACACGTGATGTGCTCCTACCTTTCCTTACAGGTCCAGCATGATTTTTTTTCGTTTTTAAAAGTACTCCTTTTTGTGCTGAGATTTTGAAAAATATTCTGTTCCGGCACGATCTCCTGCAATGCGTCTCGGAGTGGATAGCGAAGAATAATTCGGTCACAGACAAAAAAGAGGATGCCAAATAGGAGTATCTCCACGTCCCCTTTGGAGCCAGCACGATTCTCGGTGCTTCGGTGGCCATGATGCAGAAAGAAACGGATCGGAGTTAGCCGTGCCACGAGGAGCAAAGTGTGGTCCTGACCCTGATCTGCACGACATGATCGGAGTTCTAGATGTATAATCTTCCTACTAGTAGTAGTCTAATGGCACAGTATCAGTCCGGGAATTGCAAGCACTCGGGCATCTGGATTCTGGACGGACGGAAGAAGACAGCTGAACACGTTCTGGTCCTCAACTCCCCATGCGATTGGCCCAGAACTGAACACGTGCGGTGCGGAACCGAAGGTGACGGGGCGGCGGCCGGTGCCTCGCGACACGCGCGGAGATCGTCGCGATCGAGCACGTCGTCGCATAGTACCTAGGAACCTTGCACGGTTACCATGTACTTTATCGCCGTCTTTTCTGTTCCCCTGAACTAACAGCTCGTGTTATTTTTCTTTTCGTGACGTGAAGGTACACCGATCTCGTCGAGCGACTCGTCCGACGGCGACGATGAGCAGCAGGACGCCGGCGACCAGATGATCCGGGGCCTCAAGATCCTCCCTGCGCAGGTGGAGCTCCGCGCCGGGGAGCTACCGTGGCTCGTCGGCGACTCGGCCACCCAGAGGTCGCGGTTCGCCTTCTGGCTCCAGAACTTGCACCGCGCCAGGAGCTTCCGCTGGGTCCTCGTCAACTCCTTCCCGGGCGAGGCCGGCGTTGCCGCCGGTGATGACGTGCACCGCCTCGCGCGGCAGAGTCCGCAGGTCCTCCCGGTTGGGCCGGCGCTGCTTCCCGGCGGCACGAAGCATCAGCAGCAGCAGCCGCCGTGCGGCAACAACAACGACGGCAAGAACCCCAGCATGTGGCGCGCGGACTCGACGTGCATCGGGTGGCTGGACGCGCAGCGCGCGGGGTCGGTGGTGTACGTCTCGTTCGGCAGCTGGGTGGGGTCGATCGGCCCGGACAAGGTCCGGGAGCTGGCGCTGGGGCTGGAGGCCACGGGCCGGCCCTTCCTGTGGGCGCTCAAGCGCGACCCCTCCTGGCGCGCGGGGCTCCCCGAGGACTTCGCGGAGCGCGTGGCCGCTGCCGGGCGGGGCAAGTTGGTGGACTGGGCGCCGCAGGAGGACGTGCTCCGGCACGGCGCCGTCGGGTGCTACCTCACCCACTGCGGCTGGAACTCCACGCTGGAGGCGATCCGGCACGGGGTGCCCCTGCTGTGCTACCCGGTGTCCGGGGACCAGTTCATCAACTGCGCCTACATCACGGGGCCGTGGGGGATCGGGCTCAGGCTAGCCGGCGGCATGACGTGGGGCGACGTGAGCGGCAGCATCGGGAGGGTCATGGACGACGCCGGCGAGGGGAGGCGCCTGCGGGAGAAGGTCCGGGCGCTGAGGGAGCGCGTCGTGGCGGCGGAGGCGAGGCGCGCGGCGGACCGGAACGTCGGGTCGTTCGTGGACGAGGTCAGGAGGGAGCACCCGCTGCTGATGCAAATATACTGTCATCATCCCTGAAAGAACACGAGCCAATGCAAAACTCTCAATTCGCTCCCTCCACATCCGGAGTGCCTGGTTCCTGCAACGTGTATCGCCGCAACCGGATTCGTTCACCCGTCGCCTCCCCGACAGAAAGTTCGGCCGCCGATGGCCGGAAGGTGCGTGCATTTCCACTCCTCCACGCACGCAGATCGGAAAGAACCGGCCGTGAAAACTACAGTGCTCGTCCAGTGCGCGCAGGATAGGATCGCAGCAGCGGCCGGCGTTCCGACGTGGTTGAAACTGGAACCTGGGCGCCGTCGCAACGTGATTTCTACGCATGCACACGCTTTTTACAAGTGCTGGCAACAAATAGACATGGCTCGTGCACGTAACTCGCTAGGGCATGATGATGATGATCCCATATCCTCCGGGAGAAAGATCAGACGGGGATTGGCCGACGCGTCCAAATGCTCAAGAAAAAAGAATCGCCGGAGTGGGGTGTATCCTGCTGTTACTGAAGGCCGAAAAGCGTAAAGGACTACGAATAGATTGAAGGGGCACTTCACTTCCGCACTTGTTTATTTGTGAAGTTGTGAGTTGTGACCGACTGACCGAGACCTGAGAGCACCCGGGCGCCAAAAGGCAGCGACGGCCGGCCGCTAGTGCTCGCCGCGGACTACTAGGATAGAATGCGTGATGCCTGATGCGGCCAGCTGCTGCGCTGACACGACGGCGAGGGATTCCAGGGTGCCTGGCGTTTTCCATGTGCTCGCCAAGCCAACCGGCCAGAAGCGAGATTTGTTGCCAGGCATCAGGCAGCGCAGCAGCCGGCATCCGCCAGGAGGCAGGAGCGGTCAGGAATCCCAATCTAGATCGTGGCCGTACGATCCAGCTTTCCCACCGTTTTGATTGACACGACTTGGGCTCGGGATTAGACTTGAGACGCCGCGTGCTCTCGACTGTTATGTACTACTTACGTCGGGCTGGGCCGTCCAGTACCGGCCTGAGTTTTATATCTAAAAACAAAAGTACCGTCTGGACAGTACAGCCTGCTGGTCTGTTGAATTGTGTCGTACCATCCATCGTTGCCCCGGCTTGGCCAGGGATTGATAGGCCGACAAATATCTGGGGCCTGGGCACTACGTTCAGAGAAATTAGATCCAAATCGTACTCTGATTTTAATGTATGTCATGTAACTTTCTACCCCGGAGTGTAATATGGCTGCTCATACTTTAGCTGCTATGGCGCTTAGTTGTAGAAATGGATACTCCCTCCGTCCCGAGAAGACTACATTTCTAATTTACTAGCAAGATGTCCGTGCGTTGCTATGGCGAAACGTGCTTAACATGTGATTTTTTTTCTTTGCCTGAATCTACATATATTTTATTATTATTTACATTCTAGTTTCCACGTATTCTTTATCTCCTTCCGCAGATTCCTAATATCTCATTACCGATACTTCGTTGTTGGGGCAAAAGCTGTGTGAGACCGCCCATATACGCCCATATCTCTTTTTTCCCCTCTTTCTTCTTCCTTGCGAGATGCAAGCCACCTGCAATTTTTGTCTGCTCCTTCCATTTTCTCCATGAGCAGAGCTGCAGATCGATAGCTACTCCATCCTTCCTCCAAATTAAAGCACCAGATCAACAATTCCCCCCTCCAACTTCCTACACAGGGAGGATCGAGGCCACCACCACCTCCTCAGGCCGCATCGAGGCCACCGCCACCCCCATCAAGATGCTCGTACATAGGGAGGCGGATGGACATGACGGTGGGGCTCGCCCGGCTAGCGTGAGGCTAGGCGAGGCGAGGCCACCTGGTCCCTGGCTGAGGCAGGGGTGTCCGGTGCTAGGTCACCGGCGCGGGCTAAAGACAGGGCAAGCTGGCGAGGTTGCAGGTGCCAGCCCTGGCGCAGCCGGAGACAGGGGTGGCCGATGCTAGGTTGCCGGCACGGGGTGGAGCAACGGTGCACGGCTAACAGAGCAACAGGCGGCGGACGAGAGAGGGAGAGTGTCAGGATGGATGAAAAAGAGAGGAGGGGCAGCGACGGGCACGGGAGGCAGCGGACCGATAATTCATCTGGAAGGGTCCACCCGTCAATGATAGAAGTTGGACTGAACTTTTTCCGTCAATGATAGAAGTTGGACCGAACTAAAAAAAGTGGGCAGAAACGTTTCTCACTTAATAGTAGGTATAGATTGATGTATATGGACAGAAATGCATTTTTAGACCATGTATTCGAGTCTAACTGTTTTACTGTCCCATCGATTTGGATGGACGTGATTAATGGATCGCAACATTCCAACTAAAAAAACTCGCTGCTGCTCGCTCAGCTCCGCTTGGAGGGCGAAGAACCACACATCTTATTTCTTTTCCTGTTAGTCCTTGCTCTAGGCAGCGGATCGGAGGACCGATCGGAGGGGATCGAACGGAGAATGATGATTTCGTGACGAGGAATCCTCGCTGAGGATGGCGACGGTCTATCCAGTCCTTGCCGATCCGAACCAGGGAGCACTTTGCAATCCGGGATCTATTTGTAAATAATTTGGATGGTGATGCGTGTGAAGAAGTTCCTTATATAGTTGAGGATATGGGAGCAGAAAAAATTGTGATGCGTGTGATCAACAGTCAGCTCGTCCTAATTTAGATTAGAGATGCTGGAGATCCTAAAGAATTCTCATAAGCGCATGCCCATTCCTTAACCTTCAGGTTTGTCTATACCAAATTCCCTGAGTACAACTGAGCATTACAGCAACATGTGTTTCTGATTTGCAGTGCTCCGCACGAGCTAATTTCCACACACAGGTTAGAAGAAAGGAACTCTGCAGTTGTGTTTTCTGAATCTGTGAGGGTAGGCAGTTTTCAAAAATTATTCAGTTGCTGTGCTTATACTGGGACTCATTTTTCACATGTCACTCAATCAGTTGCAGCAATCTGTGAGGCCAGCTAACACAACTGTTCTATCTGAAACTCTGCTTACTGCCACGTTGATTCCCAACTTGGAATTCCTGAAAAAGCTACCATCACGGCTTACACAAACACAAGGACTTCGACTTGCAATGGCAGTGGACTCATGGCTTCCCCTGCACTAGCCGGCATGCACACTGGCCCTGATCCACGCGACTCGCCCTGGACCTTGGCCACGCGCCCGCACCCCACTGATGCCATGCGCTGCACCTCCTCTTACCTCGCTTGCCATGCCGCAGCAGCAACTCGGAGCAACCATGGTCGGTCACCGGCTCATCGCGGTGTTGGTACAGCAGTAGAGCACCAAACAGAGTCGCATTGCATGTCTGCTATCTTGTATACTCCGAATGAAATTCCAGCAACAAAATAAGTGAATTATTCCAGCTCCCCAACCAAGCAGTTTCAGCCTAAATTACACGAGCTAATTTCCCACACAAATTTTCAAATTCTGGTTAGAAAAAAGGCACTCTGTAGCTGTGTTTTCTCAATCTGTGAGGGTAGGCAGTTTTCAGGAATTTGTTCAGTTGCTGTGCTTGCACTGGGACTCATTTTTGAGATGTCATTCAATCAGTTGCAGCATTTTGTGAGACCAGCCAACAACAACTCCCTAGTTCTATTTGAAACTCTGCTTACTGCCACATTGATGCTCAACTCGGAATTCCTGAAAAAGCTACCATCACGAGTGGGCTCACGGCTTCCCCTGCACTGGCCGGCGTGAGGCGGCATGCACACCAGGTCAATCCATGCGGCTCACCCTGAATCTCGGCCACCCGCCCGTGCCCCACTGACGCCGTTCGCTGCACCTCCTCCTACCTCGCTTGCCATGCCGCAGCAGCAACTCGAAGCAGCCATGGTCGATCACCGGGCACCGGCTCATCGCCGGAGTTGGTACAGCAGTACAACACCAAACAGAGTCGCACTCCATGTTTGCTATCTCGCCTACCCTAGATGAAATTCCAGCAACAAAAAAAGTCAATTATTCCAATTCCCAGACCAAGCAGTTTCAGCCTAAATATAGAGGTATGGAGTAGCAACCACATGGTCACCGCAAGTTTACGATCGCCTGTGAGGAAGTCGATCTCCGACAAACGGTCCGAACCGACGCGTTGCCCCAGGCCTACATGCAACACAGGTCGTCATTTTATTTTTAAAATCACAAGAAAAATATATACAAACTTTTACATACAAAATTTATGACAAATATTTTGAATAAATTTATTCAGACGTACAGATTTGCAAATGAAACTTTTGTAGTAGCAAAATTTGCAAAAAAATTAAGAAAAGTTATTAAAAAAGTTTACGGAGAAAAAGTTATTAAAAAACTTTAACAAAATGTTTTCAACAAAAATTTGCAACCAAACTTACAAATATTTTGAAGTAAAGTTGTGCAACAAAAATTTTGAAGCAAACTCTAGGAAAAAATTGTGAAGAAAATATTTGAAGCAAAATTTAGGACAAAAACTAGGGGATAGGGAAAAAGGAAAAAAAAATCTGTTGCTCCAGATGAGCAGATTCACCGGCTCTCGCACAGGTTGGGCCGCTCCCGATGGGGAGCTCGCCCTTGTGCCGCTGGCTCCTGACGGGTAGCTTGGTGCTGTCGCCGCCGGCTCCCGACGGGGACCTTCCACGGGGAGCTCGCTCCTCGCGCAACTGACTCCCGACGGGAGCTCGCCGCTCGCCACGCTGTGCCACATGTTGCTGATCCGGAGCGGAGTCGACCCGCATGGCCGCGCTCTCCCATCCATCGGGCCGCCGCTCCAGTGGGGCTGACGGAGAGGGAGAAGAGAACGGGAGTTCTTTTTTGCTTGCTGAAGAGATAAAGGACCAGCGGGCACTACCATGTGCAGGTGGGTGGGCAGCTGGTGCCTGGTGATCAGATCGACCGTGTGGTCGAGACGTGACGGTCGAATTGAAATTTAGCTTTGTGCAACCATATCAGTCAGATCGCATGCCAAACAGCTACGGACCGTTGTCATGCTCAGGCTCCCGATGTGAAATCAAACCTCGCAGCTGCTCGCTCCGCTCCTCTCCGCTCGAAGGGAGGCAAACCGCTGGATGGAGGGTGAATGGGGATTGCGGATTCAGGTAGCGAGGATGGCGGCAGGCCGCCAACGGCGGCTGTTGCCGGACGGGACGACCCGATCCGAATTAGAGGGTTGTTTTGAAAAATATCAAGGTCTATTAGTAAATTTGGAGGTCCCGTGCAAATTACCGATTTCTTTTTTAAAATATTCGGTCGCGACTATTAATCGCGATCTAAATGAGAGGATTATATATTTATATGTGAATAATCGGATGGCGATTATCGCGATCCAAAACCGGGGTGTATTTTGCAAATATTGGCGGTCAGCCTCTGAGGCGCTGACGAGGTTGCGCCGCCACCGCCGTCCTCCGCAACCCCCGCGCCGCCACTGCGTTCCTCCGCGACCCCCGCGCCGCGCCGTCATACATCCCTTGACACGCCGCCAGCCCCAATCGAAATTCACGCGCCTAGCCGCCGCCATCTGACCCCCTCATGCGCCACCGCTAACGGCCCTGCCTCGTTGGGAGATGAGATGCTGCCCAAGGCCGGCGCGTCGAGAGCAAGCGACGCCTGGAGAACGTGATGGCGCATTGAAACCGGCGTAGCTCGACGAACGACGAGGCGGCGACCGGGCAATGCATTGTCGCGCGGTAAACTTAATCACTATTTCTGAAGCAAACTAAGCTGTCCTGATCACAAACCCCTACTGCAACAGATTGTCAGGTTTCATCCTTGGATGAGATGCTAGTATTTCGTTGGATACTTGGATAAAATGTTTCTCCTATGAACTACTCGCCAAGTGCAGGTTTGCAAATGTGAGTTTGGGCTGTAGATTTCAGAGGTCATGTGTAAAGACTAAAGAGGTTCAGAAGAAGTTCCTCAAATATTCAGAGTTGAGGATATAAGGCTATGTGAGAGCAATAAAATATGTGATGGGTCAATATTCAGATAGTAGTTTGGATTTAAGATGCCGGATTTACTAAAGAATTCTCATACGCAAATGCCATGCCTTCCTTTTGGTGCAAGCGAGAGTTTCAGTACCGAGTTACTGATGATCAGAATTCAGAAGATGTATGAAATTCAGGCAACCAAGTGAACTTTCAGGTTTGTCTGTGTCGAATTACCAGGGTACAAGAAGTGATGAACAAAAGATAACAAACGGTATCTCATGACAGCAACAGATGTCACAAACAAGCCGCATGCTCTAAGTGATTGACAATTGTAAGTGAAGACTGAAGAATGATATGGTGATAAATTCTTGCATATCATCCTCACACGATATCTTCAGTTCTGGCCTCTTTGTTGTTCAGATTTTGGTTTTGCTGGTCAGCCATGACTTGGTACAGCAGCAAACACAGTTACAGTCGACTCTGAAAATTTGAATCAAGAAATTCAATAGCAAATGAGGGTTGTACACAAAGTCAGCAGAAGGGATATTCCTTTTATGGTCAGCAGAGGATATGTTAGTGGTGATAGCTGAAATTTGTGTATAATGTCAGAGAAGATTTCGTGAAGATATTGACAGAACTCATCAGGTAAGGCTGTAAGAGTGATGCGTATATGAGCATAGAGCATTGTGCATAAGTGATTGCAGTAAGTACTCTTTGCACAGTGCAGAAAGACATGGCCGTGTGATAATTGTGAAGATTATAACTTAATTGAGAGACATGAAGAGGAGAAAGAAGAAAATGAGAAGGAAGAAGAAGGAAAAGATTAGCCTGAGAGTGTCCTGGAAAAGATGAAGCGGGTGTGTTGCACATTGTGGAGGTCTTCTGGAATCTTTTTGGTGGATGCTTATTAATAGGATTTGTGCTTAATTGTTTTCCATCTTCTCTCCCCCCAACTATCGTTCAACTACTGGCTAAACTTGTAATAACGGATGGTTGGGTGCAAAACTCTTTTTTTTTTGTTGAGAAGTTGGGTGTAAAACTCAAGCTGTAACAATTTGTACCTTTATAGAAAAATAATTTTGCCATGTATTATCATTGTTATATTTTTGACGCAAAAATGATATTTATGACGCCGTGTAGTTCAGTGCCTTACGTTACGTCTAGGAGTAAAGCCGTAAAACCAACATACTGATGAACCAGCGCCACATGTCACTGAGGCCACGGTGGAGCAAACGATAAGCTGATAAGCTAACAGTAGTATCTTCAGCTTCAGGCCTTGAGCGCCAGCGCAGCCTAGGCACAGCTCTGCTGAACTGCGAAGCCTGGAAATCATGGCGAGAGCTTGCAACCACGCGCTGAGGCTGCTGCCGAATCCGGCCACGACGCCGCTCCCAGGCAGCCGAAGCCGCGGCGCCCGATGCAGAAACCTCGCCGTTCACGCGCAGCTCTCGACTGAAGACGACGAGCCATTGAAGAAAGTGCAAATCACGCAGGTGCATAGCGTAGCGTCCATCCACGGCAGTTTGTTCGGATGATCCCGCCGCAGCTCATTCCGTGCTGCTTGACTCGATCCCAGGGCGTCCGAAGGAGCCGCCGGAGGGGAACCGGCGGCGCGCGGCAGAGCCTGGTCTCCGTGGGAACGGCACGCGGCGGAGGGGATCAGTGGAGCAGCGACTTCGACCTGACGATGCGGCAGCTGCACCTGGACGATCTTATCGAGGACGGGCAGAGGGACGCCGATGTGCTCGTGCACCTTGTAGTTCAGCAGGTAAATCGCCTTGGCTTATGGCGTGAGTGCTCTTTCTCTCCTGAAGCCTGCAGTGTCTGTGTCTGAAGAACATGATGTGAGGGAGGTCCAGCAGGTATGCAGACGAGGAACTGATATTTGTGCTGCCTGATTTTCAGCACACTCAGTTTGGGATGTCAATAAAAGGGCGAGTCCTGACATCGTTCAGAAAAAATTGCGATTCCTGCTCCTCGCCCTACTGCACAAACGTACTGTACTCTCACTTGAAATCTTCTTCGTTTTATGACACGATTTAAAATACTGCAATAACCCGGAGCAGCATTAGATCACATTATAGAACCGCTGACATGCTATTGCTCTGCACTCTGCAGATCGATGAGCAGTTCAATCTCACGGTTCTGTCGTCATCTAGAAGAGATCAGAGCGGGCTGCCTTATCTCGGCGATAGTGATCCGTCGGTATGAGTTCTGATTTCTGAAGCAGCACTACTCACATTTCTGTATTTGTTACTCAATTTCAGAAGCTGCATCCACACATCAGTATGAGGATATTGTTACAGCTTCTTTCATCCTTTAACAGGTCATCTATGTGAGACCGGGAGAGGAAGTTGATCTTGATTCGGTAATCCAAGAGACCGTACGATTAACGGCATCGGCTAAGGTGAAACAATGGCCCTAACAACAACCCTACAGCATGCCATGTTGATTAAGGATTACTACCTGCTATGTTACCCCTTTTCCTTTTGGAATGAAACTACCTGCTATGTTGCTGATTAGTATGTTTACATCATATGCAGAGCTCCTGTTCAGAGGCCTGCGAAAAGTCTACGGTCGTATGGCAAAGTAAGCGCTTGCTCAAATTAAGCGCACTTATTTTCAGTTGGTGATGCTGAAATTGTAGAGATCCTTGTCAATAATGTTTATCTTCAAAAATCACAGATGGTAGTAACCAGAGAAAGAAGATTTCCAGCCAAAGGTGGTCAAAACTCCTTGATCTAAAGAAAACCCTGGATAAAGCTCCTAAGTGAATTAGTACTGTGCATTACTGAATTACAGATGGAGCTTCATCCTGCAATGCTACATACAGTGCATTCCATATGCCGGGTACTACTGCCAAAATGATGCTGGAATTCAAGTTGAAAGTTGCAACCACTTGTTTCGATCAGAAGATAGATTGATGGTTTGTAACCTACTGGCTATCTGATCTGAATGGTATATCTGTGAAACTAAGATAGTCATTTGTAATGTAAAGAATAAACATCAATGGGTATGATTTGCCATTGACCGGTCATGTTCATAACTCAAATACAGGGTAACACAATTTACTGTACCCAGTTCAGATAATAAATGTGAAGATATCTAGTTTTCGTTGAAAGTTGAAACAAATACTTGTTGGCACAATCCTGTACTACAGTATCGTTTCCACTGCCAAGTGGTTCACCATAACAATTTTTCATTTACTGGCTTCACATTGCAGGGTATAATAGTTTCAGTCTTAATTAGAGCATGATACTCAATGCAGGGTAGTACTAGAACAGTTTCAGTCTTACTTGGAGCATGACAATGCAGAACAGAGTGTGTGCTGGTGGAAAGCAGGAAAGGTGGCTTCTTCCCCGAGTTTCTAAGACAATGTTCCAATGAAGTCATCCACTTTGTAATTAACACCTCTTGACAGAAACTTCATGCAGATCGGCGGCTTCACGTTGAAAAGCGACAGCACGGCCTGCGGCAGAGTCCACACCCCGTCGCCGCAGATCAATCCGGACGCGACGGCATAGCCAAACGCGTCCGCCTGCGCCTTGTCCACCCATTCCCACGCGAACAGTATCACGCTCCCCAGGAACATGTCGATGGCGAAGTAGGAGCCGATGTAGAACGGGATCCCCATCGCCATGGGGAGCGGTATGAGCCTCGCCACCTTCCTCGGCGCCAGGTCCTTGGCCATGTTGAGGGCGATGGCTCCGACGAAGAAGACGCAGCAGAGCGTGAGGCAGTGCTTCGGCAGCTTGGAGAAGCCGTCGACGCCGAGGATGGCCATGTTCCGGTACACGATGGCGTAGGGCGCCGGGTACGCGCTCCTTTCCGTGCCGACGCCGTCGAACGCGCGGTAGAAGAGCCAGAAGACGCTGGGCCCGACGACGCAGCCCATGGCGGTGCCGACCACCTGGCTGACGAACATGGACCGCGGCGAGGCCAGCGTCATGTAGCCGGTCTTGAAGTCCTGCATCAGGTCCGCCGCTGTGGACACGATGCTCATCATGATGCCGCACGCGGCGAGCCCCACCAGCACGCCGCTGTGGGGCTTGCCGGCCCACGCGCCGAAGACGAAGATGGCGAGCTTGCCGTACGTGGACGCGAGGGACCAGTCCGTGAGGCCCATCCCGTAGGCGTTGCAGAAGGCCAGCACGGGCGCCATCAGGTAGACCGCCAGGACGTGGTGCCACTTGAGCTGCGGGAAGATGAGGTGAGGCACGGCGATGATGGAGACGGCGGCGACGGCGACGTAGCCACCGATCGCCACCGGCGTCGGGATCTGGTCCTTGAGGAAGAACTCGGTCCTGCGAGCGTCGTCGAACGAGGGCGGCGTCTCGGGAGCGGCGCCGCTGCCGGAGATCGTTCTGTCGTCGCTGTTCACGGGGAGCGCGCCGAAGAATTTCCTCTTCTCGGTTGACGCTGCTATCGCGGCGACAGTGCACGTGAGCACCATGGCGAACTTGTAGAGGCCATCCCCTAGTATGATGGCAATGGCAATGAACACCTGCAACAGTTCAGATAGCCTAGCTTAAATCAGATTCGAACATCACCTTGAAGTCCTGTTTTCTTTAACATGATCAGGAATCAGGATATATTCAACAGATGATGACAAATAGGCACACTAGTACCCGATAGCCTTGCATTCCTTCGAGTGAACTGTCTGAAAGTTCAGCACCAAACCAGCTCCCTCTTTTCTCGGCTATCAGAGGCCACATGACTCCCCACGATAGGATTCCTCCGAGCAGGACTGAGATGTTCACAATGTGCGGGCAGATCATTCCTGCACCGATGTAGGTCGTCGAGAAATCAAAGTAAAACCTGACAAGACGAAGATAGTGTAGTAGTTCAGTTTCATGTGACAACTCCTTTATATCTAAAAAGGTTTCATGTGACAACTGAATCGAAGGAGCTGAATACAGGGGTAAGTCGCTGGTTTCGAAACAAAAAGAAACAAGGAAAACAGCGGCGTGTTTTCAGTGAATTTTCAGATACCGGTTCTGATAAGCTGTCAGGCCTAGTGCAGGGAACTGCCCGAATCCGCAGCCCTCCCCGGCCGTGTAGAACCACTGGAAGAAGCCCCAAAGGAAGCTGGCCACGGAGCACTTGATCAGTGTGCGCACTTGGCTCCTGCAATAAATTGTGATCGTTGAACGAAGCTGATGATGGCTGCAATAATCAGTCTAAGCATATGTCACCGTACTAGTACCTAGGGATGTTTGGTTACTTTTGGACTAAAATCTGGACTAATATGAGCACTTTAGGTGGACTAAAGTCCCAGACACCAGGACTAAAAGGTGACTAAAATCCTCTAGCCCACCATACCCCAGCTGAAATGGACTAAAATCTTTGGTTGACACTCCTTACTGCCCACCCCCCGCGCCCTCCCACCCCCGCCGCCAGTCTCCCCTTGAACGCCACCCATCCACCGCTCGCTCCCTCCCCCATGACGCCGCCCGCCCGCTGGCTCCTCCCCGATGCCGACGGCCGCGCCCTCCCACCCCTGCCACCAGTCTCCTCCTCGCTTGCTCCCTCTCGAATGCCGCCCGCCGCTCGCCACCTCCATTCCCGGTTCCGACCGCCACCACCGCTCGTTCCCTTCCCCCTACCGGATCCGCCACCCCCGAACCTCCACACGCCGGATCCACCAGTTCTGAACCTCCCCACGCCGAATCCGCCCCCTCCCTCTTGTCCCCACGCTGCCGGTCCCGGCACTCCCCACCACCGCACCCGGCCCTCCCCACCACCGCACCCATGGACAACTACCGGGAGTTCCTGTCTCAGGCGTCTTCATCCGCTACCCGAAGCTTCCGCACTCCCCCAGACGATGTGGACGAAGATGACTTCGGCCCTTTCGCCTCGCCGCTGGCCCCCTCCCTCTCCGCTCCCCGCCGCCACATGGAATACCTGGACCTCAACTCTGAGGCTGGCGTCTTCCCCAATCTCGGCTCGTACCAGGAGTTCCTATAGGGGGGAAGTTGGACTGGAGCATCATCTTCCTCCTCGGGCCCTTGGAGGCAGGGTGGGAGCACGTGGTGGCGGAGGGCATGGTGGCCGGTCCAGGTCCGCCTCATCCGGTGAAGGGAGAGTGGGCGGAGGACATGGAGGAGCCATCGCTACGCGTGGAGGCAGAGGGGGCTCAGGGGGGAGCCGTGGGGGAGGAAGATTGGGAGAAGGACGTGGTGCATCCTCCTCTGGAGACCACGGCTATGAGCATCCACTGGATGTTGACGCCGGTGATGAAGAAGAAGATGACGCCTCTGAAACATCCTCCCAGGTAATTGGCTTTGTATCCTGTAATTGGGTATGTATCCTTATGAATCCATGTGTGTATACTTGTGAAGCCAGTGAATGCTTGTGAATCAATAACACTATGATCATGTGAATCCATTTTGACCATGTCATGATATGATAGATGAAATTGTAGATGATTGCCTGTTAGGTCCATTTTAATTCTGTCATTCCATTTTTCTCCAGTAGATTGTCATTGCAATGCCTAGTGTGACACTTCATTTTCTATAATAGAATCTTCATGATAGGACCGATTGGTTCGAGGAAAACACACATATTTACTGTAAACTTGCTGTTGAGCAAATAAGGGCAGTGAATTGTTCTAATGGAACAATGTTATGTAAAAGTTATAATAACATGAGACAAGGTCTCTTTTAAGACTGGACTCAACCTTTCTGTTAGGCAACTGAAGAGATGGACACAATACAAGACTTTGTACTTGTTCTGGAATATGTTGAAAACTAGTATCGCTCTAGGCTGAAGACTTGATGGTAGTATCATAACATCTACAACATGGTGGAAAAGGGAGTTAAAGGTAACCGAATTACTTTTCTGTTATATGTAATGTACTGCTCTATGTCTTTCTTATTATTGTTATGTAACTGACCACTTGTTTGTGGTTTTCAGGAATGCAAGAAGTTCATGCATGTGCCTACATATGTTGGACAACTTATAGAGATGTTCGGAGGGGTTACAGTGGATGGACAAGCTTCTTGCATCCTAGGTTCTACACCTCAAGGCTTGGGTGATGAGGGGCTTGGGTGATGAGGAGGGTGAAGAACCAGATGAAGAAGGCTTCATAGCAAGTCCTTTGAGCAGTAACAGTCGCAAGAGAACAAGCAGTACTATAGACACAACCACAATTCCAAATAAGAAGAGCGAAAGTCCAATGATTAAGATGTTCTAGGGGCTTCTAGTTAAGTTACAAGTTTTTGGCTCTAGAGCACCAGTTTGGCGCCAGGGGCAGCAAAGGCAAAAGGGTAATCCTTCCACAACATTTAATGCCTTCAGTTCATTTTAGTTCAAGAACCAAATAGCACTTTAGTCCACCTTTAATCATGGATCCAATCATGGATCCATGGACTAAAAGGAACTAAACTGGGCCTTACTCGGCGCGTTCAGAGCCGTCTGGTGTATGGAAACCGTTGATCAGGTGCGCAGTAGCGGTGCCGCTCGGATACGTGAGCTTGTAGTCAACAATCATCACCTGAAGTAAAATCAGTCGCTTTCTCAGATTCAGATCCGATCAGTGATCCAAGAAAACATTTGCATCGGAAGATTAGCTACTAATAGATTCAAAGCCACCTTCCTCAGGGGAACGAGAGCGAAGAGACCGACGAAGCTGACGAGGAAGAGGAACCCGATCATCCAGCTCAGCCTGGGCTCCTTCACGTTATCCGCGTTGTTTTCTTCAGCTGCCTGGGCGGCGATCGTCTCGCTCATGCCAAACAGGTAGCTCCCAAATCCACCTGATCCCAGCGTACAAAGGCGGAAAGTGAAAGCCAAAATTTAAGCTTTGATCCGAGCAGAGCTGGCGGTGTATCGTTACCGCTGAAGGCGATGCCGTAGGCGGCGACGACGCATGTCTGCACGACGGTATTCTCCTGGCGCGTGAACGGCCGCCTGCCGGGGTTCTTGACTGGCGCCGTCCAGACGCGGAGGAAGAAGAAGCCGAGGAGGCCGGCGGAGACGTTGAGCGAGGGGATGATGCCCGTGGTGAGGCTGAGCTTCATGACGATGAGGCTGAACACGACGGCCAGGAGGAGGCTCACCGCCAGGGCCCGGGGCGTCACCTGCTCCCGCCACGACGGCACGGGCTCCGACTCGAACACCCACTCGATCGAGTCCGTGACCTCGCAGCCGCCGCCCGCCGCCTCCGCGCCCCTCCCCTCGTCGCCGTCGTCCGCCTCCATGTCCGTGCCCGGCTTCTTCTGCGGCTTGCTGCTCCTCTGCCTCACCTCGCCCCGGTCCACGTCGCCGCCGGTACCGGCGGCGTCACCGTGCGCCGGCTCGTAGGCGGACGCCATGGCTTCGCGAGTTCCACTCTGCTAAGAGCTGATTGATCTTCAGTAACTAGTACGTCAGCCTCTTCCTGCAACGCACTAGACGGCCGCCAACATATATGCTGGAGCCTCGGAGCAAACAACCCAGGAGCCTGGAAATGGCTAGCTGCAGCAAGGAAGACATACGTTCTTGTCCTTCCATGGGCGCATCGCGGCTGTCGCTGACACCTTTCGTGCGTAATTACAGGAATCCTGACAGCTGAAGCCTGAAGCTTTGATAATTGTCAGCCGGCCGCAGCATCCAGTAGTTTCGGCGAGCTATGCATCGTGAAACGCGGACCATAGCTACGTGAAGACAAATGCTGCAACTCTTGGTCTCGCAAGAAGCAACAAAGCAGCTGAGGAACCGAGACGCCGGGGCGAGGATTACAGCGAGGTTGTTTTCATCAGCTCGTTCATTTGCTGTAGCTGCAGAGTGCAGACTGGGATCCGTTCAGGCTGAACTGTCAATTGAACCAAACAAAAGCCCAGCCTTGTCGGTGAAGCACACAACTCCAACTCCAAAAAAAAAAAGAACCCAACCACACACTGGGCTCGTCGCAATTTGGGCGGCGCCACCTTGCGCGGGTACGTAAGCGGACGCCATGGCTTCGCGATTTCCACTCTGCTACGATCGAAACCTATGCGCGTATCTTCAGTCACCAGAACGTCAGCGATCACCGATCAGTCTCCTTCGACCTTCCTGCAAGACGGCCACCAACATATATGCACTGGAGCCTCGGAGCGATCCAGTTCGCGTGGGGGTGTGGTGCGCCCGGCTGATGGCGATTTGGCGGTGCGCCCGTGGCTCGGCTCTTGCTATGCTAGTTTGGCAGGACTGAACGCTTGAAATGGCAAGTTTTCCATTCGCAACAACGAAATCTTTGCATCTCCGTGCCGGCGAAGCGGTTAGACGGCGCCTTCCGGCAGATGGCGCGGCACTGGAGCTGAAATGGCGCGTCAGTGATACCGGCACTGCGGACGCGGCAGCAGAGCACAAGCTTATCGACGAGAACACGGGCGTTGATGGAGGGGCTGGGCAGGCGGCAGTTGTTCAGGACCCTGAACGGATCAGTATTGCCCACCCGTGATCCAGCGAGAAGGCTCAAAAACAGACATCTTGGATGATCGGCGACCTTTCCTGGATCGCAGCGAGGACGGTAGGAAAAGTCACGCCTGTCTTCGTGAAAAGAGTAGTGCTTCGCCAGAATTCAGAAATAGTGACAGACATCATGATTCAGAATCCTGTGCCGGACATACTTCGGCAGTTCTAACTGCAATGCCTGCAACTGAACTTGCATCCGATCTAATGAGGAATCTTTACAGCAACTGTTCGGACTGTAAGGCGGATATGCACAGGATGTGTAAATCCAAGTAGCCAACTATCTTAAGATGGAATTGCTGCGGCCATTTGATAATCTCACAAAACAGCATTGGAGAAAAAAGTCAATGTAGCAATTTTGGTCTAGACAAATGTCTGCAACTTCGAGTGAAGCAAATTAAGATTCTGATTGAATGCAAGAGCACAAGTCTGCACTGCTATACATAGGGCACCAGGGAGTGCCCCCACCATCGCGACCCGCCGCCGCCGGTCATCGCTGGCACGACAGCACCGGAGGTCACACCTCGTCCAAGCACGCATCATAGATCAAAGCAGCGCGGCGGATCGGCGAGGCGCAGGCGCGCGCGTACCTCGGCTCGGATGAAGCGAATCGCGCGCGGTCCTCGGCGCCGGGGCGGAGGAGTGGATAGCCGGTGCTAGGGTTTGAAGAGGGGGAGGGCATGGATGGCTCGGGCCAGGTCGTCGGCGGCGGCGATCGCCAATATGAAGGAGGGGTATGTCTGTAAATAGTAAGGGGTAGAACGCAAAATATTGGATCGATATTTTACATAAAACCCCCTAATTTGGATCGCGACTATTAATCTCGATCCAAAATAAGGTTTTTTTTAAAATACTGAATCTATATTTTACATTAAACCCCCTAATTTGGATCGTGACTATTAATCGCGATCCAAATTAGGGTTTTTTTTAAAATACCGGATCGCAAATTGGGGGTTCCTTGCAAACTCCACGCCGGCCGACGAGCCCGCGCTGCCAGCGGCGGGTGCCGTGATGCATCCCGCGCCGCCGCACCGTCAACAGAGCGCACTCAGCCGCGGCTCTGGATCTGATACTGTAGGACGCGCGCGCCCCTTCTTCAGGCACCAAACCGCCGGTGGCCGCCCTACGCGCCGCAGCGGCGATGTCTTCTGGCTCGGCGACCAACACCGGCGAATCTCCGGACCCCTTCCGGACTCCACCTCTCGCATTCAGGCTATGTCCGCTTCGCCGTACTGTCCGCTCCCGGATTTGGTGCCTGACTGCCTGCAATGGCAGTTTCGAAGAAGAGATGCGCGGAAGCAGTGGCGATGGGCGATGGGAAGGGGAGGGGGCGAACCTGCGGGACGCGGTGGTTTTCGGGAAGCACGAGCTCGACAGGAACGAGGTAAGCTTGCATTCTGCATCTCGTTTCAAGCGTCAGGCATTCATCCTCCGATTCCATACCTGAACCTGATGGACGTTCCTGTGTAAGTGTTCCTTCAGATGTCCGAATTTTATCGCATTCGACCATACATAAAGATTCTGGCTTAGCAAGAGAGATTTTGAAATCTTGCTTCACAAGAGATAATCTGGACCATGAAATTCAATTCTAGAGTTAGCAACCAGACAATTGCAGCACTAAGCAAATCAGACTTCTCTTATCTGCTTGATTACTAAAACAAAATATGACTGCTGCCCCATGACACTCTTAATTTACATAACTAGAATTATTTAACCACCTCTAATATGGAAGGAAGATAATTCTATTCTATCAAACTAGCTAGCAGCCAATCAGACAACTTCTCTTATCTGCTTGATTACAAAAACAAAATATGACTCTGCCCCATGACACTCTCTTACATAACTATAATTATTTAACCACCTCTACTATGGAAGGAAGCTAATTCTATTCTACCAAACTAGAAGTCACTCCTTCGCAAGGAAGGAGTCCACTTTGGCATTCACAGACCTCGACAAAAACTTCATGCAAATGGGAGGTTTCACATTTGCAAGAGAAAGAACAGCCTCTGGCAGTGCCCAGAGCCCGTCACCGCACATGAAACCGGATGCAACTGCTGGTCCCAATGAGTCTGCTTCAGCTTTGTTCTTCCATTCCCATATGAATAGTATCACGCAGCCCAAGAACATATCAATAGTGAAGTATGCTCCGACGTAGAAAGGAATTGCTACTGCCATGGGGATGGGGATGAACTTCGCCACCTTCTTCGGCATCAGGTCCTTGATCAAATTGATGGCGAAGGATGCAGCAAAGAAAATGTAGCATAGTGTGAGGCAGTGCTTTGGAAGGGACAAGCCATCCACGCCCATAATCGCCATGTTACGGTACATAATGGTGTAAGGTGCTGGGTAAGCGCTATTGCTTGCTCCAATATCAAATGACTTGTAAAACAGCCAGAAGACACAGGGTGCAATAACACAGCCCATGGCTGTGCCTATCACTTGGCTGATGAACATTGACCTTGGCGAGGCCAGAGTCAGGTACCCAGTCTTGAAGTCTTGCATCAGATCAGCAGCTGTTCCCACGATGCTCATCATCACACCGCATGCAGCTAATCCCACAAGTACACCACCATGCGAAGCACCAGCCCACGCACCAAAGCTAAAGATTGCAAGCTTACCATAGGCGCTAGCGAAGGACCAATTTGTTAGGCCACATCCATAGGCATTGCAGAAGGCTAGTGCAGGTGCAAGGATATATGCAGCCAAAATATGGTACCACTTGAGCTGTGGGATAATGAGAGGGAGACAACCTATCGTTATAGCTGCCAGAACGACATAGCCTCCAAATGCAACTGTCTTGGGAATTTGATCCTTCACGAATAGCTCAAGACGACGCTTGTCATCAAATGACTCAGTTTCAGTGGTAGTGACAGGGGTGCCATCGTGAGACACAGGAAGTGTGTTTGTATTTCTGTTTCTGTACCTTGATACAAAGGCTTCTATCATGCGACCAAGTACCTTCAAGATATTGTACAGGCCGTCTCCAAGAATTACTGCTACGGTTATAAACACCTGCAGTGTTGCGTCGTCAGTTCTGGGTAATACATTTGGTTGCGGAAAGCAAAAGGTTGCATGCTAGTAGGACCAGATTATAGTTTACCCTGTAACCCTGCAGTCCATGTAGACTATTATCTGGTAGAGTCTCAGGGTACCAACTTCCTTTCTTTGTGCTGATCAATGGCCACATTACTCCCCACGAGATGATGCCTCCAAGGAGAAGAGACACATTTACGATATATGGGCAGATCATTCCAACACCAATATAAGTCGGTGAGAAATCAAAAAAGAACCTGGAAAATGCTAACCGAGTTAAGAACAAGGACGATGACTAATCATACAGGAGAGAATGATCATAGAATTGAGAATGGCCAGCAGACAACTCAGCTAAAGGGATTAGTTGATGCATCTGAAGACAGCACGCATTAGTCCATGACTGCGTGATAATCACTCTATAAATAAGTTGGGAGCTACTCTTTCTGGCATTGGAATTACTTATTGTTGAGGACACATTTATGCTGACCTGTTTTTATAAGCTTCAAGACCGAGTGTTGGGAAGGAGCCGAATCCGCAGTGATCCCCGGCTGTGTAGAACCACTGGAAGAATGCCCATAGGAAACTAAGTGAGAAATACTTGCCCAACGTCCGAACTTGCTTCCTGAAATAGAATATGAATCTTATCAACAACAATGTTTGATTTTTTTAGCAATGACAGGCTATCAGAGTTCATGTTGCCTACTTTGCACGCTCGGAACCATGGGGTGCGTGGAATCCATTGATGAGGTAAGCGGTCGCAGTGCCACTTGGGTAAGTTAGTTTGTAATCCACAATCATAACCTGAAAACAAGTATTCCTGTTGATAATCACAGAAAGTTTGTTTTTGCAAAATGTCACTGGAGAATAGAGTGGGAAAGTGAATCATGTACCTTTCTCAGAGGCACCAGAGCAAAAAGGCCAACAAAACTGACGAGGAACATAAACCCTATCATCCATCCAAGGTGGGGTTCCTTGATATTCTGAGCATCATTTGCCTCTGTTGCTTTGTTAGCAATAGTTCCGCTCATACCAAACAGATAACTGCTAAACCCGCCTGTTCAATTAGAATGTGTGAATCGTAACTATATGATATGATTATATTGTTTCAGTATCTCACCATGCTAAAGTACCACAAAATAAATTGTAGGAATCATCATGCAATGTCAAATCTAAATGTATTTTCTGTGTCAGTATAGCATCCATAATCTTCTTCCGGGATTTTATCCCAAAATACACGCATGGTCCTTGTTCCAGGGAACAATGCCTTGCCTAGTCAGAGTTAATTTCTAAAATTTCCATGTTTATCGATATTTCAAGTGGTTCCGTTAGATTTGTTGTGGATTGGGTGGTCGAAAAGAAGACAAGCAAACAAGCATAGGTTGTGTTTCTGTAGTGTGCCCTACGGAATTGTACAAAGTCAGGGATCATTTTGGGGTGCTAGCATAGGCAACACAGGACTGATAACAGGGGTAGGGGGTGTGGCGAACTGGTTTTCTAAAGCTTTGAAGATCCAGCCAAAGAAGGTGAGGGCTCTTTTCATTCATTCACATGGTTCGACCCATCCCAATAAATCGTGGCGTGTTCAAATGATGATTTCTTCTACGCAAGACATGGGGCCCTCCCTCTAAGCCTAATTTTGCCAGAAGTCGCAAGTTTGAACACTGTTTCCCCCGCACGATATTCCTCTTCCTTTTCCTGCCAAACCCATGTTGTCTTCAATGAAGCTGCTGATTCCTGCGTAGCATTAAAGACAATTGTTCCTTTGGTCTCCCTCCACCCCCTTCATTTGTACGCATATCACCACATGCACACGATTTTGCATTTTTACTACACAACAGTCAGATAATTTTTTGCGATAGTCAATCCAGTGTCCATTGTATCTGTACTGTTATTGTTTTATGAGCTCTTGGACTAGCGATTTTATGACCTGTTATCCCTTCACCCTTTTCCTTTCTTTTTTCCGTTCTGGTAGTTGTTATTGATTCCATGTATACTCGCCTATCTAAACAAGCTAGGGTGCTTGACAGGGAGTGTGAGGTGCCGAGATGGGAGCACTAGAGAACGTGATGTCGGTATGAATTCTCGTTCAGCCTCAGGCAGTAACATCTTTCACTTTGGTCAGCATCTAATAATTCATGTGTGTTTTTGGTGATGATTTTATTTGAGAAGCCTTCACCGGAGATGTTTGCAGTAAAAATGGCGACAGTGCATGTTTTGATTGTTTCAATCAAAATGGTGACGGTGCATGTTATCTGTGAGTCGGCAATTATGCTTTGTTCAGTGACTTCTATGTTCTTGATCTGATGTTATTTTTGTTTATGTTGATTCCATTTTACTTGGATTTAACTCCTAGTATAGGGTTCTCTGTATGTTTATGTAAATTGAGGCTTCTTTTGCTTCAAGTTGGTGGCATTCTGCAGTTGCAAATCCTTTCACATGGTGTTCAATTTTCTCAATTTATTCATTGCTGGTTTGATTTGGTTGGGCAGACCAAGAACTGTATGCATGCTAGTCATCTCAAAACTGGAGGACAAGCCAACTCCATCATGCAAATTGCAAACAGATGTTGCTATAGAGCTGGAGACTGAAATGATAATGAGGAAATCAACTGGAACATATTTTGACAGATCGCCTGAAATGCTGCAAAAGAACCAACCATGCACTAATCTTCTGTAGTTTGACTATTTACTTTCTGATGAATATTGTTAACACGATCAGATCCACCCTTAGGAACAGATCCAATTGACTAGGAGTTAGTTAGTTAGATAACTATTGGCTCACGATCGACGTGTCTTGTACACTGTATAGATCCTGCCCTGGAGGGCTAATAGAATTTTGTTGCGTTGGCTTCCAAATCATCTTCAAACATATATAAAGTTATGAATATCGAATACCATTCTACCATAGATTTAATATGGATATAGTCTGGAATTGAAAAGTAATTAACGAGAGCCGGGAAATGCACAACGAACTCGAAACAAACGAAAGGGAAGCGCTGGGGTCTGGTCTTTTACCGGTGAAGGTGATGCCGTAGGCGGAGACGACGCAGGTCTGGATCATGGTGTTCTCCTGGCGCGTGAAGGGCTGCCTGAGCAGGCCCATGCCCTCGATGGCCTTGGTCCAGACGCGGACGAGGAAGTAGCTGAGGAGGCTGGCGCAGACGTTGAGCGAGGGGTTGATGCCCGTGGTGAGGTCGATCTTCATGAGGATGACGTTGAACACGACGGCGAGGAGGGACCCCACCACGAAGGCGCGCACCGTCAGCTGCTCCCGCCACGACGGCACGGGGAGGTCCGCGAACGCCTCCTCCACCGACGGCGGCGCGGGCTCCTGCTTGCCCGCCCTGCTCCTGACGATCCCGTCGTCGGCCAGCTCGCCCGTCTGGCCGCCGGTGTAGCGGCGGCGGAGCTGGGTGCTGGTGCCTTGTTCCAGGGCGTCGGCGCTGTCGTGGACGGCTGAGCCGCCGGAGGCGCTGGCGGTGGCGGTGGCCGGCGCCATGCCGTCTCAGTGCGCGTCACTTGGGCTGATGCTTGTGGCACTTGGCACTGGCAGTAGGGAACTAGGGATCGCTGGCGTGCGTTTGATATGATCTGGTGGCGGGGACAGATGTCAGTGTCGCTGGGGGCAGGGAGATTCTGGTCAAGATTCGAGATTCATGCGTGCTTCTAGGATCAGATGTTTGCCGGTCGAGATTCATGCATGCTTTCCGTTTCCCAGATGCATTGCTGTTCTAATTTTAGGGGTGGTTGAACAACTGAATGGGGGTTGAATCGGCTCGCTCATCTGGTTAGTTTTCAGCCATCCCCATGTTTGGTTCAATCCAACGCATAGAATCCGGGCACTCTAGTTTCTAGGAGATTCTTGTTGCCTACCAGAGGCCACGTTGTTCCCAGAAGAGGATGCCTTCACAATATGCAGCATTGTCAAGAGTACTAATTAGCATCACGGAGATCAGACATTGTCAAACAATGACAAGCAATTCTGCAACAGCCACCAACACTGCAAAGACACAGAAAGAAGTAGAATGCAGGCATACTGGCTGCCTATCTTTTATCACTGTCACACTTGCCAAGGTTTTGCGATTTTGGAGTGTACTAGTACTTTCGTTTCTCCGAAACCACTTCTATCCTTTGTCCTTTACTTATAAAAACTAAATATATATTTAAAAGTTTGCAGTCTGTTCTTACTTGATGAGCGTCCATTTCTGCCTTTTGTTAGACCCAGTGAAAAAACAGCCCATCACAGCCCCCAAAGGTACCGCCACCGATGGGCAGGCAGCGGCGAGGGCAATTTCAAGCAAGAGATGCCCTGAAGCTGAGTCTGTCCTCCGGTTACGTAACTGAACCTACCTGATGGCTGTTCCTGTTTAAGACTCGGCCCCCAAACTCTCATTTATTATAACGAAGTCTGAATTCTATAAGATTAGACCCTCTACCAAGAGACCTGGCTTAGCCAAAAAAGAAAATTTGCAATCTTGCTTCTCGTGATTATTTATCAACTGTATCTGAGCAAAAGAAAAGGTTCAGTATAAACAGAAATCTGGAGATAATCTCGACCATGATAAATTCATTTCAGAGAGAGCAACCAGACAAGCAGCACTAAACAACTCAGACAGCTTCTCCAATTGTGCTTGATTACTAAAAAAACGACCACTGCCCAATGAGACTAATAAATTTACATGACTAGAATTATTTAACCGCTTCAACTACGAAACAAAAAAAAAATTACTCTATCTAACCATCATCTAGTTCCCAAGGAAGGAGTCCACCTTGGCATTCACAGACCTTGACAAGAACTTCATGCAAATGGGAGGATTCACATTGGCAAGAGAAAGAACAGCCTGGGGCAGTGCCCACAGCCCATCACCGCACATCAAGCCCGACGCAACTGCTGGTCCGAACGATGTGGCTTCAGCTTTGTTCTTCCATTCCCAAAAGAAGAGTATCACACTGCCCAAGAACATATCAATTGCGAAGTACGGGCCAAGGTAGAAAGGAATTGCTGCTGCCATGGGGATGGGGATGAACTTCGCAACCTTCTCTGGCACTTGATCCTTGATCAAATTGATGGCAAAGGAAATGGCGAAGAAAATGTAGCACAGTGTGAGGCAGTGCTTTGGAAGCAAGGACAAGCCATCCACGCCAAGGATCGCCATATTACGATACATGATGGTGTAAGGTGCTGGATAAGCGCCATCACTTGCACCAATGTCAAAGGACTTGTAAAACAACCAGAAGACACAGGGTGCAATAACACAGCCCATGGCTGTGCCTATCACTTGGCTGATGAACATTGACCTTGGCGAGGCCAGAGTAAGGTACCCCGTCTTGAAGTCTTGCATCAGATCAGAGGCTGTTCCCACAATGCTCATCATGACACCACATGCAGCTAATCCTACAAGCACACCACCATGCGAAGCACCTGCCCACGCACCAATGATAAAAATAGCAAGCTTACCGTAGGTGCTGGCGAGGGACCAATCTGTTAGGCCACATCCATAGGCATTGCAGAAGGCCAGTATAGGTGCAAGGATGTATGCAGCCAAAATATGGTACCACTTGAGCTGTGGGATAATGAGAGGGAGGCAACCAATAGTTATAGCTGCCAGAACGACATAGCCTCCAAGTGCAACTACCTTGGGAATTTGATCCTTCAAGAATAGCTCAACGCGACGCTTGTCATCAAATGACTCGGTTTCAATCGTAGGGATAGGGGTGCCATCATCGGATACCGGAAGAGTGTTTGCATTTTTATTCTTGTACACTGATATGATTGCACATACTGAGCGGATAAATACTTTCAAGAAGTTGTACAGGCCATCACCAAGAATTACTGCTATGGTTATAAACACCTGCAGTGTTACACTGTCAGTTCTATGTGTGTAGTTGTGAAAAGCAAAAGTTTGCATGATAATACGACCAATTACAATTTACCTTATAACCATTAAGTCCATGTAGACTACTATCCGGAAGAGATTCAGAGTACCAGCTTCCTTTCTTTGTGCTGATCAGTGGCCACATTACTCCCCACGAGATGATGCCTCCAAGAAGAAGAGACACATTTACGATATATGGGCATATCATTCCAACACCAACATAAGTAGCTGAGAAATCAAAATAGAACCTAGAAAACAGGAGAACATTATCATAAGATCAAATAACCAGCAGACAACTACTAAGCTAGAGATATTAATAATATTGCATGCATTAGTCAATAACCGTGTGGCAATTTAGCACTGTTAATGTGAGACCAGTGTGTAGTGGTACTAACTTGTTTTTGTAAGCTTCAAGGCCGAGTGTTGGGAAGGAGCTGAATCCGCAGTCATCCCCAGCTGTGTAGAACCACTGGAAGAAGGCCCATAGGAAACTGAGTGAGAAGTACTTGCCCAATGTTCGAACTTGCTTCCTGAAATAGGTTATTGGTATTATCAGTAAACACATATTGATTTCACAATCACTGGCCAGCTGAGTTCATGTTGCCTACTTTGCAAGCTCGGCACCCTCGGGTGTGTGGAATCCATTGATGAGGTATGCGGTCGCAGTTCCACTAGGGTAAGTCAGTTTGTAATCCACAATCATAATCTGAAAACATTTATTTCAGACTCTCAGTTGATAAAACAATAGAAGTTTGTTTGAACATATAATTGCCCCTCAAGATTCGAGAACTAGAATGGGAAAGGAAGCATCTACCTTTCTCAGAGGAACCAGAGCGAAAAGGCCGACAAAACTGACGAGGAACATAAACCCTATCATCCATCCTAGGTGAGGGTCCTTGATATTCAGAGCATCATTGGCCTCTGTTGCCTGTTTAGCAATAGTGCTACTCATACCGAATAGGTAGCTGCCAAACCCACCTGCTCAATTGAAATTTGTGAATTACAAATCAAGAGATTTCATGTTATTTTACTATCTTGCCATTCTGAAAGTAAAGAAAAGTTGTAGGGATCATCATCAGGCAATGTAAATCTAAAGTGTTAGCAGGGAATAGTGTCTTGCCCACACTCACAATTAATTTCTGAACTCTGAAATATCCACCAGGTTTATTGATAGCTGAAGACTGTTTGGTGAAAAGTTGTTTTCTGATAAATACAATTTGTGAGTACTATCGTGCCATAGATCTAATCTAGATTTAGTCTAAGCTAAGAGCCAAAAATAAACAAGAGTGCGCCTTTCCACTGGTGATGCACCAAAATCGTTGTTCCTTCTTAGAAATCTTACAAGCAAGACAGCACAGAAAGAGAAATTAATGACCGCAAGCGCTTTGGTTTGGGCTTTTTAATTACCACTGAAGGCGATGCCATAGGCGGAGACGACGCAGGTCTGGATGACGGTGTTCTCCTGGCGCGTGAAGGGCTGCTTGAGCAGGCCCATGCTCTCGATTGCCTTTGTCCAGAGGCTGACGAGGAAGTAGCTGAGTAGGCTGGCGGAGACGTTGAGCGAGGGGATGATGCCGGTGGTGAGGTTGAGCTTCATGACGATGACGCTGAACAGGACGGAGAGGAGGGCCCCCACCACGAAGGCGCGCACCGTCAGCTGCTCCCGCCACGACGGCACGGGCTTGCCCGCGAACGCCTGCTCCACCGAGACCGTCTCCTCCTCGGCATTGCCGGCCCCGCCGCCGCCGCCGCCGCCGCCGTGGCGGCGGCGGAGAAGGTTGGAGCCCAGCTCCATGGAGTCGGCGGCGTCATTGGCGGCTGAGCCGCCGGGAGCGCTGGCCGGCGTCGCCATGGTGACCTCTCTCTGTTCGTGACTTGGTAGATTGTTGGGACTTGGGAGCCGGCGTATTTATTGGAAGCCAGTTGGTAGAATCCTGAACGATATGGTCTGGTGGGCTGCCGGGGCTGGCGCTGGTTGTTAACCGAGGCCGGGGAGCTCTGGTTTACCGGCCCTCCGATTGGATTTGCACGGCCCAGATGTTCTCTCGCTTGGAGAAGGCAAATTCGGGTCAAATACGTTTTGGTTTAGCCTTCGGATAGAGACGAGATGACGAGATACAGGTGGTTACGAAATCTGAACCGAGATGTAATTACCCTTGCTCAAGTACGCGTATACGCTGGCAACCTTTACTGTGGCACAGACCTACTAACATACAGCAAAGCAGATAGTACAAGGTTGATGATGATACAGCATCAGTTACATTTCACAGCAGCAGCAAACAAGTTCGTGGGTTCAGGCTAGCCAGGAAATTCCCTTTCCTAGCCGAACTCCCCAACTGAGCTAATTTCCCAGGAAAGTGTCCACTTGGGCATTCACCGACCTGGACAAGAACTTCATGCAGATCGGCGGCTTCACCTTGGCGAGCGCGAGCACCGACTGCGGCAGCGTCCAGATGCCGTCGCCGCAGATCAACCCGGACGCGACCGCGGGCGCGAACGCGTCGGCCTTGGCCTTGTTCATCACCTCCCACGCGAAGAGGATCACGGTGCCGATGAACATGTCAATGGCGAAGTAGGACCCGATGTAGAACGGTATCGCCATGGCCATCGGGAGCGGGATGAACCTCGCCACCTTCTTCGGCACCAGGTCCCGGACCAGGTTGACGGCGATCGCCGCCGCGAAGAAGACGTAGCAGAGCGTGAGGCAGTTCTTGGGGAGCGAGGAGAAGCCGTCCACGCCGAGGATGGCCATGTTCCGGTACACGATGGCGTAGGGCGCCGGGTACTCGCTGCCGCTCAGGCCGATGTCGGCGAAGGCCTTGTAGAAGAGCCAGAACACGCAGGGCGCGATGACGCAGCCCATCGCCGTGCCGATCACCTGGCTGATGAACATGGACCGCGGCGACGCCAGCGTCAGGTACCCGGTCTTGAAGTCCTGCATCAGGTCGGCGGCCGTCGACACGATGCTCATCATCACACCGCAGGCGGCGAGCCCCACCAGGACGCCGCCGTGGGACGCGCCGGCCCACGCGCCGAAGATGAAGATGGCGAGCTTGCCGTAGGTGGACGCGAGGGACCAGTCGGTGAGGCCGGTCCCGTAGGCGTTGCAGAAGGCCAGCACCGGTGCAAAGATGTAGGCGACCAGGATGTAGTACCACTTGAGCTGCGGGAAGACCTGAGGAAGGGTGCCGATGGAGATGGCGGCGACGGCGACGTACCCTCCATAGGCGACTGATTTGGGGATTTGATCTTTCAGGAACAGCTCGGTGCGGCGTTCGTCGTCGAATGAAACAGATTCAGTGATGGGGCTGCTATCGTTTGAAACTGGAAGGGTGCTGTCTTTCTTCATCATGGATATAAAGCCGGCAGTGGTGCGAATGAGCACCTTCACGAAGTTGTACAGGCCGTCTCCAAGAATTATAGCGATGGAAATGAAAACCTGCATTGTTCAGCAGATTAGCTGCTTGGTTGCAAGTAGCGAAAAAGGTCAGCAGTGAAACAGAAGATGGGTGATAGTGTTGACTGTTGATGTTTACCCTGTAACCCTGCAGTCCATGAAGACTGCTTTCTTGTAGAGAGGCAGGATACCAACTCCCCTTCTTGTTGCGTATTAGAGGCCACATTATTCCCCAGGAAAGGATGCCTCCCAGTAGAACAGACACGTTCACAATGTGTGGGCAAATCATCCCAACTCCAACATAGGTAGGAGAGAAATCAAAGTAAAACCTGAAAGTTGAAATACGAAGTTCAGGTTCAGTAAGGGAAGCTGATTTCATTCTGCTAACCAAACCAATAAGTTTACAATAGGCTGGTTTCAGATATCAGACATGTATATACTCAAAGCCATTAGTGTCATAAACTAGCAAAATCGTTTTCAGATTTAGAGCACTATTACCAAGATAATGTAATGCTCTGACCTGTTCTTATAAGCTTGGAGGCCTAATGTAGGGAAGTTCTGAAACCCGCAACTGTCTCCACCAGTGTAGAACCACTGGAAAAAGCCCCAAAGGAAGCTAAACAAGAAGAATTTTCCTAGTGCTTTCACTTGTTTCCTTGAACATATAATTTATGCAGTCAGTAACATTGATTACACCGCACACAATAACTACAACAGAGAAGAAAACGACACTCAGATAATTTACTTTGCAAGCTTGGCACCCTCTGGCGTGTGGAAACCATTGATGAGATAAGCAGTCGCTGTGCCACTTGGATATGTGAGCTTGTAGTCGACAATCATAATCTGTACCAACGATAACAGTTGCCGATTATGTTGGTGTATAATGTTACTATTTAGTAATGAGCAAGAGCATTAGGCGCAGAAATAAGTAAAAGATTCACCTTTCTTAGAGGCACAAGAGCAAATAGGCCGATAAAACTGACAAGGAAGAGAAATCCTATCATCCACCCGATGTGAGGATTCTTGACATTTTGAGGATTGTTAGCCTCCGTTGCTTGCTTGGCGATGGTTTCGCTCATCCCAAACAAGTAAGTGCCAAACCCACCTATCAGTCAGAATGGATCAGTACACAATTTTATCACATACATAACTTTCCACACAAACGACGGGATAAGTGATAGCGACAGTGCTCCTGACTCCCTTTTTTTAAAAAAAAAACTAAAAGAAAAGGAGGAGGAAGAAGAAGAAGAAGAAAAGCAAGGCATCACTGTCCCCCTTGTAACAAGCAATATTGCACTTGTTACTTGAAATTCATTATGCATCTTTTTTATAGGAAATTAATTATGCAGCTGAACAATCTAATATTTTCCTGAACGTGCTAAGCAGAAAGCAACCGCAACGGTTGATTGTGATTAGGCTTGAGTTAGTATTAGGCGAAAATGCTTCTACCAAGTTAGCAGCGTCACATCCCTGGGACTCACCCCATCATGTCAAGCAAGTATTCAAATAATTCAAAGCTATACAGAGTCTAGCCCATCCGGATTTTAGGTCATCTATTTCAGCTCGAGGTCGCCAGTATTCAGACGTGCTTCAAGTTGCAACTTGCGTGTACCATCTTGGTAGCTAGTTACATAAGAATCAACGTACTCCATAAACAGTTTCTTAATGACTGACTGCGAGATTTTTCCTTTCGAAGTTGACTTTAATAATTAAATTGTTAGTTGTGTTCGTGACTTCATGCTTACAATTATCAGTAACCAAAGAATCCAATGCAAAACCGTCTAAAAGACCAAAAGTGCTCTGCAGCAAGCCAGCAGGTTGCAGAGAAGAGGTAAGGTACCGTACCGCTGAAGGCGATGTCGTAGGCGGCGACGACGCAGGTCTGGATGACGGTGTTCTCCTGGCGCGTGAAGGGCTGCCTGAGCAGGCCCATGCTCTCGATGGCCTTGGTCCAGAGGCGCACGAAGAAGAAGCTGAGGAGCCCCGCGGAGACGTTGAGCGAGGGGATGATCCCCGTGGTGAGGTTGAGCTTCATGACGATGACGCTGAACATGACGGACAGGAAGAAGCTGACCACGAAGGCGCGCACCGTCAGCTGCTCCCGCCACGACGGCACGGGCTGGCCCTCGAACGCGCGCTCCACCGACAGCGCCCCCGCCGCCGCCGCCGCCTCGTCCTCCACCTGCTGGTGGGTGGCCTGCCCCTCCTCGCCGCCGCCGCCGCCGCCGCCACCCTTGGCCGCGTTGTGCCGGTGGCGCAGCGTCGTCGCCTCCTCCACCGTCTCCTCGCCGCCGGCTGCGGTGGTCTGCGGCGCCATCTCGGGTTGGCCAATGGCCGACGCCGCACTGTTCCGAGTCTGAGTTCGTCTGTCTCTGTGTGTGGACTGACTGGAGCGCGGCCTTTGAGGTCGTGTCAGTATTTATCGCGGTTGGAACGTTGGCATGGCTGCGCGCGCGTGCGGCTCTGAGGAGGAGTGCCCACAGAGAGGGGCAACCTCGCTGCCGTTCGTTTCGAACCGGACGGCGGGGATGCCATCCCGGCGTTGGGAGTGTGAGACAGGCTGTCTCTTTACGGCGCCCGTTGACTTGCTGACCGTTCTGATTGGATGCTACTCACACTTGCTCTCCGGCCATGCATTTGTTTTCTTTTTCCTCCCTTGATATTACTATTCGATTCTAGAAGTGTTTGTTTTTCGTTTAGTTGGATGTTGTTTTCTGTCGCCGGCCATGGAGCTTGATCCTAACAAGGTTCCAAGTGGTGCTAGTTAGGCTAGGCGTTTTGAATAATCAAGTGGCCACGGTTTCTGAGGTCCTGTTTGATATGGCTCTAACTTTAGGTGGAGCTGCTCCACTTCAGAACTCAAGGTGGAGCTAGCTCTAGGTAGAGTTGGAGCTGTCTGATGGAGGTGTTTGGCTGGAAGGGTATCCCCAGCTCCAGAAAAAAGGAGTTTGAAGGTGAATTGTCATTCTTGCCCCCAACTCATGGTCCCACCTATCATCCACTTATTCCCCTCTTCTTCTTTCTCAGGTAGCCAAGCAGCTCACGCAGGACAGGACCTCCTCGCGCCAATGCTAGGCCCCAGCCGAGCTAGCACAAGGCTGCGGCCCGTGGGATGGGTTTGCTAGTGTTGCTGGATGGGTGCCAGCGGTGTGGTTGGGGTGGCAGCGCGGTGGGATAGGCACAACGGCATGGTGGGATGCGGCGGGGCAGAGAGGATGGGTTGGCGGCCGGGGGAGGGGGGTGGACGGCCGGCGATGGTAGGGAGGGGCAGCAGGAGGGGCCGGCCGATGGTGTGTTGATGGAAGGGTCGGGTGGACGACGACGGCCGGCGGCGGCCAAACCCTAGACAGTGGGGGGGAGGAGGGGAGGGCGTGAGGAACAGGCGCGGGAGGTCTCGGGAGAAAGAAGTGAACTGCTTTTTTAATCAGTGGTATCATATTGGGTGGTTTTGGAGCTGCAAAAGAGGGGGCTTCAAAACTCCACCTCCATTTGCACTGCAGCTCTATGGAGTTGGCAGCTCCATGAAATTTTAAAGCTAAGATATTTGACTGCAAAATTAGCTGAAGTTGTTGGAGTTTAGCTCCAGAGCCATACCAAACATGCCCTGAGTTGCTAAACTTCTGATTGAGAGGACGGAGAGCTCCCTCCAAAGAATCACTGTGACACTGTCACGGCTTCACGGCATTGCTGTCCATGAAGATCACCTTACGAGTGTACATGCAATGTGCAGCAGATCGACATGAAGAAGAATTCCCATTCAACATGCCAGCCCTTTAAAAATGTTAATCGAATTACTGGATTAATGAGAGTACGACAGGATCATCCCTCCGCGTCAGCCGAAAATCTCGATCGTTATTCCCTGCCTAGCCTGTGGTTTATGTTTTACTCAAAGTCAAGCTGAACGTAGATTCCCATCACATCGCTATACGGTTACCGTTGAATAATACTACTAGGCGTTTGGTACGGAGCGGCACGGCTAGTCGGCGTTCATACCTTTAGCAGGAATACAATTCAGATTATACCTCTAGTAGGAATACAATTCCGAGGACGTACAGTTCAAGTCGTCTTCGCTGATCAAAATTATTCTTTTTAAATGAACTGAGCAGGAGAGCTGTTGATTATATTTATGCAGAGATCATGTTGATTTAGGAGGCAATGCAGAGCATGCTGAAATTAAACCATCACACGCCCGCGTTGACTCGAGATACGATTTGGGCCTATAGGATGCCAAAAATCCACGCAACAGCTCTGAAAACCGTTAGCTTCGATCTCTGGGTTTCCTCGAGTTGTCTGTGTCCCCGTGTGAAGGCACGCACGCGTACGGCGACAGCCAGCGTACGTGTGAAAGCAGCAGCGGCGATAATTGGAAATCAGGGATGATGACGTGGGCTATCTACACTACCACTGATAGCGATCTCCTATGAGTGGAATTAAGTGTGGACACGCACCGGTGATGACATCGCTAGGTAATGCGTATCGTGTATCTCTTAGAGCAAGTTTTGTAATGCAGCTAGCAAGCGGGCTGTAAGATTTCTCTCAGCCTTTTCCTAGCCCACTCGTACAATGATTAGCTCTTCATTATTAATACATGGTCCACAAGTCATTCTCACAAAATTTCTTGGTTCCAGTGCTCAAGTCGGCTGTAAGTTTATAGCCCGCTTCTCCTCTCTCACCTCTTCTCTCTCCTCCACGTCAGCATTCAGCCAGCTTACAGCCCCTTATTATACTTGCTCTTATCCTTTGCCGAGATTCCCTAGATTCGAATGCGGAGACTTTGACTACTAAGCCGGTATAGATCATATTATTATTGGGTTCTTTTCTTTAGGATAACTTTATATTAGACTCATCTACAATAGAATCTTTCTTGCGTGCGTGTACGTCGTCCAGCTTGTTGATTAAGATTCCCTGGAGTTTACTAGACACTACCAAGATTTACCACGTTTCAACATTTCTCAGAAATCCTGATCCGGATCAGATAATCTTAAGATACTGTGATCTTAGCTACATAACCGAAATGGTTAGCTACATAACCGAAATGGTTCCGATCCCACCTTGTGCATCTTAATTTTCATAGTATCACGATGCTATGAGTTCTACATGATCCCATGAGATTGGTAGGATCCTATACAGATCACGATCCCAACGGGAAAAAATTATCGACATCTAAAATTACACATTTATAAGAAATTGAGCTTTGTCAGTAGGTTTATTATATCCTTACACATTGATACTCATTTATCGTGTTGTCATACAATACTAGTAATGTAATAATTGTTATATGAGAGCTTTTAAATGATTATTTGTGATAAAATATTGTTTACAATTAAGGAGGATTGAAAATAATGTGAAAAGCCCAATTGAGTTTTTAGAAATAAATTTAATTTATCAAAATCAAATTATAGGCCATTTTTATGACATATTGTACATTTTTCATTTTTACATAAAAATGTATATTTTGCAAAATGTGATAACGTATGCCCTATGATCCATTGTACGCCTAGAATTCCAATCCTAACAACCTTATTCCAAAGTGCTTTTTTGCGAGTGTTTGATGATTAGCGATGTTTTTAGAATTTCTTCAATTACCAAAAGGGTTTTAGTCTAATTAGGACATTTTCTGAGAGTTATTTTTTTAGGTGGTTGTTTTTTTTTGAAAATGTCGGTTGGGGGTTCTTGGTTAATAACTCGTTTCCCTGTCGGAGATTGTTTAAATTAGACTATAAAACACATGGCCACTCGATAAAAAGGTAAAATAGTCAAATTCATCCCTGAACTTCTGTCAATAGATCAACTTGGTCTCCCAACTTTTGCAAGGTCCAATTTAGTCCTCAAACTTTAGTTTTTAGGTTCAATTCTATCCATAATCCGAGCTGGATAGCCAACTAGGCATTCTACGTCACCTAAGCACATGGTCCACTATAGCAAATTACCAAACATCCTATATGCCCTTCTTTCATTTGGCTTCTCCTCTCTTGGTCCATTTGTGTGAAATCTCGGGTACTGACCATCGCGGTAAGAACATGCGAACATGCCTTCTGTCATCGAGTAAACATTCGAGCTGCCAGAAACAATCAAAATCGCCATGTATCAGTAGACAAGTTGTAGGAATGAACCAATTTGAACACCAAATTCCCAGAATTCCAGTTTGAGGAAAAATTGGTGCCTACCTCCATCTCTACACGTGCGCGCTCCAATTCATCATCGCTGAGGGTTCTTCCTTCCATTCATATTGTCATTCCGTTCCTATGCCATCCACCACGCGCCATCAGCGCTGTCGATTTGGAGGTGGAGCTGCGATGGAGAAGGAAGGGATAAGGGAGAGCCAGCTGTGAGAGAGAAAAAAAGAAGAAGAGCAATTGGATATAGAAGGAAATGGAGGGTAATTTAGACTTTTGACCTATCTAGCAAAATCCTAAGATCCGGTTGGATGATGTGGCGCGCCTACATGGAGGTCCAGGTCGGATGGTGTCGGTGTTTTATACCTAGCAACCTACCGAGGGGTATCCAGAGGTAGTAGATTTGTTGGTGGGGAATCATCGGACTTGGAACTCAAAGGTAAAAGCGAGGACACAAGACACGGATTTATACAGGTTCGAGCTGTCAGAGTAGCGTAATACCCTACATCCTGTTTGGGGTGTTGTATATTGCGCTCTGCGCTTGGGTGTTGTGTAGCCTGGTTGTTGGCTATTGATGATGGTTTTGAGCCTACCGATCTAGATACCTTTGCCCTCCTTTATATACTCAGGGGGCGGGATTACTAGTCGGTTACAAGGAAGAGTCCTAATAGGATTACATGGTATGAGTCCTAGTAGGATTATAGAGAAATTCTAGTAGGAGTCCGTTTTCTTCCTTCCTTGCAGGTACTGGGGATCTATCCCCAACAAGCCCCCGAGCGCTTCATAGTCAAATGCAGTAGCCTTGAGTACTTTTCAGATCCTCGCCGAGTAGTTTTGGTGCTCTTCGAGTACTTTGTCTTGTTGAATTTTCAAAGTTTCTCAAAGTTACCATGAGACTATGGCATGAGACTATGGTGTGCTCAAGCCCTTGATCATCTTAATTTTGTAATCTTCATCTTTGGAATGTGATATGGAGGGCGACATAAGTCACACTTCATATGGAGTTGCCTCTGATCCTTAGGTTGAATTGAAGAATCAAGCTGAGGGTTAATACAATCTTAAATCTTCTTCTTTCATCTTGAAAAATCTTGGGTGTAGCTTATGAGCTCTCGAGCCTTGGAATAATTAAATAATCAATTCGAGGGTCTTTAGTCTTCACATAAGTCATCATCAGAGTAGTTTTGCAGCATTTAGCCCTCGAGCTTATGTGCCAGGTGAGCCGTATGAGCCACGTCGAGTAGTTTTGCGACGTCCAGCCCTCGAGCTTATGCGCTAGGTGAGTCATAGGAGCCACGTCGAGTAGTTATTGACGCTTAGCCCTCGAGTTTGAGAGCTAGCAGAGCCATTGTTGGTACACTGAGCATCCATGAGAGTCCTCGCCGAAGCTTGACTTGTAAAAAGAGATGCATACATTATGTAGTATATTTGTAGATTTTGGAACTACTGAATTTTATTCAGTGATGAATGTCATGTAAATGTTGTGTGTCATGCTCTTATTTCGGCCATATTTCTCCCGAATAGTTAGCCTGTTACGTTTAGGCTCTCAGTTCCTATTTAGCTATTGCCATTACGTGTGTTAGATCTTTGTGTGTCATGTACACGTACTGGCACTACTGTTTGCACGTCTAAGATCTTTTTGTCTTGTGTGTGCGTGCTAGCATTTAGGCTAGAAGATCTAAGGCTACCACGAATTTAAGGCGTGTTCTGCTTAAGAATATTGGCGACCACTAAGAGAAGACATTGAAAATGAGTAGTCGGCATTGCGACAAAAGAGAGAGCGATTGCGCTTAAAGTAATCGTTGAGACGTTTCTGAATTTTAGCGAGAAGAGTGCATGTTGTGCGCATAGGATTTGTGTCTTTTTAGGGTGTAGCTGTTGTGAGCCTCTAGTATTCAATGCATCAAATCTATGATTATTGCCTCCAAAATTCAATGTACCAAACCCGTGGCAGTGCCTCCAAAACTCAGTGCACCAAACCCATGGTTGTAGCATCCATAATTCGGTGTACCAAGCCCGTGGTTGTCGGTCAACATGCCTTGAAATAGTTGGTAAAGTTTAGCTCTAGAGGGTAATTACCATCGAGAGACATACACAGATAGGTAGTCGGTGCGTTGTCTTGCATGCGAAAAACAAGTCGGAAAATTTATATAAAATAATAAAAAAATAACTTACCTTGATTTGTGGACGATTGCCGACGAAGCCGTGTCGATCATTGATGAAGCCAACTAGTCGGAGTCGATTATGACTAGTTGTTGATCACATGGAACCCGCCCTCGACTAGTTTCTAGTCGAGACGAGTAGTCGAGATGAGTAGTTGAAGTAGTCATTGGCGACTTGATTATTTGCCTCAATATGCATGTGACTTGATCGATGAGCCGTACGTAGCAGCCTACAACGGAAATCGACTCGGTCTTTGATTGGAACACGGAGCGCATCAATTATATCTCGACGTAGATTTGTCTGCTCGGGACTTTGACTCGGTGACTTTCTTCTTGTCGAGTAGATTGATTTTGATGATGAGGTCTTTCAAGCTCACCCGATGATCTTGACGATCACCCTTACCTGGCGCGCCAGATGTCGGTGTTTTATTCCCGACAACCTAATGATGGGTATCCCGAGGTAGTAGATTTGTTGGTGTGGAATCGTCGGACCTGGTACTCGAAGGTAAAAGCGAGGACATAAGACACGGATTTATACAGGTTCGGACCGCCAAAGTAGCGTACTACCCTACGTCCTGTTTGGGGTGTTGTATATTGCACCTTGCGCTTGTGTGTTCTGTAGCCTGGTTGTTGGCTATTGATGATGGTTCTGAGCCTGTCGATCTAGGTACACCTACCCTCCTTTATATACTCAGGGGGTGGGATATTACTAGTCGGTTACAAGAAGGAGTCCTAATAGGATTACATGGTATGAGTCCTAGTAGGAGGAATCCTAATAGGAGTCTATCTTTTTCCTTCCTTGCGGGTCCTGGGGATCTATCCTCAACATATGGAGGACGAGATTGACTCAAAAATAGAACTTTGAGGACTAAACTGGACCTTTCAAGAACTGGAGGTGAAGTTGACCTTCGAACTCGAAAGTTCAAGGACAAATTTAGCTATTTTACCATTAAAAAACTATATACATTGGTTAGTCACTCGATATTTAAGCTCACAACTAGGAGTGCCCAATTGTCTCCACGATCCTAGTTGATGATGCTGATGACACTTTGGTCTACTATCTCCTAGCCTAGTCATTGGCGGCCCCACACAAATTTAGGAGGGGGGCTCATCTTCAAGATCCAAGAAGGCAGGAGCGCTTCGCATCACTCCTCACCTCTTCCGTGCCTCAAGAAGGCATCATGACTCATTTCCGCTGCTGATCTTAACAAACAAGCAGATCGAATACATTTTAAGAAAAAAAAACCTATCTCTAAAACACTGCTGAAATTATCAAACCTAAATGCCTGCTCTTTCTTTTTGTCACCGCTTAAATTTGAAGTCCAAAACAAATACATTTTCTTAGGGTCTGTTTGGTTACCTGGACTAAAGTTTAATCCACCCATTTTAGCCCCTTTTAGTCCCTAAAGTGGCAAACAGGTGGACTAAAATATGGACTAAAGGGTTTAGTCCTCTAGTCCAAGGGGGTGGACTAAAGTGGACTAAAAGTCATGGAAGACACCCTTACCCCTCATTTATTGCCTCCCTCCTGCACGGCCCCCGCCGCCGTCACCGCCGGCCTCCCTCCCGCTGCAGCCAATGGCAACGGCAACCACGCCGCCACCAATGGCAATGGAAACCATGCCATGGCGGAGGAGGTGCCACCGGTGAAGGCCGCGGAGGACGCGCCGGCGCAAGAGGCGCGGGATCGGAAGGCGGAGCAGCTGAAGGCGCTCAACACCATGCTGCTCAAGGAGGTGATGGAGCGGCGGGGGCAGGTGGCGGCACTCACGGCGCGCCTCGATGAGCTCTCCGCCGATGCCAACGTGCTGTCCACCACCAAGCGCGCGGTGGCGCAGGCCGCCCTCACGGTGCCGCTCCGCGCTGCCGCCGACGAGGTCGCCGCACTCCGTACCCGCCTCGCCGCCATTCAGGGGTTGCTCCAGGATGCAGAGGGGCGGGCGGCGCGGAAGGCGAGCGCCAAGGGTGAGGTCTACACGCGGCTCAAGGAAGCTGTCATGGTGAGGGCTCGGTCGCAGAAGTTGCTCTGGGAGAAGAAGGCGGAGGTGGCGGCCGTGTCCAGCAAAGTCGCGAGATTGGAGGCCCTAGTGGCGGAGTTGGAGGGCAAGAACTCTGAGCTCTTCGGAGAGAAGGGTGAGCTAGCGGAGAAATTGGAGGAGGCCAAGGAGGCGGTTCGGGTGGTGTCGAGTGAGAAGATGGTGAGCAAGGAGTTTCCATCTTCAAAACAAGAGTAATATCGTCTTTGTTCATCTGCATTAATGGACTTTAGTCCATGAATCCAAACAGGGTGGGGACTAAAGTTTAGTACATGGGCTAAATATACGTTTTGGACCTGTGTTTGGATCCTTGAGTTAAAGTTTAGTACTTATCACATCGAATCTTCGGATGCTAATCGGGAGGACTAAATATGAGCTAATTATAAAACCAATTAACATATGGAGGCTAATTCGCCTGTTAAGCATATTTAATTCATGGACTTTACTCCATGGAATCTGGAACCTAATTTTGCCTAACGGCTCGCCGGAGACAGTTCACCCCGCCGGCCTGATTTTGTACGAGTGCTACGCTGGTGACAGGCTGACTGAGAGACAGTACCATGCAACGGGCGTCATACTCGACCCGGCTGTGACGTCATGCACCAGTCAAAACTTCCAGCCAAGAGCCGCCTAGCCAACGGCCACGTCACCTCGAACCGGTTGCCAGCCAGAACCCTCCATAAATATTCTGGCCTGCGCGTGCTCTGCCCAACAGGGGCGCATAGCAGTTCCCGCACGTGCGCACCTCCACCTCCCCCAAGTTCCGCTGCCGGCTGCCGCGGCGGGTCCCCGTCCAGATGGCCACCGCGACGCACGGCGAGGCCCCGGGCTCGAACGGCGCCGAGGGCGTCGAGATGGTGGAGGCGAACGAGCTCCGGCGGCGGGGCAAGCCCGGCGACGGCCGCGCGGCCTCGGCGGCGTCGCCGGCCCGCGACGGGGCGGGGGCGGGCGCGGGCGCGGGCGCGGAGGAGGACGAGGCGGCGGCGGGGGCGCCTTCCGTGGAGCGCGCGTTCGCGGGCCAGCCCGTGCCGTCGTGGCGGGAGCAGCTGACGGTGCGCGCCTTCGTGGTCAGCTTCTTCCTCGCCGTCCTGTTCAGCATCATCGTCATGAAGCTCAACCTCACCACGGGGATCATCCCCTCGCTCAACATCTCCGCGGGGCTCCTCGGATTCTTCTTCGTCCGCCTCTGGACCAAGGCCATCGAGAGCGTGGGCTTGCTCAAGCAGCCCTTCACGCGCCAGGAGAACACCGTCATTCAGACCTGCGTTGTCGCCTCCTACGGCCTCGCCTTTAGCGGTGATCGTCTTTTTCCCATCTATTAAGTCCTGTTAGTTTCGGATTATAAATCTAGATTATGGGTTATGGATATTATGGTAAAAGAACACTTGAGGATCACCCTGGGACCACAACTAATCTGAATTATTTGTGGTCCCCAAGTGATCCCAAGATAGATATTTACCCTATTATCCTTGGACCATAATCCAGCCTATATAATCTAGGGACAAACAGTCTAAGTTTACAGTCATCATAATCTCTTGGCATGTTTCTGGTATTATGGTCGTGAACTCGTGATTTCGTTATGCATCATACAGAAAAAGAAATAATCGACTGGATAATTCTTTGCAACTATGCTTGCAGTAGATCAGTAGCCTGGTTTCCTTCTCCTCTGTGTTAGTTCTCGCTAAGATTGCAGGGTACAAAAGCCAAGTCTACTGAATTTATCTGCTTGTGGTTTCGTATTATTGGCCCACGCGCACTGTACCTTGTGTGTCTTGATATTGTTATGAAATTATTGGAAAATAATCCTGCATGTCCAGGTTCGTGATGTTGTTTAGATGCATAGTCTTTAGAGCTAGCTAATTTTCAGCACAGAATAATGGCAGTAGTAGGCAAATTAGAGCAGTTATTTTCCATATCAAATACTGTAGCTCTTATTCAGCTATATATGGAGTAGAAGAGAACCAGATAAGCTGCAGTCGTTCCAGCAGCAACAATCCACTGTGTTTGTGTGTGTGTGTTTTGTGGGAGCAACCTGGGAACCCAGTTGAGAGCTAAGGCTATCAGAAATGTGATTCTTGTCAAGGCTGTTGCTTTCCTTGCACCGTATTCTGATCCATAGACCATACATACAAACAGTGGCGGACCCAGTAACTTCGATGAGCTTGGGCGTCTCCACTCTACAGCTCTATAAATCGTGCTACCCAACAGCTAAACACTAAATAAGCTCATGGTTTTGGCAGATGTGGAGCCTGGGTGGGCGCCCAGGGTCGCCTTGCCCTAGGTCTGTCCCTGGATACAAACAAATGTCCTTGTACCAATATAGCTACAAGTTTTCGACGAATCTGTCAATGGCTGAATAAAGAAAATAGTGTGGAAGCATAGTGCAGGACAAATTTGGAAGAACATGCTTGGAAGTGACGCGATTCAGAAGTGCCTAGCTGGGTTGCTCTCTGTATTAGGATACTTTAGAAGGAGCCTGCATTTTCTTGGTTTATTAATTTCTCAAGAGAATGAGAGGAAACGTCTGGTTTACAGCTACTATTACTTAAACTACCAGAGATTATTTAACTGGTTTAATTTGCTAATGCAATTGATAATTCTAAACAGTCAGCTGGACTCTGTAAGCTACCGCTCATGACAGTGATAGGCAACTTCTAGACAACCCAAGCTCCCATCTAGCTGTCACAATCTCAGAACAACCCATCCTTTTTTGCTGTAAAGACTTCCTATCTCTTAGAATTAAAAAGTTAGGTTGATATCAACATGCGGCAACACAGCTTATCCAGTTAGGATGGAGAAAAATGTAAGAAAAACATAACAGCACTTTTGTTGCATGTTGCTTTTCTATTCATAACTAGTGGCAAGCTGGTAGAATAGTGAAAACTTTTTTCTTCCTACAGACTCTACAGTGGCAAAGTGTAACCTTAATACCTTATTATGTTGGCAAATAAGGGGCTGCATGGTACTTACCTTTAATATGTTGTAGCTGTCCACCAATAAATTATTTACAGATGATATTGCAAAAATCCTAAATTAAAGTAGTTATAGGCTGGCATTCTTAGTTTTCACATGCTGACTTTCCAGGGGGCTTTGGTAGCTACCTATTGGCCATGAGTGATAAAATTGCTGCCATGTCAACTGAGGCAAACGATGCTCAAAATATAAAAAATCCACAACTTGGATGGATAATTGGTTTCTTGTTCCTTGTCAGCTTCATTGGGCTCTTTGGGCTTGTGCCACTGAGAAAGGTCAATTTCTATATCCAACTGACCAACCCTCTTTGTTGGTTAATCCCGTCAGCACCATTTTAACAAAAATTACTATGGATTATTCAGGTTATGATCGTCGACTACAAGCTGACATATCCCAGTGGCACTGCAACAGCCTACCTCATAAACGGCTTTCACACGCCCCAGGGTGCCAAGCTTGCAAGGTGAATACAGAATAGTATTCATTTATATTCTAGTAGGGCACAAGAGCTGAGAAGTTCATTTGTGTTTCTTGTTGTTTACAGGAAGCAAGTGAAGAAATTGGGCACATTCTTTGTCCTTAGCTTTGTTTGGGGTTTCTTTCAGTGGTTCTATACTGCTAACATAGAAGAATGTGGATTCCAAAAATTTCCATCATTAGGCATGCAAGCTTTTGACAACAGGTAAGAATTATTGTCCATCCAACTACGACATGTCAACATTTGATGTTTCTTTCTTCTGCAGATCACATTTTTTTCTATGTTCTTCATTAATCGAACATTCTTTTTATTTTCCAAGGTTTTACTTTGACTTCTCTCCTACGTATGTTGGAGTGGGAATGATTTGCTCACATATTGTCAATGTATCTATTCTCCTGGGTGCCATTCTCTCCTGGGGAATAATGTGGCCCCTCATAGCCAAGAAAAAGGGAATTTGGTTCTCTGCTGATCTCGCTGACACCAATCTTCATGGAATGCAAGGTTACCGGGTAAGGATATGTTGTGTGTTCTTTCCCTGAGGACTCAGTTTTCCTTTCAGCCACTAAATTCTGTCGGTATTGCAGGTCTTCATGGCCATTGCCTTGATTCTTGGAGATGGTATATACAACGTACTAAAGATATCCATTCTCACAGCAGTTTCATTAAGATCTCAACTCAAGAAAAGTAATGCTAGTACACTTCCTATCTCTGATGATGCCATAGTTACCGACACCGCCCCTGTCTCATACGACGAAGAGCGGCGCAATGAACTCTTCACCAAAGACCAAATTCCTTGGTATGTTGCACTTGGAGGCTATGTTGTTATTGCTGCCATATCTATCGGTACTGTGCCGCAGATATTTCCACAGCTGAAGTGGTACCACATCCTGGTAGCCTACATTTTTGCTCCTCTACTTGCCTTCTGCAATGCCTATGGATCTGGTCTCACTGACTGGTCTCTAGTTACCACCTACGGAAAGCTTGCGATCTTTGCATTCGGTGCATGGGTAGGCGCCTCGCATGGTGGCGTCCTTGCTGGGCTGGCTGCCTGTGGCGTGATGATGAACATTGTGGGCACAGCTGCTGACCTGATGGGGGACTTCAAAACCGGATACCTGACACTGGCCTCACCGAGGTCAATGTTCATCAGCCAAGTCATAGGCACGGCGATGGGCTGCGTCATCGCACCCTGCGTGTTCTGGCTATTCTACAAGGCCTTCGGCAACATTGGCGTCGACCGCAGCGAGTACCCCGCGCCAAACGCCGCCGTGTTCCGTAGCATGGCGATCCTGGGCGTGGACGGCTTCTCCTCGCTCCCGAAGAACTGCCTCACACTCTGCTACGTGTTCTTCGCCGCGGCGATCGTCATCAACCTGATCAGGGACCTGGTGCCCAAGAAGGTGTCGCGGTTCATCCCGATCCCGATGGCAATGGCCATCCCTTTCTACATCGGGGCGTACTTCGCAGTGGACATGTTCGTCGGGACGGTGATACTGTTCGTGTGGCAGAGGCTGGACAGAGCCAAGGCGGACGCGTTCGCGCCTGCGGTCGCGTCCGGCATGATCTGTGGCGATGGGATATGGGTCCTGCCTCAGTCGCTGCTGGCTCTTGCCAAGGTGAAGCCTCCGATCTGCATGAAGTTCCTGTCGAGGACGATGAACGACAAGGTGGATGCTTTCCTTACAACGCTATCGTAGAATGTTTTCTGGAGATGAAATGTTAATAGTTGTGACTTGTGAAGTTCATGTTCCGCCTGCTTCTCATCTGCTGTGCGTGTAGTGGGGAATAGTCTTTTCCGTTGTGAATCCGTATGTCAGAGAGAGGACAATATTCTGAGATTAATATCAGATGAAAAAATATGTACAGGTTGATGAAAAGCTGTAGTATTCCTGTTGGTCTATTAAGTGTGATACATTTCATATGAGCGAGGAGGAAGTTGGACAGTTAGGGACTGTTCTGTTCTCACCCTTTTTTTGAAGAAAAAAAAGCTGTTATTACTTTCTTTTGAGTGAATGTTCTTCAACTATCGTATATATACAGGATGAATATAGCTATACGGCCCAGTTTTCACAGCGCTCGAGGACAAAGAAGGCTGGAGCTCAAGTGACCGGCATTTGGGCTTCTTGTTTAGACGGGAGAAAGGGACCCAACCAAACTTTTTTTTAACAAACTGGCCCAACCAAAAGTAACCGGCCCAAATCTCGTCGCGCGGAGCGTGCAACGCGGAGTCCGGAGTCCGATGAGGGCTCGCCGCCATCGGGGTCCGATTCGATTCGACTGGGGGGCGGTCCGTCCGAACTCCAAAAGCGCTACAAATATGGCACGCCGCGCCACGCATGGAGGGAGATAACCGACGCGTGTTCGTTACCAGGACGGAGCACCGCTGATCAGCCGAGCCCTCGTCTCGTCATGGGCGACGTCGCAGACCAAGGGGAAGGGGAAGAAAGAGGTGGCCAACGCGGGAGGAGCGGAGGGCCGCCCGGGAGCACCTGGCCGCGATGCACGCCGACGTCGACCGCTTCATGGAGGAGACGCTGAGGGAGGTCGAGGAGGACAAGGCGGCCGGGCGCGAGCCGGACCCCGCCGAGATCGACATGGACCTCTGGAAGAGGAGGTACGCCAAGGTCATCAGAGACCACCCGCCGCCGGAGTACCTCTTGCCTGGCGTGGCCGCCGCCGGGTACCTCAGGTATCTTGAGGGGATGTTTGATACCACATGCGCTAAAGTTCAGCACCGGATGTTTGATACTAATTAGAGTATTAAACATAGATTAATTACAAAACTAATTGCAGAGTCTAATTCGCAAGACGAATCTATTAAGTGTAATTAGTCCATGACTTGATAACATGGTGCTATGGTAACTATTTACTAATGATGGATTAATGGATTCGTTTCGCGAATTAGCTCAGGTTCTGCAATTATTTTTATAATTAGCTCATATTTAGTCCGAACATCCGATGTGACACTGCTAAAGTTTAGCACCTAGTATCCAGACACCCTGAGTAGCATTTACAAAAGCCTGCCCAAGTAGGGGTAGGGCAACGGAAATCAAGCTATGGTCCAGATGATCATTTCCATTCTTTTCAATCCAAGACATGTAGCAATTACCAATTAGCATCCACAGATTACACTCCGGCAGCCGTATCCTGTTCCTGATCATATCAGTTCTGAAGAGGATACTTGCTCGAAAATGTTTTGAAGGGGGTACATGTTCCTCTGTATGAGGTTTGCGGTACAAAATTATAGCGGCACGACAAGCAATTTATTTAGAAAATGCACACAGCAGCGAGACGCACTGCCAGCAATTAATCTACAACTCCTGCTCTAGGCTGTACTGCCGTGAGCCGTGGTGACCAGCAGCCACCAGAACAGCACCAATAATCCCGTTGATTTGAGGACGGACCGCCTCGTCCATCCTCGACCTTGGAGCAACGGCGTGGCTGGTCCTCAGCATCTGCAGCCTCATCTCCACTTCTTTCATGGTAGGCCGCTCCCCTCGCGTCAGGCTGAGGCACTCCTGTGCCAGCCGAGCTGTGCCCTCGATCGCTTCCTCGCTTGCTTCCCCTAGAATCTGGTCGTCCACTATCTCCTCGAGGGGCCTTTCACCTATCGCCCATAGGAAATAGTTCGACAGGTTCTGCTTCTCGCCGTTCTCATTCTCAAAGATTGGCTTCTTCCTTACTAATAGCTCGAGAAGTATCACTCCAAAGCTGTAAACGTCGCTCTTCTCGTTGAGTTGGCCAGTGTGGTAGCATTCCGGGTCCAAGTATCCGAATGTTCCTTGCACGGCTGTGACTAGATGGGTCTGATCAATTGGGATCGACCTCGACGCACCAAAATCTGAGACCTTTACCGTCTAGCTTTCATTCAAAAGTATGTTCATGCACTTGACATCTCCGTGAAGAATTGACACTGAAGCACCTGATCGGCAAAGATTGCTGCAGCTGGCGGCAGCAGCCGCTAGCCATCAAAGCTACAGCAGCTTAGAGTAACTGGTGCTGCAGCCGCAAGAATTCAGCTTAGAGCTTAACAACACAAGACAGAGATCTAGGGGTAATTCAGGTCGCCTTTATTCATTCAGTCTGGCAAAAGTGCAGATGATCAATTTCGAACGCACACTACAACATTTGCCCCCAACAGCAATAGAAATGGATTTCTTGTTTTCAGTTCATGCATGCCAACCAAATGATGTGATGCGCTTCCTGGTTTCTCCAAGCAATAGTTCCTAACTTTCACAGAGCTCCAGCCCCCACTACTTATCATGAAATCTAAGGAAACAAACAACAAAGCTCCACCACCTAAACCTAATGATGTTTTGGTGACTGCAACAGCTAAGAGTACCCACCATTACTGAACACCACTCCAGCGAGCCCAGTCCACAAACTGCATTCCACCATAGATATTGTTGGCAAAACGAACACCAATGGTGAAAGCCATAGCAACAGGTGGAACGCGCTTTGCGACAGGCGATGCTTCCACTACCCGCTCCAGACCATTGATAATCTGGTAGCGCGTGTTAGATGATACAGCAAGGAACACACCTACATGCCAACACAGTTTGTCAGTTGAATAGGAACAACATAAATTATATCCTAGCTGAACACACAAATGACACAGTTAGCTGCATAAAAGTAGCATAAGCAAAGGTACCAGAAGATGTGCAACATAACTAAAATGAACTTTCATTTCTGAGATCATCTGATCCAATATAGTTATATGAACAATGATGACAATATTAGTAAGATTAGCAAAGTGCCAAGCATTCAACACTGAAATATGCCCTGCTGCATCTTGATGTCTCACTGTCTCAGTAGACATCAAACCAATACTTAGCTATTTGCAATCACGAAAAATGTATCTCAGACCAGGTAAATGTGATAATAAAAGGCAACAGATGATAAGCATACCCCAAAGTGCAGCACTTTTAACGAGAGGTGGAACAGGAATATCTTCATCTGATTTTTTTACACTCCTGAACAAGGAACAAGCATCAGCACACAAGTCAAAGTAGGGGGGAGGGGGGAGGATCAGATAATACATTAACCGACATTAGTTACGGAGAGAACAAAACATATAAACATGATAGATTGATATCAATAAGAAAAAATAAACTGTATATGGAAACAAAATACACTAGTTCAATAGGATCAGCAACCAATAAATTCAGAAGCAAACTATGAAATTAGTCGTCCAATTGCATAACAATATTCTGGAATTTGACGGGCAGAAGCACTAATAACAATTGGCCATTACCTCTTGGCAGTCATTATCATGTTAGCAATCCCTTGACCAATTATACCACAGACAAATCCAACTGAGCCATACAGGACACCCTGCAATTCAAACAGACATGTTTTAAAGACTGTCCAAACAACAGAATAGTGGTCCAGCAATTAGAGCTAAACATCAACTATAGCTCCAAATTTAGAGCAACCTTCCCATGTAAGATTGGTTACCTTGTAAAAATACGTTCCAATTCTTTGCTGAACTGTAAACCTGCTGCCTGGCCTTTCAGCTTCAAAAACGCTGCAGTTTCAAAATCATAGTATCATACAGGAGAATGTTTGAAGTCAAGCTCTAATACACTACTGTTGATTTGCCACATCTACACCATCACCTTCACTTTATTAGATCAAGAAGTGGTCATGAGAACAATATAATACAAATTGAACAGACTTTCAAATTCAAGCCGTTCTCATGGTGTTGCTACCAATATCCAAAGAAAACAACTGAAATGAAATTTCACCTGCTTGGCAAAGACACAGCCATCCTGTTGAACCTTCCCAAGAGCCCTGTCGAAGCAGATGGCTTCCCGAATCTCACATAAGGAGCCAATAGCCCCACGAGCGCAATATCAACAGCCACCCCGACCAAAAGATCAGCAGCATACAGCTCAAACTCTGCCCAGAAATCCTTTCCCCTCTTCTGCACCTCCGCGAATGTGGCGCAGCAAGAGTCAATTACAATCTGCACCAAAACCAAAACTCAATTAAGCAACTACAGAACTGTAACTGAAACTGAAACCCCTCATAATCCGATCACTTAAGAAATAACTAAGCAATCACACCCACCTCTGTTCCAACTTTGAAGAGGAACGACGGGTCCGCAAGCATCCGGTTGCGGAGCATCGAGAAGGCCCGGATCATCGCGCCCAGCGGCCACGGCGCAGCCTGCACAGATCAACATCGAAAGGAATGAGGAAAAACGGCCACGCTCACACCTTCCGTACACAAATCCCCTGCAATTCGAGTACCTGCAGATCGAAGTAGCGGAGCAACAAGACTTCGCGGATGCCGGCGTCCTTAGCCGCCTCCATCATGTCGCCCGGGAGCGCAACGCCGCGCGCCGCGGCGAGGCGCAGCACCTCGTCGAAGCCGAGCAGCGGGCCGAACTCGGCCTCCTCGTAGTCGTCGTCATCCTCGCCGGCCCCGCCGCCTCCTCCATCCTTGCCGCCGTTCCCTCCGGAGCCATCCCCGCGGTTCCCGGTGCCCGATCCGTCGCCGGCGGCGGCGCAGGGGACGTGCGGCGCGGAGCAGGAGAGCGACTGGGGCTTGGGTTGCGGGGAGACGGGCTTGAGCGAGAGGTGGAGGGGCCTCGGCGCGTGAAAGGCGTTGCAAGAAGAGGTCGAAGAGGAGGCCGCGGATGCGGCGGCGCCGGCGGCGGAGGATGTGGAGGAAGTGAGGGAGGAGAGGGATGGGGAGGCGGCGAAGGCCATGGTGTGCGTGAGGGACAGACGGCAGTCGGCGGTGCGCGGAAGGGTTTAGGTTTTTGAGTTTTGGCTGTTCTAGCCTTTTTTTTTTTCTCTTCTTTTTTGAAAAAGGAACTTTTTCTCCCTTTTGTTTTTCAAGAAAGAAATGATTTGTCAGGAACAAAACTCCAGAAAATTTGACGGATTTGTTTCGGCGTTCATGTCACCATGAGCTGCGTTCTGTTTGTCCGATCGATGGCGACTTTGTGCAACGTGACTGGTGCTAGTTTGTAAATGTAAAGAGCTAGTAGTAGCTAACAGAAAGAGTATTACTTCGCGATTGTAGTGCAAAATTCAATTGCATCACATCATCAAAGATCAAACACACTCTTTATTTTGTTTCTATTTTTGAAACAAGATAAATGAACTCTCAAGTTCAACAATGATGGTAGGTCTAAAGTTTTTTTTTTTTTGAGAGGAGGTCTGAAGACTAAAGTTGAGTGATCGATTATTTCAATTCACCCGGACACGAGCACTTCCCCTAGCAGGCCGGAGAAAGGGACAGTTTCTTCCAGTCACTGGGCCAAGGTAGGCCATACGAGGCCAGCAATGTACTTTTGTTTTGTGGAAGTAGATGGGCCAGACGTCAGTGTAGAACCTACTATTCAGAATAGGTGCGTCACAAATTCAAAAGTTTGCTATTCATAATAGGTTGTTGAAACTAAGCCAAAGAAAGTTGAACAGTCGAAGCCTACTCTCACTGCTAGAAAGGTTTGATTAAAGTTTTTCAAAAAAAAAAGAAAGGTTAACGCTAGGAAGTTTTTTTCGAAGGAAAACGCTAGGAAGTTTCGCACTGCTTGGTTGAAAATGAACCCCAGAGCAGATAAAAAAGAGCACAACGTCAGGTGACTCCTCTTCAAAAAGAACAGTTAGCTTCCTTAGCAGCTGTACGCTGTTTTAAGATTACGTTCTTTTACCTCGCATCTTCAGGAGGCGAGAAATGTAAAAGTTTTCAAACCCAAAATTGAACCGACAGTTAATCTGCAACCGTGACCATAATGAGCACAGGACATACACTGCAGTACTACCCTCCAAGTACTAACCAAAAAGCCCTTGGAACTCACTGTGCCACCCAAAAGTACAATCTGATATCCTATTCCTTCAGCAGCGGATGCAGATCTTGCTAGTTTACTCCCGCAGCCCCACCTCCCACCGTCCCATAGTACGTGTGCAAGCACGTCACTTGAGATCGGTATCAGTACATGCTTGAATGTGTGCTGTGCTAGAAAGTTGCTGTACAACATCTTCTCGACTGCTGCTTTCAATGTAAACGAAGCGGGCATAACGTGCCGTTGCCGACACATGAACCAATGCAAAGTTACGGCTTTACCGTATGAACTCAAGCCAACTGAAAACTTGCAGGGAACACAACTATTTTCTTTACCTAACTGATTAGCTGAACATGCAGGGTTACAGAACATTACTGGCAAGATGTGTTGCCTGAATTCTGCGAGTTCTACTGGCACGACAAAAGGCTAAGAGAAGCAAGAGATCGAGGGGAGCAACATACACAAACGGCACCAGGCCATATCTAACAACTTGTACTGCTACTACTTGGAACGCTACTGCTACTACCACTCCATATGCCCCCACCCCAAAAGACTCCGAGCACGCATGCCGGGACGCGCCGTGCCGCCGTCGCCGTGCTCACCGGAGGACGCGGCTGCAGAGGCGCGACACGTCGGAGGGGCGGACGGGCTTCAGCAGGAAATCCTCGGCGCCTTCCTCCAGGCACCTGACAAAACCATCGCCACCAAAAGCATGTCAACAAGCAGCAGAAAAGAATATAGGGACTAAACCAACAGACATGAATGGCTTCAGTGCTTGGGCATATGATGCTAACCTGTTGATCCTGGTTGGGACGTTCTCTGAGGACATGATCACCACGGGGATCTCCTTCAGCCTGGACGACTCCTGCATGCAGGAAAGCCATTCAGTGATCTGCATCTATGACGATATACTGCGGATGCTGAAATCGGAAGAAAAGAAATGCGGCTCAACCATGCGCGTACGCACCTTGACCTTCTTGAGGAGCTCGTACCCAGTCATCTCCGGCATCCAGTAGTCCGTGATGATCATGCTCACATTGGGCTCCTGCAACCCAACAACACGTTATCTTCTCATGAAAAACCCATAGAAAGAAGTGGAATCTGAAACAGAATGAGGAAGAGATTCAGTTCTGTACCGAGCCCAGCAGCTCCAGCGCCCTCTTCCCGCTGTCCACGGCCGTCACTGCATGCAGAACTCGAAGCCTTCAGGTTACACAACAAAAACCACAACAGAGAAGACAGAAGCAGCAGCATTTCCAGGAGACTAATGACTCACCGCGGAACCGCGAGCTCCTGAGGATGCTGGCGATGACGGCGCGGTCGACCGAGCTGTCGTCCACCGCGAGGACGTGCGGCGCCGCCGCGCTCCCCTCCCCGCCGAGACCCTTGCAGCTCGCCATCTCCTCCCTCTCAGGCACTCCCTTTCCTCTACCTCTCTGCCGATCGAGCACCGCTACCTAGGATCTCTCCTCAAAATGGCCTCTGGACTGAGTATGATGGCACTAGGACACCGATCGATGTGAGCACGTCAGAGCCCTTCGGCGGGGTGCGGTTATATAAAGGCGAGGCGAGGCGAGGCCAGTAGGCCAGCCGTCACACAGGACGGTTGGGAGGTGGGGGCTAGCTAGAGAGATTGTAAGAGACACAGAGGAGGAGCCGAAGCCGAGGCGGGGAGGCGAGCCAAAGGAAGATACCAGGAGATCACGACGCAGCGGCGGTGCGGCGACCGAGAGATATCGCGCGCGGGGCCAGGGGTCTCGGCTGATCGGGTACGGCCGGATCCAGTGCTGCCCTATCCATCCCAGAGGGTAAAGCGCGACGCGCCAGCGGGCGGTCCGGCGCAGTGGATCCGGGGGGCGGTGGCATCCGGCACGGCCGGCCGGGCCGGGCAAAAGCTGGCGCGGCGCATGCATATCCCAGAGGCGAGGCGAGGCGAGGCGGCCCGCCCCGAAACGAAGAAATCTTTTGTCGCTGCCATGGCCATTGGCGAGCAGCGTCGGCACGCACCGGATCTTTCCTCTTCAATGCGTTGCATTGCAGCATACTCCCTCTATTCTCTCTCTCCGTATAAATGTTGTACTGGCCAGTTCACAGTTCAGTATGGAGTATGGACTGTACAGAGCGACTGATCGATGGAGTACAGCCATCCAGCGAAGGCTCGAAGACAAACTACAGCACGTGAGGATACGATGTACACCGCCGTGATACATTGATGGCACGTTATTAAGCTCACAAATCTCGGCAATCACGGTACGCGTACGCTGGAGTAGTACCTAGGTAGTTATTTATGTGCTGTATCTCCATGCATCTTCCCGTCATTAACACCATTGAAGGGCTGATTTGTGCCACCATTTACTTCCAAACCGAGATGACACTGTACTGTATAACTGTAGTGCATCTTCACTACTTGGATTTGGATACGTACTAGTACGTGCGTGTATCGGTTCTGGCGTCCATGCACCATCAACTCTTCACTTAATAGGGCTCGGTACAGCAGTAACCTCACGAGTGCTTCCTTTACTCGCGTATACATGTACAGCTACAAACACTGTACTTCCTCCAAACTGATTTGTACCCACGTCAACAAAAAGGAACTTATTCAGGACAATGATACGCAACACCATAATCCTTGCTTCTTAAATAAGAAGACATGTAAAAAAAAAAGTTTAGAAAACTGCTCCCTCTGTCTCTATTGATAAGGGATTTTAGGACTTTTATGGTAATTTAAAAGAAATGAGAAAAATAGCATATACTAATCGTTACAATACACTACGTAAAGTTTTGATTGGCGCAACTTACGGGATTAATTGATCGTTTACTTAGGCCATTAGCGTATTTTGTTACCGAAAATATAACTTTGCCAATCTCATGATATGACCGAGAGATATGAGGCCGGAAAAAAGAAGCAAGCACGTTAATCAGTAAAAGGAGTCTAAATTTATCCTCTACACCCTGTAGGGACAAATCTCCTAGATACAAAAATGATACTCCCTCCTGACGAGGTTTACTCCTAGAGTACTGGTTTGGGTTGACCAGAATGCTTGTGTGAGACCAATGTGGATGGCAGAGGTAAATCATAAATCAGTGTGCCCAGGAGAGAGAGCGTCTCCAACAATATGCGTTGAGGCAGTGGAAATATTTTCTTAAAAAATAAAATATAATTTTTATGACCACGGTAGCAATGATAGCACAACATACTACTCTGTCCCATAGCACGTCTTCTATGAGACAGTTTGGTAGGATTCAGCTCCTCCTAAAATAAGAAGGAGCCAGAGGAGTTATTTTTTTAGCTCCCACTTCTTCGTATAAAATATCTCCAGCTCCTCTAATGTTCCAGGAGTGGAATCGTTTTTGACCAAACCAGCTCCTCTAATGTTACAAGAGTGGAACCGTTTTTAACCAAACGTAGAGTTTCAGCTGGAACTGCAGCAGAAGTCTGGAGCTCGAGCCCTAACCTAGCCCTTGTTTACTTCAGCCCTAACTCCCAACTTTGGCACTATGCAAAAAGAAGATTCCCCATCACATAAAACTTGCGGTACATGCATGGAGTACTAAATGTAGATAAAATTAAAAAACTAATTGCACACTTTTGTTATACTTTGCGAGACGAATCTTTTGAGCCTAATTAGTCAATGTTTGGATAATAATTCACAAATACAAATGAAACGCTACAGTGTGCTACAGTGCCGGCACAGTAATTCCCCTATTTTAGCAACTAAACAAGGCTCTATTAGCTCCACGCAGGCCCGGAGGCACCGGTATCGGCATGGAAGCCAACCCTGCTTGCCTGCAGCCTGCCTAGGCTTTTCCGGGTGTCATCTGTCGTGCATCACGCTCTGCTGATGCTGTCATCCTCATCCATGCCAGAGTACCTCTCTCCCCCCAGTCTATCCCGTCGGAGAAAGGAGAATAGCTCCACGGCTGCACGCCATTGACTTCGGCCTTCTTGCACCGATTTGGGGGACCCATTTATGGTTGTTGCTGTGTCCTGCGCCCCGCTTGGCTGCTGCAGGCGCACCGCGTACGTTAGCGGCGAGCTCTGGCGCTCTGCAGTCTGCACCGCCTGGCTCCGCTGGCATGGGCGGATCTTGGAGCTGGGCGAGTTCCGAGGGAAATCTTCCGTGCGCTGCATGCTGCCGTCGCTCTCGTGACATCATGGCGTGTGAGCTGACGCTGAGCTGCCATTGCCATTGCCAGCATGGTCTCCTGAGTCCTTTCCCTTGACTTGAGCCTATGGCACTGGCAGGGGGAGTGGGGAACAGGGGAAGTGATGGAAATGCTGGAGAAGTGCTCACCTTGGAGTGTATCTGAATCTGTATAGGGCCTTTGAAGGAAATGGTTGACTCAGATTCTTTAACTGAATTAAACTGAGTGAAGATAATGGCAGCGATGCAGGTCTTGGGTGGGACGAAACTGTGAAAGATTTTGCGGCAGAGCTTGCAGCCGGCAAAAGATTGGAATGCTGACATTTCAGCGTTTCAGCTGCCAGCTGGCCAGCGATCAGGGAAGAGGTAAACATTGGTCAATGGCCATACCATAAAAGCACAAGCAAACTAGGGAGCAAAACGAATAACGATGAAGATTTGCAGAGCGCATCACAGATTACAGCTCTACGGGTCTATAGTTGTCTAGGGCTCTAGGCGTAGGCAGTGCGTGTAGAGTGTAACGCACTTGACTCTTCAAGATCGTACTGGCTCCAAATTGAGCAAACTGTGCTGTGAGTAAACAACTGGCCATTTACTCGTGCCCAACTATGCTCTTTGTTTTTTTACCCTTTGCAGCACTCTCAAGTTTGTAGTCCACCAATCCTAGAATATAAGGATTTCTAATTTATCCTAAGTCGTCAAACAAGCATAAATTTGACTAACTGGGTAGAGAAAAGCATTAATATCTACCACATTAAATTACCTAACAATGCGATATCCTAAATATTATTGTTATTTTCATAAAGCAGTCAAAATTCTTATGTGGGAATACAATGATCGTGGCTTCCTTCTTCCTTCATTTTCCTCCTACTCCTTGCCTTCTTTTTCCCTAAATTTTGCAGCTTATTCAACAATAGTAAAAACCACTAAAACAATATACCGGCTAGGCAAGGGAAAGTCGCATTATGTTTTTTCCCAAAAGACGTTGCTTGGGAACTAGCAAAAGAATATATAATATGCGAACAAAGTGTAGCTTAGCTAGTAAGGTTCCTTGTGTTGAAATGTGCCCACCAGGGTCCGAATCCTCAACTTGGCATTGATGCTCGTATTTTAAGGATTTAACCAGCACTATTTTTTTAGTGGTTGGCGACGTGCCCGTCGACAGTGAGGCGCCAACGGTGACTTCGTCAATCTCGAGGATTTGACGGTTCGATCTTTCGGAGGTGATCATAGCAATAGGGTTACGTGCATGTATTCGTAGGATCGAGAATACGAGATCTTAGAGGGCCGGATTCCACCGTAACAGCAGAGCTACGCTCAACTCACAAAAAAATATATCGTGCTAAGGCATTGTCACATGAGTGTGTCTCTTACTCATTTAAACAAAATCTGTCAAAACATTGCTTTTCTACGGGACAAAATATGTTAAGAAAGATTACTCCCACTAAATATATCAAAAGATAAAACTCTTCTAAAGTCGGTCGGTGACCGAAGTATGAGACTTCTCCTTCTTTCCTGTCATAATGACATTATCAAGTCTGTTGATATAACATACAATTTAATACTTGTAAAACTTTTGTTTCATTATTGCTAAAGTTTAGCAACAATTTTACTAAACACCCTTGCTAAACTTTGCTAAACTATGGTTGCTAAAGTTTAGCCATTTAGCAACTTTTTGGTTGCTAAACCTTGTCAAACTTGGGGCTGGACACCCATTCCCCTCATTATTGCTTGTCTGGTGCGCACCATTCTCTCTCTCCCCCCTCGTCAACGGCATGCCCCTTCCTCCGCGCCGGCGGCCTTGAATCCCCTTCCTCCATCTGCGCGCCGGCGACCTCGAATCCCCTTCCTCCATCTATGCGCCGGCGGCCCCTCAGCTTTCTCCGCGTCGGTGGCCTCGAATCCCCTTCCTCTGCACCGACGGCCTCAAATCTGCGTGCTAGCAGCCCCTCCCCTTCCTCCGCGTCAGGCGCTGGAGGCTGTGCCCCACCCTCGTCCCCGCGGCCGGCGACAGCAGCGGATCCAGAGGCGGCGGGCCGGGCGCTCGACGTCGAGAACCCCCCTTGCCCCGCTGGCGGAGTCGCGCTCCGGGACCGTTCCGTGCTGGAAGATGGCGGCATGAAGGAAATGGTGCCAGGAGCAAGATGGTGCCAAGCGTCTCGGACTTCTAGCGGGAGTGAAGCAGCCTGGGAGGAGGGAGAGAAGAGAGGGGTAGCAATGATTAGGGGTAAATATGTCTTTCTCCATCTCATTAAATGTTGTTTAGCTCATGGATCCAAATAGCCATGGTTAAAGTTTAGCAACTACAGTTTAGCAACTTTTAGCTGCTAAAGTTTAGCAAAGGTATTCAATCATGTCCTAAGAATGACCTTGCTTGGGCCTTGTTTAGTTGCCCAACTTTGGACAACCAAAATTACTGTAGCGCAACTGTAGCATTTCGTTTGTATTTATGAATTATTGTCCAAATATTGACTAATTAGGCTCAAAAGATTCGTCTCGCAAAGTACAACAAAACTGTGCAATTAGTTTTTGATTTTGTCTACATTCAGTACTCCATGCATGTACCGCAAGTTTGATGTGATGGGAAATCTTTTTTTTGCATAGTGTCAAAGTTGGGATTTTAGGGAACTAAGCATGGCCTTGGTGTATAAAGCTAAGGTAGCTTGGAGCGTATGCAGCTCATTTACTATAGGTTTGACTCGTAGACTTGATGACCTGCGTCCATAGCCTGATAGCAAATAGAAATTTGGAAATGATGGCCTGGCCAGTGGCAGGCGCCCTACACAGGGAGCAGATCTTTCGACGCTGACGGCATGCAGCGCAGCAGCAGCCGCCGCCTGCAGGATCCCGTGTTGGATACTGCAACGACTGCACAGTACAGCATTGCATGTGTCTGATCAGTTCACACGCAACGCATCCCTGGCGACGGTTTAGATTGGACCCAGATTGTCCCCTTGTTTAGCCACCCCTATGGCTACAGTCCTACTAGTACTTGGTACTAACAGCCTACACGGCCCTAGACGACGAAACGACGACGACGACCGGCGGCGAGCCTGCATGCTCCGATCCTCTCGCCGCTCGCACATCGATCGAGTGAAAGCGCAGGCAGAGAGGACGGCGCGTCAACCGTTCGAGCGCGGGCATATCAACAGTGAGGTCGTGAACTTGGGCGAGTGGTGTGCCGGCGACGGCGAAGGTGTGCAGTGCGAGGGTGTGTGTGGTGTGTGACTCCCTCCGTCCCCCGAGATCGTTGCGATCAAATTTGTCCTGGGACTAAGGTGGTGTTTGGATCACTAGTTCTTGCAATTTTAGCTCCTAAAATTTAGCTTCTAAACTTTAGTTCTACTGGGATGTTTGGATCCATGAACTAAACTTTAGTCTCTCATCAAACAATGACTGATTTGCCCCTTCATTAGTGACCCCACTCCACCCCTCTCTAGCCTTCATCATTATGCGCTCCCTCGTCCACTCGCTCCTCCAGCCGCGGCCCTCTCCTCGGCCGGCGGCGAGAGTCGGGCGAGGGAAAGGGGCAGCGACGGCGAAGGCGGTGGGGCCGGGCGGGAGGCTGCTGGCATCACCTCCAGTGAGATCGGGCAGCGAGAGGGGCGGTGAGCTTGTCCTCGTCGTCCTCCCTCCTGTCGGCGGCCGCGGCCCCCAGATCCGGCGACCGGCGGCATCGAGGCCGGCGGTGGCGAGGTCGAGGTGGAGGCGGTGGAGGAGGCAGCGGCGGGGGCGAGGTGGAGGCGGAGGAGGAGGTGGCTGTTGGAGGCGGAGGAGGAGGTGGCGGCGCTGTCATCGTTGTCGCCGGCGACTGCGGCGGAGGCCGGGGTCTCCCGCGGACTCACCGCTGCCCGCTGCGGCGAGATCTGGGGGCCAGCGTCGACAGATATCTGCGTGAGGGAGGGGACGGGTGGTGACGGTGTCGGGCGGCGAGGGAGGCCGGTGGGTAGGGGCGGGCGGCGATGGACGGGAGGGTGTCGGCGGGTGGGAGGCGGAGGAGAGAGAGGAAGGGGGGCAGAGGGCGGAAAATGGTGGGGAGGAACACTTTTAGCCCCTTTTAGGGTCTCTTTGGAAGCTAAAATTTTTAGTCCAAATTTTAGCTCTTTGCCACTTTTTGCCCACATGTTTGGATCCCAAGAGCTAAAAGTTTAGCTCAAAATTTAGCTCTGGGGATCCAAACAAACCCTAAGAGGTGACGAGAAGACTTCCTGTCTGCTTTGGGTGCACTGCCTAAATCCCTCCGCTGGTCCATCCCCCACTTCCCACCATACCGTAGTGCTTCGCCCAAATTTGGCTACAGGCTATTTTGGTCCAATAGTTTTGGGTTGGGAGGCACCGGGAAGTGGGCTTGGGCTTTCATCAGATAGATTATTTGCCGTGAGTGTTGTTGGGCTGATAAGTGATAAATTCGCCACTATTCCTATCTGGCTTCCGGTAGCCATTTATCTATATGGCTTCGATTTGTGCAAAGCAATTCCTCCCATTGGATGTGCCTATCTTCCTCAATCCCAGCTTCTTCCTAGCTATGCCGCCGCCGCCCCCGCCCCCGACCCCCGCCGTTGTCTCCACCGGGCCACGCGTCGCTGCCGCACCCGCCAGCGCCGCCGCACTGGCCCGCACCCACCAACCCCACCGCCGCGTGCCGTCAGACCTCCCCGGCTGCTGCCCTGCTAGCACCGGAGAAAAAGGAACATGGATATTTTCTTAAAAAAATGTTGATGTAGGTTTAGAAAATGTTGAATATGTTTTTTCAAGATGTTGAAATTTGTGTTCCGAAATGTTGATGTATCTTTTATAAAATGTTGAATCAAGTATTTTGCAAATGTTGAATCTGATATGCTAAAATGTTGAATCTGATACACAATGTTGAATCTTCTAATTTGGATTTAATGGGTTTTAAAGCCACGTTGCTTATTCAGCACACGGAAGTCATATAGGAACCCTAAATTCACTTGTTATCAAGGAAAAGGATACCCATTTTTACCAAGTAAATCTTAATCATCCCTTTCTTAGCAACGAATACATCCTGCATCCTGGCATTGCGTTCTGGACGAAGCATACACCTCGCTCTCTGTTAATATAAATACTACCACTGCTGGCTCGCTATGTTGCTCATATCCATTCCCAGTTTCCCACAGGCCAGAGCTTCCCACAGAGATGGAAGGTCATGATCAGGTGAAGCAATTCTGCAATTCTCCCATCTGAAATTTGATCCAGAAGTAGGAGGTGGTGGTAGAACGCAGATTGGGGATTAACTTTTCTTTTTCCGGAATCCTGACCATTTTGCTTTTGAGATAACTTAGTGCCAATTTCCTGGTGACTTCGGACGATTCGAGTCCCTGTTCATCGTGGAAACAAGTCATTCGAAATTTGAATGCGTATACTTCGCTCGATTGCAGAGCAATCCTTGCGCCATATGGCTTATGCTTCGGCGGCATGGGGCGTCAGGCGATGCGCAGGCCATCTTCATGGCCGAGTGCTCCCCCACGTTCCACTTCCGGTGCATCTCCACGTACGCGCCGCTTCTGCGAACCCCGCGCGTGCGGCGTCAGGTTCAGAGACGGCGTTTCCTGTCCGCCAGGACACCGACCAAACCTTGGGGGATCCGAAAACCCTTTGATCCACGATATCAAGGGCTGACGCGAGACAGGCAAGAGCAAGAGGTAGAAGAAGCACCCAACTGACCCAAGGGAAGGGACGCGCGGCTTGAGGCGAAGTTCCGACGAGCCGCGGAGGAGGATCAGATCGCAAACTTTGCACAAGACCCCCTGGATTGGATTGCGATTATCGATCGCGATCCGATTATTTGCAAAATACCCCCTTACTATTTTAACCCCCTACTTTGGTTCGCGACTATTGGTCGCGATCCGATTATTTGCAAAATGACCCCTAATATTTTAATATAGCCCCCTGGTTCAGATCGGGTCTCCTCCCGGCTCCCGCTCCTCCGACGCCGGCTGCCGCTGCCGCCGCCGCCTGGGCCGTCCTCCTCCCCCACCGGAAGTGCATAGCCCCACCCATTTGACCCAGAAATCTCCCCGCTCAAAAAGATCGGCGCTCATCTGCTCCCGGAGGAAGCGGTGATATCTGACCGCGAATCCTTCTGCGCCATGGAGTCCGCGAGCGTGGCGCACGGCCACTTCGTCTGCCCGCTCTGCAACGCGCCGTGGCGGAGCTGCCCTTCGTGCGCCCGACACAGACGCCGTTACTGACGCCACCAGAGCAGCCGCTACATACCATGGCGGTAGTCCACAGCAGGCTTGGTGGCAGCCGATCCAACACCATGCGGTCCAGCGACCATTCCTTCTCGCGGAGCCACAAGTGTTCGACGACGACTAGCAGGTGGAGATGGCAGCCCTGTCCACGACGGCCGCCGATATTGAGTCTGTTCGCTTCAGCTTATAATCCGGCTGAAAAGCTGAAACGGCTGATTTGTTATGAGAGAAAAACACTATTTGGTGACTGATAAGCCGGCTCAATAAGCTGAAGCGAATAGGCTCGAAGTTTCTGTATCCAGTGGAACATTGGTCGTGAAGACGCACACAGAGTGCTCTGCTATCGCCAGGAACTCATCTCACGACAACTTAGACGTTCTCGTGCACGTCAGGGCTCCAGGGATGATCGGCGGCGAAGCCACGAACGGGCGGGCGGGGACGCGCCACGCGCGCCTCTGGACCTCGTGACGGTGCTCGACGTCAGCGGCAGCATGAGGGGGGCAAAGCTCGCGCTGCTGAAGCAGGCCATGTGGGGTTCGTCATCGACAACCTCGGCCCCCACGACTGCCTCTGCGTCGTGTCCTTCTCGGACACGGCGCGGAGCACCAGGCTCCCGCGCATGTCGGACACAGGGAAGGGTCCCACCACGAGGGCCGTGGCGTCCCTCGCCGCGCGCGGCGGCACCGATATCGCGGAGGGGATCCGCAAAGCCGCCAAGGTGCTCGACGAGCGCCGCCAAAGGAACGCCGTCTCCAGCGTCATTCTCCTCTCCGACGGCCAGGACACGTACACCGTGCCACGGCAGGCGCAGGGCGGCGGCCGGGCCCAACTACGGGGCTCTCGTGCCGCCATCCTTCGCGCCCTTCGCGCGCGCCGACACCGGCGACTGGTCCGCGCCAATCCACACGTTCGGCTTCGGCAACAACCACGACGCGGCGGCGATGCACGTCGTTGCCGAGGCGAGGGAGGCGACGGGCGGGACGTTCTCGTTCATGGAGGACGAGGCGGTCATCAAGGACGTGTTCGCACAGTGCATCGGCGGGCTGCTCTCCGTCGTCGTGCAGGAGGCGCGTGTTCGTATTGCTTGCCTCCATGCTGGAGTTGGCATTAGCGCCGTAAGGTCCGGCCGCTACGAGAGCCGAATTGACGACGACGGCCGCGCCGCTTCGGTCGCCGCCGGCGAGCTCTACGCGGACGAGGAGCTACGCTTCTTGCAGTCCTTGGCTGTTCCAAGAGCGGATGACGCCACGGAGGCGAGACGACTCTGATCGGAGTGGCATGCGGCTACCGAGACGCGGCGGGTGGCGCGGACGTCAACGTGACGGCCGCGGACACGGTGGTGGCGAGACCGGAGCACGCCGTGGGCGCGGGCGCGGAGCGGTCGATGGAGGTGGAGCGGGAGCGCGTCTGCGTGGAGGCCACCGCCGACATCGCGCGGCGAGCGGGGCACGCACCGGGAGGCGGTGGAGATACGCGCCACTCGATGCAGCTTCAGGCCTGGGAGCCTGGCAGGTCAACGGGCCGGCAGGCGGCGCAAGGGCGTCTAATGGTGCGGCGCCAGAGGTGATGCCAGGCGAGGACGAGGGAGCATCGTCGTACGGGACGCCAGGCCGGTCAGCAGCATTGTGGATGACATTGTCCCATTTTGCCGGTTGCTTAAATGATGCTATTTTTCCATTCTATAGTGACCAAGCTTTGAGGGGACAGGGGAGTCATAGCTTTGTTGCAACAAGAACTCATAAATCTTTATAATCTGTAACTACCGCAGATTAGTGTTCAACCTTGTTGCAAGTAGGCAGGCCTTTAACTGGAGGGGGTGTTTAGATACGAGGTGTTAAACTTTAACAGTGTCACATCGAATGTTCGGTTGCTAATTAGGAGAACTAAATATGAGCTAATTATAAAACTAATTGCAGAACCCTATGCTAATTCACGAGACGAATCTATTAAGCCTAATTAATCCATCATTAGCAAATGGTTACTGTAGCACCACATTGTCAAATCATGTAATAATTAGGCTTAATAGATTCATCTCGCGAATTACACTCTATCTGTGCAATTAGTTTTGTAATTAGCCTATGTTTAATACTCCTAATTAGCATTCAAACATCCGATGTGACGGGTGTTAAACTTTAACACTAGTGAGCCAAACCTAGACACCTTGAGTCACAAAACTGGCATGAATGCATCATGCTACAACACTCAGAGCCCGTTTAATTCGGCATGAAACATCTAGGACTGTCACTACACCTGCTTCTGCATATACCACATTTGTTTTCATCTGGGGATGAGCCAAGTTCTCCTTAGTGTTGAAGGAGAGTGGTGGCTTCACACTGTGGACTATCCTTGTAGGCAGATGCTGGGTGATAAGTGCTTTGATGAGCTCATCGAAATTGCTATTCCTCCATCTCGTCCTCTGACCCATCCTCCAGCTCATCCTCAGTTTCTTCTTGTCCTTCTATCTCTTCCTCAGTTACTTTCCCTTTCTCTCCCACAGATTCCTTTGCCACTGTAACATAAAAGAAAATCAGAAAAGAAATGCAACCGACACTAAAAAATAACTTGAGGTGGAGATTACAGCATCGGAGGAAACTCACCAGGCCAAGGGTATAAGACATCTCCCGAGCATAGCCCAGCCTCAACTTTAACAAGGCGCATAGTCATCCGTGGTCCGATCTCCTGGAGTCTAACAGCGCTTTTTCTTGATGCCCGGTTTAATTTGTCAACATCACTTGGTAGGCTTACCGTTGCTGCTTCATCATCTACTTCACTTTCAGATCCATATCCAGCTCTGGTGAATGTGAACACAAGGGTTTATTATACAAAATTAAATCCAAGCAACAGAAGGTGCATTACTTATAAAAACACAATAGCAGGCACTAATATTTGGTCAGCACAGTTACCTAATCATTAAAGCAAACAGTTTTTTTAATTAAAATAATCTGGACGCAGCAAACTAACAAATCAGAAGTTGAGAGCGACGGGATCATTTCAGGTGAAAAATAAGACATTCCACGGCAGCCTGCTAAGTGTTGAGTTTTAGTCTTTATTTTTTCTTAGGATTATGTCTTTTCACTTTGTTTTCTTGTCCATGGGTGCTTAAACATTGTACTTAGTTTATGAGCCGCTGTGATTACCAGATAGTCACCATCATATACACTGGCAGGGTCTCAAAATGTCATGACGTCTCTAATCTAAATATTAACTATCTATTTTGAGAGGGTGCATTGAAGACTCACACACTCAAAACACAAAGAATGGAGTAACTCCTAAAACTTTACTATTCTGAATCATGTTGGTCATAATTTTTGTTTCTTCTCTGTGCTTTACTATTCCTCTGTTCTTTGCTGAAAACAAATATCACATTTACTGAAAGTATAGGCAATGCGTGCAATATATAGTTCTAGGATATCCACGTAGGTGGTTACAGCTAGTTTATCTCTGGTCATAAGCTCAGATTATGGAAGTCTCACTAATTTTATATGCTTGATGGTTTTCTTCACAGTAGTTGACACAATTTAGCATTTCAGCCTGAAGCTTTTATGCCTATGCTATGCCACCATTGAGAGCATCTGTAGGCTGTAGCTTCACATGTTCAGCTTAACATGCCACCACTATAGTTACTGGATGGGTGGCCTGCTTGGACCATAGTGATTTGAGACTATTGACGAGGAGCCTCTTCTTACATGAAGAGCTTAGTGTATGCTAGTAAAATATTAACATGTTGGATATAGCGGAAGCATATAACTTGATCAAAATCTGTTTGCACACTGTCAAGATAGTTCCATACTACTATGCAATCCTTCTTGCCCTATTATAACTTGTAACCTAAATGACAATAGTTACCTGTAGCTGTAGTTGCTGGTTGCAATGCCATCAGTCTCCATAGAGTCAGTTATGCTACTAGTTCTATCAGTTCACTACACTTCCCTCCACAAACACTTCCTTTCAATAACCTTCCTTTTTGCACTTAATTAACTACGTTGACCCTCATGAACATTAGTAACTAATGTATAATATGAAAATATTATCAATATTATTTGGATAAGCCCGCAGCAAAAATAAAGCACCCACATCAGATTTGGTTGCACTTCGATAGAGGCATATGACAATACAAAATTACACAGCATGTCTCCCAAACCTTCACAGGGAATATTGCGAATTCTGAGATGGCAAACATGAATTTTGAAAAAGATTATCTGAAAAATGATTTTGACATAAAAAGGGTTGTTTCATGTTATTTCACTAAACCATTTGTACATCTGGCAGCTTTTATGTGCACCCTCTATGGTGTTTGCAAAAAACCTACTTAAATTTATCACATTAGTTTAGTGCACCCATATACAAGTTCAAATTTGTGTTGTTCGCTCTCATGGTTTTCTATGCAGTTCATCGTTCCTGAAAAATTGAAAAAAAAAATCTAATTGCAATAAACGGCAAAGCAGCACTTACTTTGTCACATAATCACTAACATCTTTAAGGTCTCTTAGATCAGGAACTTGATTGTTCTGCATGAGCTTTCTAATCCTGCGACTGACCCCAACAGGCTGGAGCTTGATGGAGTAATGCCGGAAATCGACAACCTCCTTCTCTTTATCATATTTTAATAACAGAATCCTTTGACATTCTGCCAGTTTGACCTATTATGCACAGTACAGTATTATTATCAAAATATTGCAATACTGAGACATTAAGTTGACATTATCACCCGATACTTACAGTGCTTGGGTCAACGGCAGGGACCATATGCTGAAAGTATTCGACCAAACTCTCAAAAGGGTTGCCAAGACCTGAAAACCCGCTCAGCACGACCTGCTCAATCCATGAATTTAACATTAAAACAAGGTATCAGCGACCGATATCTTCATCAAAAACTATCCAAATACAATTTTCCACATTAGTGGCATATACCAGTGGTGAGTTCTTGAATATCCCTGGTGGGCACCTTGGCCGCTTCTGGGAGTTTGCAATGTCTGCCGCGAGTGCGTACTCCTCTATCTGGAAAGTGAAGGTTGGGCCCTGTGGCGAATTGGAAAAGCGCAAATGTGGCAGGCTCTTGGGGTTCGAGAGGATCAAGAAATGTGTCACTCCCAACGGACCGGCAACATTGACGAAGTCCTTGAGGTTATTCCGCTTCTTCTCCTGCCAATTGTTTCAAGCGGGAACACCAATTACAGCTTGTGAGCACCAGAACAACCTCAGTCACTTGTCAATTGCTGAGTAGGCAATAGGGATAGGGATGGACCTTGAGATTGAGAGCAGTGTAGGGGAGCATGACCTTGCGGAGGTCCTGTTGGAGGTGGCGGAGCGTGGAGGGGAGCTTGCCACGGGAGAAAACGAAGCTCTTGGGGATCTTGGCACCCGTGATCTGGTCGACATTCGCCAACGCGGCCTGCTGCTTGCGAAGCGTCGTCGCGGGGATCCGCGGCCCGCGGCCCCGCCTCTTCCCTGGCCCGGACCTTGGTTGGCGCATGGCCGCTCAGCTGGATAAACACACAAACGATTGCACCCGCGCCTCGATTAGTAACCAAGTAATATCAATCTTGCGCACTGAGGAAGGATAACCATGGATTGGATTAGTAAAGGTATCATGCAGCGGGCGGACCCAGCATAGGACATAGGTGTACACATGTACACCCGATATTTTTGCAAACAAAATCGAAGCTCTTATAGGTAATAGTAATACAATGGGAATATAAATAGCTTCCAATAGCTTATGGTTTTTTTAGAACAATAGCGTTGCTCCTTATCGCACAGCAGGAATGGAAGAGAAGGGAGGGCATACCTGATGGTTGTTCGTCGCCGGCAAAGGGCCCTGCGGCTGCGAAGACCAAATAGCGCCGCCGCTCGCCCAGTAGTCGCCGCCAGGAAAGGAAGACGAAGAGAGAAGAGAGACGGGGAGAGAAACTGAGATGAGGGGCAGGGGTGAACCGTGAACGCCTAGCAGGCAGCCAGGCACGCGCTGCGCTGTTCGGGTGGCCGCGGCGGTGATGCCGGCACCCGGCGGTAAAAGGGGGGCCAGGGGCGGGAGGGGAGAGGAGGAATCGCCGACCGCCGTCAAACTCGGCCGAGGGGAGCGGCGGCGGCGGCAATGGAAGGGGGAGAGCCGGAAGGAGCCAGCGCGCGGCGGCGGCTGGGGAACTGGGGAGGGAAAAAATGAGGTGGCTGCGTGCCGGCGTGGGTTGAGAAGGGGGTACGGGCCGTACCTGGGCCTGCACGCGTGCCGCACCGGACGCTCTTATGCTTGGGCCGGGCCTAGATAAAACACTCCATACAAACAAAATTGTGCTTTTTTTTTTGTTGGGCCGATGTTTTTTATGTTGGCTATCGACCTAAGTGCGTATAGCGATGACATCACATGACACTAAAGCGAATTATATGCCGAGCAAGGAACATTTTCAAAACGTTTTCATCTTATTTCTATATTCCATACACATATTTACATCGGAACCTTACCCTTACTACATAGTGGAACACCGCGTAGTCGCATACGCTGTAGTGGCACCCGGCCCAGCACTTGTTGCCGCAGTTCTCATTGCCGAATTCGGCGTGGAAGCATTTTCGCGGCAGAGCTCCATATTCCCGGCCGCATGAATTGCAGCACATCTGGTCCCACATACGATTACAGAGTCGCGTACAGAAACCTTTTCGACGTCACCAATGACATGCGCGACTCCAACTGATGCAAGTCATTACGTCATGCGATAGCTCCGCCCTCCTGCAAGACAACTCGCAACTGTTCAAAATAGGAAAACGAAGGAGAATTCCACACATACTAAAACGTCCCTTGTCTCGACGATCAACGTTCATTTGCCCAGATCCCCGGAACACGTCCGCTGCAATGAAAATGAGCCGTAACGACTGCTCATTTATTCTACAGATGCTGTGGCTGCAAGGTGATGTGGACTGATTTGCCCGTACGTGTTGTTTGAGAAGGAGGCTTGTGAATGAAATCTATGAACCAAAAAAGCTGAAAATAAAGTATGGGTTGAACCAGTTGCAGTAAAATTGGAGCCGGGGCAGGCCGTTCAGCCGCGTCCTTGGTTTCTTACGAAAAAGAAAAGGCGATCCGGTGCTTAGTCCAGGGCCTGGTAGCCAGTGGCCTAGTCATCAGCAATTTCCTTCTCGTCCAGAATGGACAATGCTCAGTTCGGCTCTGCTGTACGAACAAACCATCTTTTTCCTGAGGAGTTTAGCGACTAGATGACTAGTTCCGTTTCTTCTTCTCCCCGTCGACCGTCGTCGTGCATGTGCATCTGTCATGCTGGCATTGTCTCTGGACCAGTACTAAACTCATCCTCATGCCGTGTATGCGTACGCAGCGTGCGAAGCCACACTGGACCTGCATATATAGTGGCAAAGAGGTCAGCAGCTTGCCGTAGGCCATAGCCCACAGACACACAGCAAAGCTAGCCATTTCGCGCGCAGTCATCGAGCATCCGGCTTAAACTCTTGGCTGCGCGGGAAATGGAGAGCGCCACCAAGGCACACTTCGTGCTCTTCCCATGGACAGGAACCATCAGCCACGTCATCCCCATGACCGACCTCGGCTGCCTCCTCGCCTCGCACGGGGCCGAGGTCACCATCGTCACGACGCCCGTCAACGCCGCGATCGCGCGGAGCCGCGTCGACCGCGCCCGCGCCGCGATCACGGTCACCTCGATCCCGTTCCCGGCCGCGGACGCCGGCCTGCCCGAGGGCTGCGAGAGGCTGGACCTGCTCCGGTCCCCCGCCGACGTGCCCCGCTTCTTCGTGGCCAACAAGGGGCACGGCGAGGCCGTGGCGCGGCACTGCCTCCATGAGGCGCCCCGCCGGCAGCCGAGCTGCGTCATCTCCGGGATGTGCCAGACGTGGGCGCTGGGCCTGGCGCGCGAGCTCGGCGTGCCGTGCTACGTCTTCCACGGGTTCGGCGCCTTCGCGCTGCTCTGCATCGAGTACCTGTACGAGCACCGGCCGCACGAGGCGGCCGCGTCGGACGACGAGCCGTTCGACGTCCCCGCCCTTCCGCAGTTCCGGTGCCGGCTGTCGACCAGGCAGCTGCCGCCGCACTTCTTGCCGCCCGCCTCCGTCGGCGGCAAGGCACTGCAGGGGATGCGGGAGTTTGACGTGGCCGCGGACGGCGTCGTCGTGAACACCTTCGAGGAGCTGGAGCGCGGCTCCGCGGCGCTCCTCGCGGAGGCCACCGGCAACGGCAAGAAGGTGTTCGCCGTCGGGCCCGTCTCGCTTTGCCGCTCGCGGGGTCTCGATCTTCAGTCCACGTCGGGTGACGCGAGGCGGTGCATGGAGTGGCTGGACGCCAAGGAGCCCAGGTCCGTGGTGTACGTGAGCTTCGGCAGCGGCGGGCGCATGGCGCCTGCGCAGCTAATGCAGCTCGGCATGGCTCTGGTCTCGTGCCCCTCGCCTGTCCTCTGGCTCATCAAGGGCGCCGACTCCCTGCCCGGCGACGTCAAGGAGTGGCTCTGCGAGAACACCGACGCTGATGGCGTGGCGAGCAGCAAGTGCTTGGTGGTGCGTGGGTGGGCGCCCCAGGTGGCCATCCTGGCCCACCCGGCCGTCGGCGGCTTCATGACGCACTGTGGCTGGGGCTCGACTCTTGAGGCCGTCGCCGCCGGCGTGCCCATGGCCACCTGGCCCTTTTTCGCCGAGCAGTTTATCAACGAGCGGCTCATCGTGGACGTGCTTGGCATTGGGGTGTCCATCGGCGTGACAAAGCCAACCGAAAATATCTTCACCGCATTTAGCGCCGGCGGCAGCGAAGCGGAGGCCGAGGCCGAGATGGGGATGGAACAAGTGAAGAAGGCATTGGAGATGCTGATGGATCAAGGACCTGAAGGAGAGGAGAGGAGGAGGAAGGCTCATGAGCTAAAACTGAAGGCGAAGGGTGCTTTGGAGGAGGGAGGATCATCCTACAATAATTTGGAAATTTTGATCCAATCTTTTGTTTGAAGCTCGACATGTCTTACTGACGCGTGGGACCAGCACAAGTATCTGTTTCAGCGTGAGTGTCATAAAATATAAGTAAGAAGAGGGGTATGCCATGAAACCCGACAATTTACAAGAATTTAATATGAGATATGAATTTTGTACTAAGGTGCAATGCGCTTAAAATCTGTATCGCTTGTGTTATACTGAAAAGTGTGTAAATTGTGAAGAAAAAGGTAATATGGTCACTCGCTCGGCTCTTCAACATTCCCCTCCAAACTCTTTCTCCCCCCACCCCCCAACACACATACTTGTAAAAAAGTTATACTGTAGGATCTCCTTATTTTTTCAATTTTTCTCTCGCTCATTGTAAACAAGTTATACTCTAGGATCACCTTATTTTTCAAAAAATTTAAAAAAATTCTATAAGTTTTTAGAAGTTCACTGTAAAACTTATTTGCTGACGTGGCGCTATTGAAGATGCCCTTCCAACAATTTGGGAGTGTCTACAGGACATTTGGGTGTTTTAAGGCAAGATAGCACATTAGTACTCGATTTCGACCATTAGATCAAGATCCAATGACTGTCATGCTTTGCCTGTCTTATTGAGCAACAAAGTCACACCTGACACCGTTCTTCTTCACGAGCACACATGCCCCACTGCCCCCCCCCACGTGCCACCGCCCCATTGTGGCTGGATAGGGTCTGGCTAGAGCTCTCAATGCCAGCAGTCCACCGCCATCGAGCTCGGACGAGATCCTACGTAGCCCGCAGCAACCTCTACCACTCAGGCCCACCTACTGGTTGTCCAGCATTGCTTGGCTGAATGTGCCACCGCCACCTTGCCTCTCCACTGCCCGCGGCCTCCTTCTTGAATCGATACTCCCTCCGCCCCCGGCCCCCAACCAATCCAAACCTCCAAACACTAACTAGGGTCGTCGTGGAGTCGTTGTGGTTGATGAAGATGGCTGGAGCCTTGCTGTGGTGAGAAAGATGGCTGGAGGGTCCAATAATAGGGTGTTACGGAGCAGAAAAATCGGGTTCTAGGAAGCCCAAGTTAGCTTTCCCTTGTAATTTCTAAAATAGAAGATTGTGGATTTTCTTTTTAAAAAAATAAATAAAAATCCTAGCAAGCTAACTCCAACATAGGTCCTAATATATGTATTTAGTCTAAGGTATGTTCAAATGATTAGTCTAGATGCTCCTGATATACATGCAGTTTTAGTCTAGATATTTTTTGGAACCACCAATAACTAGCTCCAATTGATTCAAAAAAGTTCTGAAATTAGAACTTGCCAAACAGTAAGATATCGCTGCATGGAATTTTTCTGTGGCGCGTGAAATCCCAATCCTATGGTTACGGAATTTTCATCCACTAAAGTTGTCACACATGGTCATTGGCGTCATCGATGACGTATATCTGAAAACAAGAGCATTTTTTTATACGACTGAAAACAAGAGTCAGTAGTCCAGGGAGGTCGGGAAACCAAAGCCCCACGATGGTTACCTGTGTGCTGCTGTATGCGGAAAGTCGTGCGCCGTGCGCAAGCGCAAGTACAATTCTTCAGTTCTTATCCAGTATCCACTTCTCACTTCATCAAGCATCACACGTATCATCGATCATCGACACACGTAATGGCTACCCTACTCTTCAAACCTGCAAAAGCTACAATCGCAGCTGACGTGGTAATCATCGTCGCAAGTTTGTGGATGCTACAAATGAAACATTCTAGAGATAAGATGAAAACATTTTCAATTGTCATGCCTTACAACGTTCGTACGATTCTCCTTAACCCTTCCAGATTCGTTGCCGTCAGTTTTGAGTAGCGACTTTTCCCCGAGTCAAAGATATAGAATGAGCCGATATTATGTGCCGATTATATGTGTGCATGATGTCCTCACAAATCTATGCAAAGTCAAACATAAGTCGTGTAGAGAAAAGTCGCTCGAGAGATGGCTAGACAGCAAAAGCGTATGCGACAGTCTTGCTGAACAAACGAAATCATCGCTGAACACATCACGGGATTGACTATGCTGCCCTTCCGATTAGCTAGTAAAAGTTTGTATCTTTCAAAATCTTGGACTTCTCCATGCTGTGTCATGTGTGCTGTTCCTGGCGTGAGGTTACAGGCAGAAAACACCTAGAAAGTGTAGTCATCAATCATGACCCGCCCCCCTACATGAACCTCGTATGTCGACACTTCCAGCATACAAAGTGCACCGGCCATAAGACAACCTGCTATACAATGCCCAGCAAACTGTCAGTTTGGCACAAGAAGAAAGCTAGCTACATCGACTGCAAAGAGTAACGCCATAGATGGAGGGAACCACGAAGCCTCACCTCGTGCTCATCCCATGGCAGGGAAGCATCAGCCACATCATCCCCATGACCGACATCGGCATCCTACTCGCGTCCCACGGCGCGGCGGTCACCATCATCACGACGCCCGCCAACGCGCCAGTCGTGCAGAGCCGCGTCGACGACCGTGCCACGCCGCCGCGCGGCGGCGTGGGGATCACGGTCACCGCGATCCCGTTCCCGGGCGCGGAGGCCGGCCTTCCCGAGGGCCGCGAGAGGCTGGACCTCCTCCGGTCCCCCGCCGACGTGCCCCGCTTCTTCGCCGCCAACAAACGGTTCGGCGAGGCGGTGGCGCGGCACTGCCTCGGCGGCGCCTCCATGCCGCCCTGCCGGCCGACCTGCATCGTCGCCGGGATGTGCCACTCGTGGGCGCTAGGCTTGGCGCGCGAGCTCGGCGTGCCGTGCTACATCTTCCACGGGTTCGGCGCGTTCGCGCTGCTCTGCATCGAGCACCTCTTCAAGCACAGGCCGCACGAGGCGGTGGCGTCCCCCGACGAGCCCTTCGACGTCCCGGTCTTGCCGTCGTTCGAGTGCAGGGTCTCGCGAAGGCAGCTGCCGCCGCATTTCTCGCCGTCGACTTCCATGGGCGGAGGGCCGCTGCAGGAGATACGGGATTTCGACGTGGCCGTGGACGGCGTTGTGGTGAACACGTTCGAGGAGCTGGAGCACGGCTCCGCCGCGCTCCTTGCGGCGGCCACGGGCAGAAAGGTGCTCGCCGTCGGCCCCGTCTCGCTGAGCCACTCGCCTAGTCTGGATCCAGAGACCATGTCGGAAGACGCGAGGCGATGCATGGCGTGGCTGGACACCAAGGCGTCCAGGTCCGTGGCGTACGTCAGCTTCGGCAGCGCCGGGTGCATGCCACCCGCGCAGGTCATGCAGCTCGGCATGGCTCTGGTCTCGTGCCCCTGGCCTGTCCTCTGGGTTGTCAAGGGCGCTGACTCCCTGCCCGACGATGTCAACAAGTGGCTGCGCGAGAACACCGACGACGCTGACGGCGTGGCGGACACCAAGTGCCTGGTGGTGCGCGGGTGGGCGCCGCAGGTGGCCATCCTGGCCCACCCGGCCGTCGGCGGCTTCTTGACGCACTGCGGGTGGGGTTCGACTCTGGAGGCCGTCGCCGCCGGCATGCCCATGGCCACCTGGCCGCTGTTCGCCGAGCAGTTCATCAACGAGAGGCTCATCGTGGACGTGCTTGGTGTCGGGGTGTCCGTAGGCGTGACGAAGCCAACGGAAAACATCCTGAGCGCTAGTAAAACCGATGGCAGCAAAGCAGAGGCGGAGGCGGAGGTGGGGATGGAACAGGTGATGAAGGCATTGGAGAGGCTGATGGATCAGGGTGCTGAAGCGGAGGAAAGGAGGAGGAAGGCTCAGGAGCTGAAGGCGAAGGCGAAGGGTGCTCTGGAGGAGGGAGGATCGTCCTACGTTAATCTGGAGAATTTGATCCAATCTTTTGTTTGAAGCTGGATGCCTCTAACTAACACATGGGTTTTAACACACTCGTCCGCCGAACTGTTACCGCAGAACATTTAGGGGGTGTTTGGATACGAGGTGCTAAACTTTATCAGGGAAACATCCAACATTGGATGTTTGGATGCTAATTAGGAGGATTAAATATGAACTAATTACAAAACTAATTGCACAGATGAAGTCTAATTCGCGAGATGAATTTATTAAGACTAATTAATGCATCATTAGCAAATGGTTACTGTAGCATCATATTGTCAAATCATGAACTAATTAAGCTTAATAGATTCGTCTCGAGAATTAGACTCCATCTGTGCAAATAGTTTTATAATTAGACTATGTTTAATACTCCTAAATCCAACATCAAACACCCCTTGGTTATTTGCTATGATTTCTTTTGTCGGATAAAGTTGTTGTACCGCTATGATAGGTGTGTGTTTGGAATACACGTTGTACTTGTACTCCCTTCAACCTTCAAATAATTGTCGTTTCATGAAGCGATATAGTCAGCAAGACATGTTTTGACCATAAATTAATAGTATATTGCCCTTGAAATCCTTCGTTGGTTCGAATGAACGCATTCAAAATCTAGCAAATGTGTCATATTTTGAAGGAAAAAGTTCATTTTTGACCATACAAATAATGCCTCGGTTTGGTTTAGATCATCGAACTCGAAAACCAGGAATCTTTAACCACCTAACTGTTAAAACCATTCATGCTTGACCATCTAGTGGTTTTAGTCGGTGGTTTCGCTGACGTGAATGACACATGGTAGTGGGACCCACATGTCAGTTTAATCTTCTTCCCCTCCCTCCCCTTTCTCTCCCTCCAGCCACTTCCTCTTCTTGGCGCCGCCGCTGCTGGTGCTCTCCCGGTCCTCACGCCCGCACCGAGGCACCGTGGGCTGGTGGCTCGGCGACGGGCAACACCGGGCGCGGACGACCCCAGGCGCAGCGAAGGCGCACCGAGCCCCGACCGTCGGCCACAGAACGTGCGAGTTCCCCGAACGACGGGCCAGCCCCTTTGTCACCGCCACCACCTCATCCGCCTCCTCCTGTGTTGCGTCCCGCTTTCCACCTCCGCATCACCTCCTGACCCCACGAGCTCCTCCGCAAGGGTTATCCTGCGCTTGGAAGAAGAACTAGGAAAAGGAAAAAATATAGTGATAGTTTTATTCTTCGTCGCCGTAAGTAAATACGTAACTAGCAATATGGAAAATTGTATTTTTGGAATTTGCAATAATGTGATGGGCGAACGACGAGAATTGAACCCGCATGGTGGTTTCACAATCCACTGCCTTGATCCACTTAGCTATATCCGCCTCTTATCCAGCTAAAGGATTTTCTCTTTTTTCCATTCATCATTATTCTATTTATTTTGACCTCCATACCTCGATCGAGATAGTGAACATAGGATGCCACTCTTCAAAATGAAAAAAAGGCTGCATCTGAAACAGCCCCGCCATCGCTGCCAACCAACCCTCTTCTCCCTAATAGCACCCACGCACCGCCACCAGCCTACACCATCTCCTCCACCGCAACGGAGTCCGCCCCCTCCTCTACCGCCTCCTTGGCACCCACCTCTGCCTAAGCCTCCTCCTCCAGGAACTCACCAGCCTCCGCCTCCCCGGAGCCGAGGGGCGGCTGGGGGCACCCGACGTAATGAGGGGCCGAGGCGCGGCTGGTGGCCAACATGCGGCAGGTGATGATGACAGGCACATGAGCTGCTCCTCCGGCTGCTGGTGCTACTGGGTGCCTTAGAGTGGTAAGATGGAGAAAGGGAGAGGGAGGGGAAGAAGATAAAACTGATATGTGGGTCCCACTGCAAATGTGTCATCCACGTCAGCGAAACCACCAATCAAAACTGCTAGATGGTCAAACATGAGCGGTTTTAACAGAAGATTCATGATTTTCGAGTTGGATGGAATCAAATAGTTGGATGAAATCAAACCGAGGCATTAGTTGGATGGTCCAAAATAGACTTTTTCCTATTTTAAACTATTGTTAAAGACGAATCTAGTCGTACTATTTTAAAAATAAGCATAAATATTTAAAGTAATATTGATGGTCGAAGCTAAAATGTGTTGATTACGACAAACATTTAGAGATTGGAGGGAGTATGACAATAAAAGAGAAGGGGGATTTGAGATTCTGCCTTGGTATTTCTGTGAAATTCCAATAAAAGGAAGTTTGAGTGTCATAACTTGTTTATGTTAACCAATAGTTTACTGTAGGATATACAAAATCTTCACCTAAGAATCAAATTTGAAATCGTATATCTTTCTACTTCTCGTTTGGCGATGCGTTGTAGGGTAGTACTCCAAGGACCATAAATGGCTCTCTGTGGAGCTGAATGTCCAGCCAAAATGGGCGTTCCGAGCCTAAATGACCAGACACATTAGCGATCACGCAGACTCACAGTTCGCGTGCACGTTCCTGTGTAATCGGTCCCTTTCACTTGATCAATCGCTGATTAGTGAAAATCTCATATGTTCATTGGCGTCATCGATTACGTAAGTTGAGACAGAGAGTCACTCCAGGAGATGGACACCCCCGCGATGTGGTTAGGCTAACCACTATCTTTTGTACTCCCTCGTCCTAATATAAGTGGACTTTAAGGATTTGAACATGAAATTAGTATGGATAGGAAATGATATTGTCCCTATGTACATGGAATAGATAGCAGTAATCATTGCAGCATTATATACTTTAAAATGAATTAGGGAAGCAACATGCACAGCAGAGTGCGGAAGAAACGAGAACATGTCAGACTCCTCATGCGGTGGATGGCTGAACCCGCTGGGTGTTTGGAATTTTTTTTTTTTGCAAACGAGACCCACGTGTACTCGCACAGCCTGGTACATTTGAGATTTGGCTGATGAGCACGTTTAATATGGGACGTTTTTTTAATTTCATGATTGCAGTTAAAATGGGACGGAGGGAGTATGTCTTGTCACACTCTCCGAAGTCCGAAGCTCGAGTCACGTGAAACTATAAAAGATACAATCACCCTAATGCATAGAGCATAGTATCATATCATATGTTTCGTGAGTGATTAAGTACGTTGTAGAGTCATTTCTGTGATAGTGTTACTTGAGGTGCGTGACGATAATGCTGCTCTTTGGATCGTGCTCCTCTGGATGCCACAGAATGAAGATATATTCCTTCCTGTTCCGAGCATAGTATACAGAGATCATCGATGGAGTTTTGGAAAATGAGGCATTAATCACCGCAGTTCAAAAGAACAATTTACTGATGTTTTCCTCCCACATTAGAGTACCACACACAGGCAAAATATTTCATGCTACTGCACTTCGGGTATCAGGTCGATGTGAATCTTATCTTCTACTCCTCCGCCCCAGGATATAGCAACGTTTGCACTGATCCAGCCAGTCCCTGTCAGTTAGTTCAGGCTACGCAGAAACGACAATGCATGTGCCGGCACCAGTCTTGTCTCGCTTCGCTTTGTGCACTGCAAGTCTGCAAGGCTGCCGCAACAATTATAAGATTCCTTGCAACAAGCCAACAAGTGCACAAAGTTCTCGCAATCTAGACAAGGTGACAGGAACACAGCAAATGGAGGCCACCCTGTGCCCGAAGCCTCACTTCGTGGTCATCCCATGGCCAGCCACCAGCCACATGATCCCCATAGTCGACATCGCCTGCCTCCTCGCCGCGCACGGCGCGCCGGTCACCGTCATCACCACGCCCGCCAGCGCGCAGCTCGTCCAGGGCCGCGTGGAACGCGCCGGGCAAGCCTCCTCGGCGGGCATCACGGTTACCGCGATCCCGTTCCCGGCGGTGGAGGCCGGCCTGCCGGACGGCTGCGAGAGGCTCGACCACACCCCCTCGTTCGACCTCGTTCCCAACTTCTTCGACGCCACCATGCGGTACGGCGACGCCGTGGCGCAGCACTGCCGCGTCCTCACGGCGACGCGCCGGCCGAGCTGCATCATCGCCGGGATGTGCAACACGTGGGCGCACGGCCTGGCGCGTGAACTCGGCGCGCCCTGCTTCATCTTCCACGGGTTCTGCGCGTTCGCCCTCCTGTGCTGCGAGTACCTGAACACGCACAAGCCGCACGAGGCCGTCGCGTCGCTGGACGAGCTCTTCGACGTCCCGGTCCTGCCGCCTTTCGAATTCAAGTTCGCCAGGAGGCAGCTGCCGCTGCAGTTCCTGCCTTCCTGCTCCATTCCGGAGGGTCGCCTCCGAGAGCTCCGGGAATTCGAGATGGCCGTGGACGGCATCGTCGTGAACAGCTTCGAAGAGCTGGAACACGGCTCGGCCGCGCGCCTCGCGGCGGTCACGGGCAAGGCCGTGTTCGCCGTCGGCCCCGTCTCGCTTTGCGGCGCACCTGGCCTCGTCGATTCTCGGGCCTGCTCGGATGACGCCAGACGGTGCATGGCGTGGCTGGACGCCAAGAAAGCTAACTCTGTGCTGTACGTCAGCTTTGGCAGCGCCGGGCGCATGCCACCGGAGCAGCTGATGCAGCTTGGGCTGGCGCTCGTGTCGTGCCCCTGGCCTGTCATCTGGGTAATTAAGGGTGCAGACTCATTGCCAGACGACGTCCACGAGTGGTTACAGCACAACACCAATGATGACGGTCTCCCAGAGACCCAGTGCCTTGCTGTTCGAGGCTGGGCGCCGCAGGTTGCCATCTTGGAGCACCCGGGCGTCGGCGGCTTTCTGACTCACTGCGGCTGGGGATCGACGCTGGAGAGTGTGGCCGCGGGCGTTCCCATGGCCACATGGCCGTTCACCGCCGAGCAGTTCCTGAACGAGAAGCTGATCGTCGACGTGCTTCGGATCGGTGTGTCCGTCGGCGTGACGAAGCCCACGGAGGGCGTGCTGACTGGTGACAAAAATGGTGCCGGCAGGGCGAAGGCAGATGTGGGAATGGAACAGGTGAAGAAAGCATTGGACATTCTGATGGATGGAGGAGAGGATGGGGAGGCTAGGAGGACGAAAGCCGAGGAGCTGAAGGCCAAAGCAAAGGCTGCTTTGGAGCATGGAGGATCGTCATTTATGAATCTAGAGAAGTTGATACAGTTTGCTGGTTGAAAATGAAAATGGATCAGTATCAGCTCGGGAACCAGTTTGTTTCTGCGTAATAGTTTGCATTGTTTGGTTCTCAAATGTATTTTGAGATTGGCTTTTTCCTTGAACTCTTGCATGTGTGCTTGTTCCTGCTGGGCAGGAAGAATAAAATAAACTAGTACATGCATGGTGCAATTTCAATCTGTTACAAAGTTCAGTTTGATTGCTCTCCGTAGTATGTGAAATCACATCTAAGATATGCAATAGTGGTTTCGTTCTTCTTACCAAGAAACAATTTGTTCACGAGATATGTCCAACCTGATCCTGATGTACCTGCTGTGTTATTTTATAACATGCTCCTGTATGGATAAATGGTTGCGTAAGTTCTATGATCGCGTTGCTTAAATTCAAAAGCAGCCTGCTACAAGCTATTTAAGACTTTTTGGACAAAAGAGTTGTGATGGCAACATGAGTGTTTGCGGTGGGGCTGAACTACACCAATAATCGTGTCAAGGTCCTCGCATGCCAATTTCTAGTTGTATTTTGCTAGTTGTTGGATGATTGTTCTATGTTTAGGTTGTTGCTTTTTCTTGTTACTCCCTCTGTTTGATATTATAAAACCTAGACAAGTTTTTACCCAAAAATTTACTCTATCGATACATAATTTTTGTGACACAAAAATTGTATTAGAGTCATATGCAGAATACTTATGATCATAATCTTGTATCACACAAATGAAATATTAGTGGAGTATTTGTTAGTCAAAGTCTTATCATAACCAAAAAAATGCATGTTGTAAATGTAGCGAAATATTATCCTATGCGTGGCCTCATAGTTAAGGTTGCCTACTTTTATTTATTCATATATGTATTCAATTTGAAGTTGGTACTGTTACGCAGATACTCGGCTCCATCTCATGATGATGACCATACAACACGACGAAGGCAACTCAAGAACACACGACTACTACAATAGCAATAGACGTCGGGTCGGAATGCCCTTCGCTCTCAATTAATGGTTCAATCCACACAACTAGCACGTACGATAGCAAGCTCACAAATTATCAGTACTAGGTGCAAAACTCGCGCACGCACCCACCTTATACTATAGACCTAGGTGAGCCACCCGTACAATCGAGACCATGTGGTGCTCGGCCAAAATTGGCACGCAGGCCATCTCCATCCGTGCACGGTGCACATACGAGACTCCGCAACGATAAGCCTTGCGTTCGCATCCACTTCCCCTCCGACAAACTGCGCCAACGCCTCCTTTCAACTTGGCATCACAACGAACCGGCTTTCCTTAATTTTAATTTCGGGGTTGAACCTGAAGATATACGTGCACGCGGCCTTTCTGTTCTTTTGCACAAGCGGCGACACGTGCATATCTCCGTCTCTCTTCCCTTCCCATGCAAACAACAATAACTATTGGTTCGCTGCATGCCCCCTCGTCGAGGCTCCAGGCAAGATCGAGCTTGGCATAGTTACGAGGTTCCCGTTCTATTTAACTAAAACTAACTGAAGCTAACCGGAAGCTGCTTTCTCTCGTGCGACTCTTGGATCGAAAAGAGGCTGCTGGACTGGACCACGGCTGAAACTGCCAGGCATGGACTAAAAGCTTGGCTCAAGGATTCCCGAATCAAACGACTACCATACATAGCATAGAACTGGAAGCAACACTAGTATACAAAGAAGACTGGATGTGAGCATGAAATGAAATTTTACAGGAAGAAGAATCGCCCCACTTTCCATCATTGGTTACCTGGTTTAGGTACTGGGTCTGACCCACAGCATGCAAAAAGAGTTCAAGCATAGAAAGGTTTTGATTGGTTACCTGGTTTTGATTGGTTGCTAGTGGATCCAAGCAAAGTTAGGGATGTTCTGAAATGGATGCCGCCACAAACAGTTACAGAAATTAGGAGTTTTCTTAGACTTGCAGAATACTACCGTAGGTCCATTGAAGGATTCTCTAAAATAGTGAAGCCTCTCACATCACTATTGGAGAAGGGAAAGGAATTCAAGTGGACTGAAGCCTGCCAAGCCAGCTTTGAGGAGTTGAAGAAGAGGTTGACTACAGCTCCAGTGCTAGTGATGCTAGATCTGCAAAAGAGTTTCGATATCTATGTGATGCGTCTCGACAGGACTTAGGCTGCGTTCTTATGCAGGAGGGGCATGTTATAGCCTATGCATCCAAGCAATTGAGGAAACATGAGCAGAATTATCCTACTCATGATTTGGAGTTAGCAGCAATAGTGCATGCCTTGAAGATTTGGAGGCATTATATTCTTGGAACCAAGTGCCAGATCTATACTGATCACAAGAGTACGAAGTACATCTTCACTTAAAAGGACCTTAATCTGAGGCAGCGCCATTGGTTGGAGCTGATCGAAGATTATGATATAGAGATTCACTATCACCATGGTAAAGAAAATTTGGTTGCAGATGCCTTGAGTCGGAAGAGTCATGCCAACATGGCTCTAGTATTTTAGATGCATGATGAATTGATGAGGGAGTTTGAGAAACAACTTAGGGATAGTTGCTCGTACTGAAGGAGTAACTATGGAAGTAGAACCGACTCTAGTGCTAAGATCAAGGAACTTATGGAAGAAGGAAAAGCTCCAGATTTCACAAAGGATGACCAAGGGCCTATATGGTTTAGGGAAAGGATTTGCGTGCCAGATGTGGGAAATCTTCGAGACACCATCTTAAGGGAAGCTCATGATTCAGCCTACTCTATTCATTCTAGAAGCACCAAGATGTACCAAGACCTCAAGAACAAGTATTGGTGGTATGAATTGAAGAGGGATGTGGCCGCACATGTAGCTGAACACCAAAGACCAGGTGGATACTTCAACCATTAAGGGTGCTAGAATGGAAGTGGGAAGAGATCAGTATCGACTTCATAGTGGGATTACCCTGTACTCAAGCTGGTTATGACTCTATATGGGTAATTGTGGATAGGTTGACTAAAGTAGCTCACTTTATTCCTGTGAAGACCACTCACTCTGGAGCTAGGTTGGCAGAATTGTATATATCAAGGATTGTGTGTCTGCACGATGTGCCCAAGAAGATAGTGTCTGATAGAGGTACTCAGTTCACATCTCGCTTCTGGCAGAAACTTCATGAATCCATGGGTACTAAATTGAATTTCAGTTTAGCCTACCATCCTCAGACAGATGGACAGACTGAGAGGACAAATCAGCTTTTAGAGGACATGTTGAGAGCCTGCACTCTAAAACATGGAGGTAGTTGGGATAAAAGCTTGCCCTATATTGAGTTCTCCTATAACAACATCTTCCAAGCTAGTCTCAAGATGGTACCATTTGAGGCTTTATATGGAAGGAAGTGCAGAACTCCTCTGTATTAGAGTGAGACAGGAGAGAGTCATTTGTTTGGACCAAAGATCATCTAGGAAGCTGAAAGACAGGTTCAGATCATTAGAGAGAACCTAAGGGCAGCTCAATCCAGGTAGAAGTGTTATGCTGATACTAGATGGAGAGAATTGACTTTTGCGAAATGTGATTACATATATATTTAAGTATCACCTATCAGGGGTATACGCAGATTCAAGGTTAAAGGGAAGTTGTAACCTCGCTTTATTGGACCTTTCAAAGTTCTATAGAGAATGGGAGAAGACTCTCAGATGTGCATGATGTATTCCATATCTCTTAGTTGAAGAAGTGCCTTAAAGTTCCGGAGGAACAATTACCTATGGAGGAGTTGAATGTATAGGATGATCTCACTTACACCGAATATCCTATCAAAATCTTGGATACCTTAGTACAAGTCACCAGGAACAGAGTGATCAAGATGTGCAAGGTACAGTGGAGTCACCGTGCAGAGGATGAGGCAACATGGGAAAGAGAGGATGAACTGAAGGCAGAATCTCCACTACTCTTTGTTAATCCATTCGAATCTCGAGGACAAAATTCATCTTAAGGGGGTAGGATTTGTAACACCCTAATTTTCATTTTTTGCAAATTAATAGAATTTGTTAGAATTTGATAGAATTTAATTGCTTTTGTTTAAAGATTTAAGGATTTTCTAAGACTTTATTTAATTTCTTAAGCATTTAAATCTTTTCTAAAACAAGTTAATGAATCATAAGAGTTCATTGTTGCATTCATACTGGTGCATTGATTTTGGTTGCTTGAATTCAAATTTTTATTTGAATTCATGTTTGAATCCCTTTTCAAAAAATAGGAAAACCTTTCCTTTTTCTTTCTATTTTCTTCCTTCCTTTTGGCCTGTTTTCTCTTTTGACCCAGCTCGCAATAGCAGCCAGCTAGCGCCAACAGCAGCGGCTCGTAGCCCAGGCCAGCCTAGCAGTAGCCCGCTTTCTCCACCTCTCCCGTTGACGCCCGGGGCCCACCCGTCATCTCCCTCCTCGCGCCCGCGCCTGAGCCGAACTCGAGCTCGAGTCCGTGCCGCCCCCGCTCCGGGTCTGCGTTCGGCTCCAGCCTTAGGCCTGCATGCCAAGGCCGCCTCCCGGGCTATAAAACGAGCCGCCGCACCCCCCTCGACCTCACCAAACCCTACCGCCCACCGCCTTGAGCCCTAGCGCCGCCACACTAGAGCTCGAACCCGCCGCCATTTATCCACGCCGCCGTCGCCTTGCCGTCAACAAGAACACCGCCTGGAGCTTCGTGTCGTGGTAAGGAAGCCGCCCGTGAAGATCACGTGCGCTCCCGTGCCCTCTCTCGCACACATGAGCTTGCCGAAGTCACGCGCTACCGCATCGAGCCGCTCCGCCGCGTCGCCTTGCACCGTCGTCACCTCGGCCGCCACGGGTTCCGCCTAGATCGGTTTGCTACGCCGCCAACTTCGTCCCGAGCCAGTCCTCGTCGAAGATCGTGGACCGCCACTCGAGCTACGCTCGATTTCAGCGAGGTCCTATGCAGCACCGCCGCTCGCCGTTGTGCTTGCCGCCGCCCGCGCACCGCCGCTTCCTCCTGGTCGTCCGCAACCATCCGATCGGGAACCGACGGCACAGATCGAATCTGACCCGGGTTAATACTGGTCAACCCAAGCCGCCCGTGCTGCTTTTGCAAAAAGGCCCTCGCTGTTTTCTCTTTTTACATCCGAGATCCATCCAGTTCAAAAGTATTTCAATCTAAGTCCTTTTTCTTCTGTTTTAGCCCCTGCTCTTTTATAAAATTCCATCCACCATCTGGTTCGGTTCTTTTATGTGTTAGATCGTCTGTTTATATGGTTAATTAGGTTTTAGCCCTCAGTTTCTTTAAGTTTAACCCCTGAAAGTTTAGTTTTCTCGCAGTTAAGCCCCTAAACCTTGTTTAGTTCATATCTTTAGCGTTTTAAATCTGTTTTAAGTGAGTTCGTGTTAACACATAGATTAGTTTTATGGTCTTATTTTGCTATGTTGCTACTGTTTGATGTAATATTTTCTTATTTTAGTTCTTTGTTTGCTTGTATGTACTTGTTTGGTGTGCATAGAAGGATTGCAGTTCGAGAGGTTCGAAGAGCAAGGCTTTGAAGACTTTGAGCAGCAAGAGCAAGTTCAGGAAGGCAAGTCGTGCCCTTGATCATAATTTGATCCTATGCAACCTTCACTTTCATGTTCATTACACATATGCTATGCACTTTAAGTATAGAAACATGCACTTTAAGTATAGAAACATGATGGATCCTATTTAAGGTGTGCCTAGTTTTATCCCTGCACCTTGATCAACCTGGGTTTACTTTAATGTTGGGTAGTTCTTACTTAGTTGCACTAACTAGGTATGGTGGTATTAATGAACCAATGCTTAAACTTGTTTTATTTATGCTATACCTTCCATTAATACAAGATTACCATGCTTAATTGAAACATGGAGCGACCACCTAGGAAAACAGTACAACTATAAGAACTATATGGCTCTGGTCTTGACTAATTAATTAGAGACTCTAGTCTAGGGTACTCTTACCGAAAGGGCAAGAGGGGAGGTGTTGATGGGGTATAGCTCGGCCCTCAGGCTAATCTGCTCTATGGTAGCTTCGTAGTCTTGAGAGAGGTTTATGCTCTGCTTCGACCTGAAACCTTAGCATTTTACTACTTACTAGGAAATCTTTGTAAAGGCCTCGTAGCGTCTCTATGAAATCACACCTCATAAGTGGGGTACTGTGTCTGGCCCGTACAGCATGGCTGGATCTAAAATCCTTTTGAACTTTTATGCGACTTGTGTGCAAAGGTGTACAACCTCTGCAGAGTGTAAAACTGTTATAACAGCCGTGCTTACGATCAAGAGTGGGTTGGACCCTCACATGATTAATTTATCGAAAGTTGAATTAAATTGATATTATTTATTATTGTTATCTTTTATCTATGATCATGCTTAATGTGGGTGGTATAAACTTATACTTAGTAATTGCTAATAAAATTTGACCAACCAATTAAAATGTTGAATAGTTGTTAAACCATAGCCAATCCTTGCATAGCCTTACACTACACATTCCTCACGCTTGCTGAGTACCAACCGTAAGTGTAATCACCCTTGCTAAAACTGCTTCTTAGACCAAGATAACTTTGAGGAGGTTCTTGAAGACTTCGAGGAGTTCTAGGTGTACGTGTGCCCCCAATCAACTACCTGTGGAGTCGTCGTCCTCGTTAGAGTTCCGCTGCTAGAATAAAGACTCGTTTTGCTATTGGAATTAAAGACTTTCGGTCATGTAATAAATTTAATACTCTCTTTACGTTATGGCACTGTTTATGGTATTTAATGAAGTCGTTGCATATGTGAAATTTGATCCTGACGCATATACAATTTATTCATCTGATTTTGCCTTTAAAAATCGGATGTGACATTTCCTAGCTCCGCCCCTGATCATACGTCTCTTTACACGTGTTGAGCCTATCCCTGACCGGCCTGGCTCCCTCGTACGAGCCAGACTACGCTGAACTGCTTCTCCGTTCTCTCTTCTTGCACGAGCACTTCTCACTTCCCTCCGCTCCTATTGCTTTGACGATTGCTCCATGCGCAAACGTCTGTACACATGAATGCATGCATAGCACTCAACACTCTAGTCATAGAAAGCTATCGCGCCCCCTCGTCACAAAAGATTTTAACAAAAATATAGATGAACGTAGCACGCAATCATGTAATCCCTCCATCCCAAATTACTATTCGTTTTGAGTTTTCTAGATATAAAACTTTTGATATATATCTAGATGTATGTATGTTTAGATACCTAGAAAAAATATGTATCTAGAAAAACCAAAACGAATAGTAATTTGGAATGGAGGGAGTATATATGTTTATACAAAATTTGTGCATGTGTACTCGTATTTTCGGTAGGCGACGTGCAATCAACAACGAGGCGGCTATGGTAACTTTATGCGTACATGTGATTGACTATGTTTAAAAAAAACTGTCTCTAGATTACTTACTTCTCCTTTTGAATTTCACCGTTATCGTCACTGCTTGCACAGCAAAAGTGAGAACCTGAGCCTTTTGAGAATTACGAACTGCAAATCCCCAACCTCCCAATTCTCAACTTCTCTTTATAAGCTCCATCTGCATTAATTCAGTGCCCCTTTAGAAAACAAAACTCGCAAAACGTAGAGCGAAAAAAATGCAGGTGAAGTTGCTTGGCAAGCACCGGCAGCAGGCAAGGAATCCCTTGACAGAAGTATTGGCCATTGCAGCATGGGACACAGCTACTGCCTGCTGTGCTGCAGCAAAGTTCGAGCTGACGCTGATGCTGCTGTGGATGCGCCCGCGGCCCGCCCGAACCAGACACGAACACGACTACTGATTAATTGACGTGGGCTTGGGTGGGCCACCAGAAGAGCAGCTGAGCCGGCGCCATTGGTGGAAAAAGGCCCTTTTAGGCCCATTCCTACTACTGGGCCATTCCATCTATCAGAGGTCAAGGTGGAGGAGATAGCCCCGGAGATTTCGTGAATTTCGTGCTGCTGCACTTGGCAAATCAAATCAAATTGATGCGAATCTTATTTTCTATTTTGTGGAATCTGGACAGATCCAGCCAGTCCTTATCGGTTAACAAGAAGAGGCTAATTTAACATTCGGCACGCTAAAACTACAGCCCATATGTCGCCATCAATCTTCGTCACCATTGTCTTGCACTCTTGCTCCAACTGCCACTCTCCGAATCCTTACAAGCAAACTCACAACCGGGACAGAGTTGTTGCAGAGTCTCGACAGAGTGTTAGGAAAAGGAAATGGAGATCACCCAGTGCCCGAAGCCTCACTTCGTGGTCATCCCATGGCCAGGCACCAGCCACATAATCCCCATCGTCGACGTCGCCTGCCTCCTCGCCGCGCACGGCGCGCCGGTCACCGTCATCACCATGCCCGCCAGCGCGCAGCTCGTCCAGCGCCGCGTGGAACGCGCCAGGGAAGCCTCCTCGGCGGTCATCACGGTCGCCGCGATCCCGTTCCCGGCCGCGGAGGCCGGCCTCCCGGATGGCTGCGAGAGGCTCGACCACGTCCCCTCGGTTGACCTCGTGCCGAGATTCTTCGACGCCGCCATGCTGTTCGGTGAGGCCGTGGCGCGGCACTGCCGCCTCATGGCGCCGCGCCGGCCGAGCGCCATCGTCGCCGGGATATGCAACACGTGGGCGCACGGCGTGGCGCGTGAACTCGGCGCGCCTTGTTTCGTCTTCCACGGGTTCGGTGCGTTCGGCTTGCTGTGCTCTGAGTACCTGCACACGCACAGGCCGCAAGAAGCGGTCGCGTCACTGGACGAGCGCTTCGATCTTCCGGTCCTGCCACCTTTTGAGTGCAAGTTCACGCGGAGGCAGCTGCCGGTGCAGTTCCAGCCGTCCTCAAACGTCAAAGAGGACACTTTTCGAGAGTTCCGGGAGTTCGAGATGGCCGTGGATGGCATCGTCGTCAACAGCTTCGAGGAGCTGGAACACGGCTCGGCCGCGCGCCTCGCGGAGGCCACGGGCAAGGTCGTGTTCGCCGTCGGCCCGGTCTCGCTTTGCGGCGCACCTGGCCTCCTCGACTCGCGGGCCGGCTCGGATGAGGCCAGGCGGTGCATGGCGTGGCTCGACGCCAAGAAAGCCAACTCCGTGCTCTACGTCAGCTTCGGCAGCAACGGGCGCATGCCACCGGCGCAGCTGATGCAGCTCGGGCTGGCACTCGTCTCCTGCCCATGGCCTGTGCTCTGGGTCATCAAGGGTGCGGACACGTTGCCCGACGACGTCAACAAGTGGCTACAGCACAACACCGACGCCGACGGCGTCTCAGGGAGCCAGTGCCTTGCGGTTCGCGGGTGGGCGCCGCAGGTGGCCATCCTAGAGCACCAGGCCGTCGGCGGATTTCTGACGCACTGCGGGTGGGGCTCGACGCTGGAGAGCGTGGCCGCGGGCGTGCCCATGGCCACCTGGCCATTCTACGCCGAGCAGTTTCTGAACGAGAAGCTGATCGTTGACGTGCTGGGTACCGGCGTGTCCGTCGGCGCCACAAAGCCCACGAAAGGCCTGCTGAACAGAGTCCAAGGCGTTGAGGAGACGAAGCCGGAGGTGGGAACAGAGCAAGTGAAGAGGGCCCTGAACAAGCTGATGGATGGAGGAATCGACGGGGAGGGTAGGAGGAGCAAGGCTCAGGAGCTGAAGGCCAAAGCAAAAGCTGCGTTGGAGAACGGGGGATCATCGTATATGAACATGGAGAAGTTGATCTACTTTGTAGCTTGAATGTGGATAAAGTTTGCGTTCGTAAATCAGTCAATTTCTGCATGGGTGCCTAATAAATTTTGGAGTGTTCGACGATTGGCTTCTTGCTTGAGCTGTGCATTTCGTGTACAAGCTAAGATCGGTATCTCTGATTAGGGCATTAGATCACATTTACATTTTGCGATAGAGATTTCTTGCTTCTCTCCCCTGCCAACAAACCATGAAGCAGTTCCTTGAAAAGAGCCTGTTAGTGGGTCTAGTTATCGGAAGATGTCCTTGGGCCAAACACATTGTGCCCCGTTACCTATCTCTTGTTCTTTGTTTTCCACTAAGGCCATCAGTGTTTTTTTCTGCGAAAATTACTAATCCTCAAGTGATACTTTTTTGAACCGAACATTCCCTGGCATTGGCAAGAAGAAAAAACGATGGGCATTGTCACGATTGAAATATAATGAAGATACTGACGAAAAATTCCTTTTCCCCTCCCGCCCAACACCTTTTACGAGGCCACAACCCACAAATACTCTAAACAGTGCCAAAAAAGAAAAAACAAACACTCTCCCTTGAGCCTCTGCCAACAAAGTACCTAGCAACGTGAATGAATAATCTCCCATCTGAGCTAGCATCAACTACTCATCAGCCTAAACTACGTGAGTGAGTGAGTTACATCACCACCGCCGTCACATCGTCCGTCCTGGGGAAAATCCCCTGGCCCGGCCCAAGAATGCGCATGGGGTCGAAGCGGGCCTTGCGGGCCACGAACCGGTCCCAGCTGGACCCGAAGTGATCTTGCCAGTGCGCCCGCGACGGCTGCCGGGCCAGGTACTGCTTGGCGCCGAGGCGGCGGCAGGCCTCGTCGGCCACCCGTCGGTGCTCCTCCAGGATCCCCTCGACGCAGGCGCCGCCGCACCGCGCCGGGTCCGTCGACCGCAGCACGCTGAAGACGTACACCACCCCGTCCGGCACCGCCGGCACCACCGCCGACGTGTTGCCGTCCCACCTGAAAAAAACGTCGCAGCGAACCAATCGGTCAGTGCGGAGCATCGTATATTCCTGTATGTACCCCGATCTGCCTGCGACCAGAATCATCAGAGTTCATAAAAGACGTTCGGAGGATCCGGCAGTGGACACGGCATTGATGCGTTTGCTAAATCCAACATGACTATACGCTAAGAGCATCTCCAACAGGTTTGTAAAACTGGTGACCTACAATTTATTTTAGTAGATAACTCTTGCGCTCTCTCCAACAACTTTGATAAAATTGGATACCTATGATTCTTCCAGGGACTAATCCGAGAGTGGAATATTTTTTTAGGAGTAATATGCAAAATCAACCTTCTTCTCTTCTTATCCTCTTCCTTCCCGTCTCCTCCACAGATCCCCCGCCGCCCCCTGCTCCTCCCGTCGCCGCCCTCCGCTCCTCCCGCCACCGCCCTCTTCTCCTCCGCCGCCGTCTACTCGAATCGGCGCCGGCCCCAGCTCCGCCTCCGCGAGGGAGGCCGCCAGAGGTCGGGACGGATGTGCGCCGGCGCGGCGGGCGGCGCTGCGCGGGCAACGCCGTGCGAGGCCGTGGCCGGTGGCTCGACGCGTGGCCTTGCGAAGGGCAGAGCGCGCCGGCATGCGAACGAGCAGCACGGCGGCCGGCGGCTTGATGTGGGGTTGCGCGACGGCCGGCGCTGTGTGGGGCCGCGATGGGCGGAGAGGTGAGGGAAGACGGCGGCGAGGTCCCCCGACGGCCAAATCGACGAGCCGCTGGCCCCGCGAGCTCCCCTCGCGACCGAATCGACGAGCATCGGCCGCGCCGAAGTTGAGCCGGCGGAGCTCCGCCGGCACCTTAGCTCCACCTTGCCTTCGTTCTCGCCGCCGATTCGAGGTCAGTAGAGCATGGGACGAGTGGTGAAGAGGCTGCGGGAAGGGTCTCCATGGTGGCGCCGGTGGTCGGAGGTGGGAAGGACGCCAGCGGCGTGAGGGCGGAAGTGATGGAGGCGGCGATGAAGCTTCAGTGCGGGACGGTCGGCTCTCCCACCAGCAGGAGGAGGAGGATTTAGCAATCCAACTGGTATATTTGAATATAGGTTATAACTAAAAAATTTAGGAATAACACTGTTGAAGTGGTTTATTTTTACTGTTTTTTATCCTATAGTTTTAAGGACAGCGATCCATTTTACGAGACGCTCTAATGGACGGTGGTGGCGCCCTGTAACTCCGAACTCCTTCCTAAAATGGCAAGGAGGAGGAGGGGGGCATGGGACCGTGAGCCCGTGACAGGGTGGAGGCCCCCCGGCCTGGCATGGCAGGAGGATGTGAATAGGGTGTCCGGGAAAAGCAGGACATTATTTCAGATCCTGGATCATGTCAGCTCTGAAGGGTTTTGAGTGCGGAGAATCTTTTCATTTTTCTTTGAAGAAAATTAGTAAGGCCATGTTTAGTTACTCCCAACTCCCAACTTTGACACTATGCAAAAAGAAGATTCCCCATCACATCAAACTTGCGGTACATGCATGGAGTACTAAATGTAGATGAAATTAAAAACTAATTGCACAGTTTTGTTGTACTTTGCGAGACGAATCTTTTGAGCCTAATTAGTCAATATTTGGACAATAATTCACAAATACAAACGAAACGCTACAGTGTGCTACAGTGCTGTAACAGTAATTTTGCACCTCCCAAATTCCCCAACTAAACACGGCCTAAAGCAGAGAATCTATTTGACCGGCAGAAAGGTTGGCCGTGCAAGCATCCTCTGCGGGGAGCAGAGCGGCAAAGCCTGCTGCGAACATGACTGGCCCTGGTCCGCTAATCCCGAGTTCTGAACATCACGGATTCACGGGCAGGCATGTTCAGAGTCCTTGAACACATGCTGCGTACAAGCAAACAGAGCTGAAAAGAAACGATGTTTTCAGGAACTGAAAAAAAAACAATAAAAAGAAGCAACGCCGTGGATACAGTATACTACAGTGATCCTGCTAGCAACAGTAGCTCGGCTCAGCTGTACAGTGCAGCGTAGTATTTTTAAGCTGTACGTAGGGAGCTATGAGAGGTCAAAGTCAGTCAGATAGGGATTGACCAATGACCATGACCCGGAAAGGAGGAAGACTGGAAGAGAAGAGGCCCAAGGCGCCAGCGCCCAGCGCCACCAATGCGCCATACCGGGTACTGGCGCTGTTATTTGCGGAGACTGCACTGCACTGAATACCCCCGCCAGTCGCGACTTGCAGCAGGCCTGGCTAAACAAGCCCAAGCGATTGCTAACGCTGTTTTTATTTTTTATTTTTTTAAAAGGCACTGCTCAGTGCTCGGTGCTCACACTGTTTACACAGTCTACACCAGCTGCTGCAAGCAAGCACTGCAACTTGCAAAAGGCACGTCCGATCATCTCGTGGAATCTCCATCTCCCTGCTGGCGTTGCCCCCCTTCTGTTTGTCTTTCTCACACAGTCACAGCTAGAGAGAGATTCAGGAGACCCCAAGCTAAAAGCTAGCTGTTGACAGCCGACCCTTGACTCTTGTGTAAACAGGCAAGGCCAAGACCGATCGTGCGCTGCCAAACACTACAGGAATGGGGGGGGGGGGGGGGGGGGGGGGACTAGTTTGCACTGTGCCTGATTGACTGAAGATGCAGCAGCCAGCAGGTTAGTGTGATCCAGCGTCCCAGCCGATGCAAAAGGTGCAAGGTGAATTGTCGATGGCTTGGCTGCTGAGTGCTGAGAAAGGAGGGAGGGCATGAGGTGACGGCTAACAGGGCCCCTGTGAGGCTGTGACTGTGAGGGAGAGATGCCATGGCGTTGTCACAATTGGGCCAACATGTTGCGCCTAGGGTTGGCAAACCATTTCTGGGATGATAACAACAACGGGAAAGCAGCACGAGAAAGAAAAAAAATGCTAAGCTAACAAAAGCCTCAAGCCTACAAGACTGCACTCGATGTGCAATCTGTTCTGCATATAATAAATCACCCAGAAAAAGGCCTGCGCTTTGTTTTTTTATTTTTGGAATACTTTGAGATTCCCTGCGGGTGAAAGGCCGATCACGCCACCTCATCCAAACGATTTTTTTTCTTTTGCGCAGCCAAATCTTGCAAATTAATATTGCGAAAGGGACCCCTTTATTAGTGAATCCTTTTTGCTAGTATATGAAGTACGAGCAGCTTTTATTCATGGCTAAAGCTATCTAAAGCCAGTACTCTACTTAATTTAGCATGGAACTAGGCGTACATGGCCTTTTTTTTGTTTGCAAAGAGTGGGAAGCGGGCCGAACCTGTCAGTGAGGAGGGGGTAGACGAGGACGGGCCCCTCGAACTCCCCCCGCGTGACGGTACCCATGAGCAGGTCCTTGAACGCCGCGGCGCCGTGCCTGGGCACGAACACGTTGAGCCAGGGGTGCGGCACGTCCCAGAGGCCCCGGCTCCTGAGGCTCTCCTCCTCCATCCTCACCCTGTTGAGGAAATCGAAGTAGGCCACCTCCACGCTGTACGCGTGGGGCCGCAGAAAGCTCAGCTTCCCGGAGACCAGCTCCACAACCTGCACAGACGACACAAGAATTTCGAGAGCCACAAGGCCGGTTCAGCGTTCAATAATCGACCGGCGGTCCTTCTCGCCGTTACTGGTGAAAGATGTTAACATGGCGTGTGCTGATGAGTGGTAGCTGCAGTGACGAAAAGGGAGACTGACATGGTCGCCGTCGGCGGCGGCGGCGGAGTCTTGCCGCTGGAAGTCGTGCACCGCGAACTCGATGCAGTAGTAGACCTTCTTTCCTCCGCCGACGCCGTCGGAGCCGAAGTCCGGGGTGAAGTTGACCTCGGCGGGGAAGGCGACGGAGGAGCTCCGGAGGGACTGCTCGTTCAGGACCATGAACCCCTCCACGTAGTCCACCAGCTCCGGCATTGAGACCAGGAGCTCCTGGTCCCCGGTGAAGGTCTCGAAGCTGTCGTAGAAGGCCCTCACCCATCTCACCTAATGATCGACCAGGACAGCAACCATAGAAAATTATCGGCCGGACCTGCTGCTTGAGATTTACAAAAAGGCGTGTGGAGGAGATCGATGAAGAAGATTTCCATATTTCTATTTCTAGATTGCGTGCATGTATGTACCTTGGGGGGAGCAACTTGCAGCGGAATCCTTGCCCTGGTTATGATACCGAACTGGCCAAGGCCACCAAGGACGGCGAAGAAAAGCTCCGGGCTCTGGGTGGGTGAGCATGTCACCACCTCGCCTGTGCCTGCAACCGACGGGACAAACAACTCAAAAACAAACGGAAAGAAACAAAGGCCACTGATCACCCGTATCCTTGCTTTCTTCTCCCTCTTCTTCCACCAAACAAAAGGGAGCGAAAAGAAAATTGGCAGAAGCTGCATGCGCGCAGCGGGGCCGTGCCCGTGCGGCAGAGCGTGTACCTGTGACGACCTCCAACTGCAGGACGTTGCTGATCTGCGGGCCGTGCTTGAACGCCTGCCCGCTGATGCCGCCATTGGACAACGTCCCGCCCACGGTGAGGTACAGGTAGTCCGTCCACGACCGCGGCGCGAGCCCGGCCCTCAGGCACTCCTCCAGCACCTCCACCCACAGCGCGCCGGCGCCCACGTCCGCGTACGCGCCGCCGCCGCCGACCTCCACGGCGCGCGGCAGGGCGCGCGTCTCCACCACAATGCCGCCGCGCGCCTGCGCCTGACCGTGGAGCGAGTGCCCCGCGCCGCGCGCCGCCACGGACGCCCTCGGCCGCCGCCCGGGCCCCGCCGGCGCCGAGGACAGCGCGCCCAGCAGCCGCGCGACGTCGGCGGCGGACCCGGGCCGCATGACCGCGACGGGCGCCTCGGATACCACGGCGCCGAAGTCGCGGGCCGCGGATGGCGTCGGCTCCAGGAGCGCTACGGGGCCGAACACGTCGCTCGGGCTCTGGATGAAGTTCGCGGAGGAGCAGAGCAGCAGGACCACGACGGCGGCGTACAGGTACAGCGCCTTGAGCACCATGGCTTAGCAAGCTTCTTGCTCGATACCTAGCAACCCGGGACAGCTCAGCTCACGGAAGGAAGCAAGCGCATTTGCCGGTGCTCGGGGCCGAGACGAGACCGAAGAATAAGGCGTCGTGCTGTCCTGATCGGTGATTGACGTCTCCGTCAAGATCGATCCCTGGGTTCCCACAGGAACTGTGGATGGATGGAACGGGAAGGGAGAAGCAGCGAGAGGCGACGGAGATAAGAGAGCAGGGGGTGACAGGGCCAAAGGCATGAAGCTCACAGACGGGTGCGCGTTTATATATAGCCGGTGGTGTTGTCGCTGCCACGGCGGGGCCGAGGATCTAATGGAAACCGGGGTCGGGGCACGGGGGATCCACGCGGGCCCGCGCCTGCCTGCGTCTGATCACTGGTCAGGAGATAAACACGAAACGCGTCCTTCAATCTTGGAGCGATTTGCCATGCAATCAGTGGAACGCTCATGCAGATGGGCTCTACCTCATGTGGATTAGTGGTATTTAATGAGTGGTTGAAATGTATGCGCTCGTGCGACGTGTCCTTAATTACTGCGCAGACTAGTCTCTTCTTTGCTCATGGCAACTATTGTTTGAGCAGCCGATGCCGACCCTCCGAGGGGCATGTTTGATTTTATGACATAGTGTGAGCCAAACTAAAATTTGGTAATGAAAAAATCCGATGAAACCTGAAATTGATGTAAAGAATGGTGCTTGAATCATGGCGAAATCAAATTCTGGGCAATGCCAAAATCTAGAGGAAAAAAATGGTATTCAGATTGCTACCATGCTGTCCATGCACGACAAACTATGTTAAAATTGCGGGTATGACATCAGGTCCGTAAGTTTTCTTTTTGTCAATAGATATCCACCATGAATTTTGTTTTGTTTACAAAAATATGAGGAGAATATTTCAGAGCAAATTGATTGCAAATCAGATGCATAGTTTAAAAGATATTATCATGAGAGCGTTGTTAATCAAGGAACGCGCGGTGGCAGATCAGATGACAACAAACAATATCATCGGCAACAGATATTGAATCACATAAGGAATATACATGAGAGGCTAGAAATGGAATAAAGAAAACCAATCCTAGGATAAAAGATGAACAAGACTCCTGGATTTCAACCCGATGGACGGCGTAAACGACTATGTGTTGAGTGCATTATTTCGTATCGTTGTGGTAAGACAATTCCTTTGAAGATGATATCCACATCCGCATCCAGCAATGAGTTAGGTGCCAACTGTGCACAAAAGACTTGTGCAACTTTGTATTGGAGGAGTAGAAGAAAACTCTTTAGTAGCAGCCACTCTTGGACCTCTTTTATTTTTCTTCAACAGCTTCTCGTCTCATTGTTGAAGGATGCGAGATACGAATCAGTCAGCGTCATAAAGCATGTAAATAATTTGAGATGCGAATCACGGTCATAAAAACCATGTAAATGATTCGAGATACGAATCAGAATCATAAAAGAAGCAGTATCCGCCAATGTGATCCAAGGGGCATGTTTGATTTATGACATGAGTGAGCCAAACTAAATTTTTGGTGATGAAAAAATCTGATCAAAGCTAAAATGGAGCAAAAGAATGGTGCTTCATCATGGCCAAACGAATTCCTGGCAGTGCCAAAATATAGAGAGGAAAAAATGGTATTTGGATTGCTACCATGAACGACAAACTTTGTTAAAATTGTGGTAAGTTTTCTTTTTTGCTAATAGATATCCACCGTGGATTTTATTTTGTTTACAAAAATATGAGAAGAATATTTCGGAGCAAATTGATTGCAAGTAAAATGCATCGTTTAAAAGATATTATCATGAGAGCATTGTTAATCAAGGAGCGCATGGTGGAAGATCCGATGACAACAAATGAATATCATCGGCAAGAGAGATTGAATCAGATAAATGGATCTACATGAGAGGCTAGAAATGGAATAAAAAAAACCAATCATAAGATAAAAGATGAACAAGACTCCTGAATTTCAATCCGACGGATGGCGTAAACGATTATGTGTTGAGGTGCATTATTTCGTATAATTGTGGTAAGACAATCCTTTTCAAATATGGTATCCGCATCCAACAACGAGTTGTGTGCCTTTTCTCGACTATACGCAAAAGACTTGTGCAACTTTGTATTGGAGGAGTTTGTATTGGAGGAGGAGAAGAAAGCTCTTTAGAGACGTCAGAAGAAGAAAGCGCTTCACGTCATGTGGTGGTTGTTTGTGTGTTTTTTCAGTGTTTCTTTTTCTTTGATCCTTTGTGCTCTCGTGCTGGTCAAACTCTGCTTAGCTTCATTGATATTGTGTCTATAAACTGCTTTCTTCTTAATCAAAAGGTGCTTAGGCACTCACGGAAAAAAAAGAATAAACTAACTCGAATAGCTTGAACTATATACTCCCTTTGAAGGAGAATGGCACAGCCAAAAGATGAAACCTTATTAGCTTCGGCGTACACTTTGCGTGACAAAAAGATATTTTGATTTCTTTCAAAAAGAATGTTGCAATTTTTAAAGCATCCTCATTTTTTATTTAACAAAGAGGAGTCGAGGGATCCATGGGCTACGATGTGTTGCTAAGTACACAAGAAGTTAAAAAAAAGACACAGTTGGAGTTGGGTCCTGGTGTTGTAACGTTAGGAGACCAGAGACCATGGTGCTATATAGCTAGTAAATGCTCCCATGGGATGAAGATGAACCCTCTTTATTCCGTACAGTGTAAAAAAAGGAAATAAAAGGGTCGCTGCAAATGCCTGTCGTGCGTATTCCGGCCGTCCAAGCACTGACCACCTCTCGGCTGAAGGCTGATGAAGCATGCCTCCGCTCCGCCTGTGGCAGTCTGACTGGCTCCACGCGACCGGCCACGCCTCCACGGCAGCCGGCGGCCGATTGGCCCCCGCCCTCCCAAGAGGATGCACTTGAGATCTCCCTGTCTCCCTCGGGATCCGCCGGCCACTCAGTCAAGTGCTGGTGCAGACCACTCGTGTAACGTCTGCTCCCGTTTCGTCGTGGTGCTGCCTGCTGCCTGGCTGCTGCGCTGCTTACAGACAGTGCGCGTCTTTAATGTCCGACGCCGATCGGAGCAAGTAGCGACCTTCACGGCTACGAAGCCGAGATCATTGCGATCCGGTCGGCGGTCGTCGCTGCCGCTGATGCTGCGGCGACATTAATGGCGCGTGGCGAGCTACCTTTTATTTGGACATGGTCATCACCTTGGATCGACGGGATGAATGCGATCGACCGCCCGGTTTCTGAATCCTGACGAAGACGCTACGGCCGCGGCAGCGCCATCGATCGATTGCCATCCGATCTGCGCGGTATCTTCGGCGTTGGACTGCGCGCGACACGAGGAGGACGATCTTGATCAAACTTAAGTGGTGGTCGACACGGCCACGGGGGTCACTACACACACAGTCTGCGCGCCCGTCTGCGGCGCCTGCGGTCTGCGTTCATGCGCTTCGACGCCGCCGGGCGCTGGCTGGGCTTCTCCTCTCGAGTCTCGCCCCGACAGGTGCTGGCCGTGCCTAGCTAGTCTTCCAGGATCAATGCAGGCACGCACCCACGCGCGCCTCGTCGGCTAGGGCTGCTATCCTGCCGAGATGCCAATCGAGCGTACGCGGCCCGACCGATGGGACTGCAGCCGTGTTCGGTCGATTCGCAGGCCGCACGTTGCGTATCGCGCTCGGGCGCCATGCCTGCTGCTGCGACATGTTGTGCACTTGGCTACACGCGGCCGTCGTGTTGCTCGCGGCATGGCTCAGTCGTCTTGCGCCAGCCAGCAGGTGCCGGATCGGAATTACGACGGCTTGCGTAATAATCAAGTCCAAGGCACAAAGTGCTCGACCGTGTACATACTATCTGTTGTATCCGTCGCGGCAGGAGCACAGGACGGCCGTGCGTTCTAGGCTTTCGAGTAAGCAGTAGCTCTCGCTGGGAGTACGCTAGCTGCCGCGGCGTCGCCGATGGGCAGACGAGAGGCGTACACAATCCGCACGTGATTTTACAGCTCAGGCCTACGGCGTCCGTCCAGCATCGCGGAGCTGACACGTCGGCCGCGGCTTGGCGCCATGCGGGGCACTAGCTAGCGTCCGAATCCCACGAGATCCCGGCGATAGGACCCCCGCGCGCTAGCTCCTGTGCGAACAGGCATCGAGCTCCGACGCCGGACCACGACCTGTGAGCGTTGTGACATGTGACGGCGAGCTTTGACCGTTTATCGTTCCTCCTTTCACTGTCGTCGTTGTGGACACAAATGACAAAGCCAACGCGACCCCAACACGAGATATATGGTATACCGTACACCACGCATGTTCATTAGTCACCCCTTCCCAAACGCAAGCCCAGAAGCAACCGGGGCAGGATTTCTAGATCGAATTGGGTGTGTTTCATGGGCGTGCGTGATCATCGTGGAAAACACTGTCCTTGCGACACCTCGAACGATGTTTGAGTTTGTGTGTTTGACAATGCTTTTCACAAGGTTTCTTTCCGTTTCCCTCTCTCTGTCTCTCATGTTAATTAGTGCCCACGAGGATCCATCGAATCCATCGTGCTGTGCTGGTGTGCATCGCCACAATTTTCCCTGGTCCCTCGCGTCTCTCCTCCAACACAAGCTATCACCTCTTGCCGCTTGGTTCGATCCACATGTTTTTTCTATCCCTCTCTCCAGCTTTCAATTCATCTTGTCTACCAAACCCAAAAATAAAGTTTTCGCCAAAAAAAAACAAAAATAAGGAAAAGAACAGGGAAAGAGCCAATAGAGAGTCTCCCAATTATTTAGCTTAAAGGTTCAACGCTCTACTCGCTTTCTTCCGGCTCAAGGGATTGATTAAGGACACTGAACAAGAGCAAAGCCGTGCAGCCTCCTAGGAGCTCTAGCAGGTAGGATATTTTCACTTCTCATAAACTTAACAGACACTATGCTCTCCTCCCATGCTCCAATTTGGTTTCAAAGTTAGTGTTTGCCTATATATTATTACATTGTAAAAGATATTACTAGCTAATTGGTGCTTCTTATGATTCCTGGTTGCATAGCCGCTGCAGAGACACATGGTAGGTCAGGCTCAACGATTTGTTCTTACCTGTTTAAAGAAGAGGAGTTATCTTTTCAAAAAGAAGAAGAGGAGGAGTTGTTCCTAACAAGCTACAGTCATGAAAACTTTAAAAATAACCACAACATTCTTTAGCTCAAATAAGTTCGTATAAAAAGAACAATCAGCACAGGACCAGTGCTGCAGCAACATAATTAACACGGGGATCTGCATAAACTGCTACCATTTATTGAGGAACAGCCGCAGCAGTGGCTCGTAGCGTCTCCAATGGTACGAGCTAGCACTAGCTCTAAGTCAATGAATTTAGAAGAGAGAAAGTGTGCAGTAGCCAATCTTGAATATTGTACAGCGAAGGATAAGTGTATTGGGAAATAAGCGAGATCATCTCTTCACTTCTAGCTATTCTTTTATCTTTTGCATTCAATAAATAAAAAAATTAATTCTACCCTTGTGAAAGGACAGGTCGAAAAGGTAGATCCTGAACTTTTTTCCAGGCAGGGGCCCCAAGGAGATCCTGGGCACAGTAGTCCAGGTCTTTGAGCGAGCGGACAAGACTACAAGAGCGCGATCAACTTGCACGTAGCTTTAGCTGCCCTACGCCTGGTCCTCGTCGTTATCGCCCTCGCTCCTGTGCCATTCCAAGCTGCGTGCAGATGAGAACTAAACGCCGGATACATTGCAAATCTGCAGTGCAGTGCAATCTTTGCAACTGTCACAGCTGGAAAATCCACTTTCAGTAACTGATTATGCAATAAATAACTGGTATTAAAGGGGTATTAAAAAATTAAAAAAAAATTCCGCTGACCGGAGCCCCGGCCGCACCTTGCCGTCGTCCGCCCGAGTGCCGGAGCTCCGAGCGTACAACACTTGAGCCCCGCACCGAAGAGAGAGAGAGCTGCCCTTCCGACTCATCACCGTCGCTGCCCTTCCTTCTCGTCACCACCGGTCGCCCTTCCTCCTCGTCGCCGAGCCTGGTCCCGACCCTCGTTGCCCGCCGCCTCACCTCCCTCAGTGAGAAAATAGTGCTAAGGTAAGTCAGGAGATTCCAAGCTAAGGCCCTTGATTTTACCCTTCTGTGTGGAATCTTGACCATTATGGACTTGGTACAATCTCTTCCATTCCTCAGCAGCAGTGAGGTGAGGCTGCTAGCATCTGGGAATACCCTCTGAACCTGTTCAATTAGATCAGGGGTGATTTCATCTCGTCTTGCTTTGAGAGAGGAAGCTGACGGACCAAAGACAGATAGACAACATGAACTCAGCAATCAGATCCCTTACGGGAATCGAACCCGTGTCTTCGACATGAAAAGACGAGATCTTGAACTGCTAGACGAAAGGGACAACACTATAGTACTTACTATAGTACTATATATTATATTGATATTGGGTCACTGAACACTGTCCAATACCGGTTTCGGAAGGTTCAAATGCATGTTCCCAATCTTTGATTCTCGTCTCGTTTCACTTGCATTTTCTTTCGTTCAGTCTCGCTCTCGTTCATGAGTGGAATCGAACAACTTACTTCGTTTGGATTTACAATCCAAAGGGCCCAGGCCCAGCGAACGAAAGAGGATTTACAGTCCCACGCCCACTGCCCTGCAAGAACCATTTTCTTGCTTGATTTTTATACGATTTTTTGAGCAACTAGCGCGAAAGTTGCGCTAACGCGTATTCTCCACCACACCATTTCTATACGCATTTTCAGAGGAGCAACATGAGATGAGACTTGATTTTCCGTTGGTTCCCAACTTTCCTTTCCTTCAATTGCCCTTTCTCCTGTCCAGTGCTGAATAATCAGCCTATTCCCCGAAAAAGACAATTTTCCTCACTCAACTAATCTCCATCACCATTCTACGAGATTTTTCCATTTCCTATACTATAAAAAACGACTTCCTGAACTACTTGATCTACTCCCGATGGGTGAGAGGCGGCTCTAACTACTCTTATATTATAGGTAGGGTACCATGATTTTATAGGCATGATAACTCAACTCTAAGATAGTTTATCCCCTCAATTCAATTTGTTAGAACAAGTAAGAATGTACTTTTCCACCCTCCCTCGAACTGAGCTAACTGAGCGATTTCCCCACCTTGAAATTGCTAAAAATAGCAGTTCTAGAAGGGACATAGCCAACCGCATACATATAGTCTATCTTGCCTTTCTATTCTCCAGTGTAGGGTGACAACAGCATTTGCATTTTCTCTTTCTTGGATCCATTCTCGTCGTAAATAGCGGCACGTTAGAACATTATCTACATGTTTCCTTTTCTTGCTTCAAGGCACATGCCTATTGTAAAATATACCTACCGGGATAAAAGTACCCGTTTGTGAACATGCCATTCCCTTTCTTCGTGCATCCAATTACTAGATAGTCACGAACCTTCTTTTGACTTGACCAGCTTACTTGTATAGTAGAGCAGTAGGCCTTTGCTTCTGAACGACCTTACAAAATGGATCAACTAGAAATGAATCGGTGTCATAAATGAATTTCGCTAACTGTAGTAGTAAATAGCGTGACACCAAGCAATCAATCAAAGCCAACTTAAGTTGTATGGGAGGTGGACGGTCGAATTATCCAACTTAAATGAAGAAAGCAATCCGCATAGCTGGAGTCCAGTTGGATAGTTCAGGCATCCGCTAGCCCCCTCGCGCGCCGGCCGCCCTCGCCCAGAGAGAGAGAGGTGAGGTCACACACCTTATCCTGCCGCGCCGCCACCCCTTAGATCCCGCTGCCCCTACCGCGTCTTAACGCCCTCCCACCGTGCTAGCCTGCAGATCCTGCTGCTCCACGCGCCATCGCCCGCTACTGCTCCACGCGCCGTCGCCCGTTGCAGCTCCCCGTGCCATTGCCTGCCACTCCGCCTCTGCGCTCCCCCACCATCGTGCTGTCGCCTCACCTCGCCCCACCGCCGCTCATTACCGGCGTCGCAGTGAGGGGCACGTGGAAGGGAGAGGAGAGGGGCAGCCGTGAGGGGAGGGGAGTGGCGCGCTTGGAAGAATGGAAGGAAGAGAAGCGAGGCCGCCGCGGGGGAGAAGAGAGAGAGGAGGGCCGTTCGGGATAGAGAGGGAGGTGCGCGGATAAGATGGTGAGGAGCGGATGCGTGCGGTGGACTTCAATCCAGTGAAGTCCAAATTAGTATCGGGTGCAAGCTTCAACCGGTACTAATGTGCAATCTTTAGTATCGGGTGAAGCCTCCACCCGGTACTAAAGGGGTTTATGGGGTGCCTCATCGGAAACTAGATCCGGTACCAATCGGTACTGAACCTCGAGATGAATGGTCTAGCAGCGGGTCATGCACGGCGATCCGCTTCGCAGCATGAGCGGCTGTACTCTCTCGATCGGTAGTCGGCGCAAGCTAGCGTACGTCAAGTTTGACTGTCGTGATGGCGCCCCCTCAATCTAGCCGGCCACGAGCATGATGCATGCAGGCGTGCATACATACAGGCAGAGCAAAGGCCGGATCTTGTAGCAGATGGCCGACTTTTTTGTTTTTTAGCCCTTTTCCCCGAAAGATTCTCACAAATACACCCCTGGCGGAACCAATTCCAAAAATGGACCCTTAGCTTGACGCCATCCACGCTGGCGCCAAGCTTACACGTCTCGGCGCCAGCCATCCTGGCGCCAAGATCCATGCGCAGTTGCTGACGTGGTGGGGGCTTGGCGCCGTGCATCTTGGCGCCGAGCAATTTACCCCATGCTTCCTTGCGTTTCGAACGAAACAACTATAATTATTTTGAAAAGTGTGCAACAAACTATGCTCTAGTTCAACTGGTTAGGACGTGGACTTGTTATCCCAAAGACCCAAGTTGGATGGCGCCAAGCTAAGGATCTATTTTTGGAATTGGTTCCGCGTAATCTATCGGGGAAAAGAGCTAAAAAACAAAAAACATCGGTAGCAGACGGCGTTGTATGGACGTGGAAATCCCTTCGGAATCCACAAGCCACACTGTCTCTCTTGTCCGGATATCGCCTGCTTCGTTCAAGATGGCACACGTCCTCGACGCCATGGGTTTTACCGTTTTAGCCTTTGGCAGTGCTCCTGTGAACCACTAGTTCGTGTCCGGTGTCCGCCACTGGTCTCGCTGCGCTGTACTCGCTGACTGAGACTGACGCACCGTGTGGCTCGACTATCACTGCTTGCGTACTTCCCAGGAACTTTTTTGCTGACACCGTTTCACGAGCAAACAGCAACACTGTTGTAGCCGATCCTGTGTAGTAGCCCGAGGTAGATCAGCAATGCACGGCTCAGATCAAGATCCCAGCACAAACAGTGCTCATCGTGTCAAACAGGCTCGATCGATCAGGCAATGCATGGCGGCACAGTGCCGACCGAGCCCCTGTACGTACACCGTGCACGCACGCGCGGCGAAGCAACCCCTTCGCGTCGGATCAGGCGCCCCAGTTTGGGCAGGCACCTCTCCGCCCGTGCAATGTAGTCAAGATCCGGCAGGATCACAGGAAATCTACCGGGAAGACGCAGGAACTCGCAAGGACAGGCGCTCGTGCCGGGCCGTGTTTGCCCGTGCGGGGGGATCTCAGAGTAAATAGCTATTTATGCAGAATGAGAACCATGGCTGGTGAAAAAATATTTGTGATGCTTGTTGTGTTCAATTTGGATGTGTGGGAAGGATTGAATTTGCGCGGATTTGGAATTAAAGTTCTGTTTACATGTGGACATTTTTTTTATTTTTTGCAATGTACAAAAAAGGAACCGATCCTTTTTTTGGTTTTGTGTATGCTCATACTTTGAGGGTAATTTGTTCGATTTTTTATATGAGAGAATCTATGTCTTACATGTTGTACATGTCATGTGAATAAATGAAAAAGTATGTAAAAGTTTGTGATGATTTTTGAAATTTCTGTTGGTAAGGAATAAGATTGGTAAGAAATAAGAATGGTTTCCGTCAAAAAAAGAAATAAGAATGGTGAAAAGAAAATGTTGTGAATGTTCCGTGGTCCTTCTTATTAAAAAAAATACTACTCACCCCATTCCTCTTTATTAATCAAATTGCGTCCTTTTTTCTCTCTGCAATAGGTTTCTGTAGCACCTGACAGCTGGTCTGTTCGCTTCAGCTTATTCAGCCGACTTATCAGCTACCAAACAGTGTTTTCCTCTCACAACAAATCAGCCGTTTCAGCTTTTCAACCGACTTATAAGCTACTACGTGGCGCCATATCCTCAAATCCATTGCATTTTCTCTTTCTATTTCGTGGCGTCATATCCTCAAATCCATTGCATTTTCTCTTTCTACTACGTGGCGCCATATCCTCAAATCCATCAGAACAGCTGACAGTTTTCAACACCTCCGCCGGGGCACACCCGCTCCAAATCGACGCTTTCCATGCATGTGCCGCTGGCATTACGGCTGCCTCCTCCCGTCCTCCCTGCTCGGCGGTACGCGTTCAACAGAACATTGTTGTTCTGTGTTCGTTCACACGAGCAATTCTGCTTCTGCAGAGGTTCCAGTTCATCCACCCGGTCAGCAGGCCCCCCACGGACCACGGCCACACCCACACCTCACCACACATGCATGTCTCTTCACTCGTGCCAGTACTCTCTGCCACTGTCTTAGTTTTACGTGACATGCAGTACAAAGCAAACTGGTGAGTGGTGACCAGCACAGTATGGCTGCTAGATTTCTTGGTCTGGTACTCTGGTTGGCATAAGGCCGGCCCTGGCCAATGATCTCGCTGACGACGACCGCGTTCGCTGGCGATGATATCTGTCGTCGTCGCAGGCTGTCGCCTCGCCTTGCTTCCCCGCTGGACAACCGCAGGATTCCATGAACCTCTGGACTGGACCGCGAGCTAGGAGACATGCGCCCATGGGGGCTCGCGATCTTTGCGCAGGGATTGGGCTGGCGCCCTTGCCTCGGGAGCCTGGGCCCACGAGTAGGTAGAAGCCGCCGAATTCAGCTGTATATATATGCAGCTGTGTTCTGTGTAAAGCAAAGGCGCCCATGTTCATGCCGCCGCATTGGCCCATCTCTCTATACGTCTCTCTCGCGTGCGTACAGTGTTTATATGCTGATGAGCTCATGGTATGCTGGAAGGTTGATAGCGCTGCGTATCGTCACCCTGATGTTCATCAGCGTCATTGTTTTGATCTCTGAATCTCTGATGATTGCAGCTGGTTGACAAAACATGCTGGTCCTTCATCGATCAGATGGTAGTTGAATCACGATCTTTTCTAGCTTGTCATGTTAGTGCCAACATAGAAATATTTGTATCCCAGCCTTATCCTAGCGTAAGCCTAAGAGCAATATTCTTGGTATATGCTCGCGGTTACTTGCTTAGATTGACTTGCAAAAGAGAGAGCCTGCGTCGTATATGCAGACCTTCTTTGCTCAAAAAGTGAAAAATAAAGTATGAAAGATTAGCACATCAGACACCAAGTAGAGTTCTTGTATCACTATACCTTCAAGCCTTCAACCGAGTGCGATCGCTTTGGATGACATGTACCATCTGTTGATGCATGCATTCATATTGAAATCGGCTTTGCTTTCCAATTTCAATTTTCTACTTGCTGCTCATGTGTTCCAATTAAGGAGGTATGAATCTAGATGTTCTACTGGAGCTACTGAATAAAGACGCCACAGTACCACCATAGAGAAGACTATCTATGAGAATTGGGAAAGAGGTCGAAACGATTCGTGGTCGTTAAACCATCTCTGACAACAGTTTTGCCCAGACAGATAAAAATTTGTTCTAGATCACTCGATCCAAGGTAGTGTGAGGAACTGAATTTGTATTAGGAATTCATGCGTCCTCAAGTTTGACACACTGTTATGTAATTATTTGGTCACTTAGCCATGAAAACTTTCACCAGCTCTGGAGTTTACTTCATCCATCTACATAAAGTAACGCATGATGTCCATGGTGGCTGATCGATACTGGTCAGCATAATTCGGATGCAATTGTCGTTTATGAACGTTAGCGGTAATGATCCTTTTTCAGCGGATCTTGTACTAGATTTGCATGCTTGCGTATTGATGCGCCATATACTTCTTATAATTCCAGATGACAGATCTTGTTAGGTCACTAGTCCAATTCTGCCTCATTCGGGGACCAACAATAATTGTCCAACTAATGACCTACACTTAATTCCAAAACAAAGGCTTTCTCATTGTATAATTGAGAAGATATCAGGTTAGAGGGAAAAAATTGCATAAACTCAAGAGAGAACGGTAGTGTCTCAAGGGAGGGAGGGAGGGGGGGGGGGGGGGGGGGAGGGAAAGAGAGAGAGAGAGAGAGAGAGAGAGAGAGAGAGAGAGAGAGAGAGAGAGAGAGAGAGAGAGGATATTATACCAAAGAAAAGTGATTGCAATTGCAAGCGTTTGCGAACGAGTAGTAGCCTAAATGAGCTCCCTAACAATGTGGACAGGGCTGCGACATCCTTTTAGATGTCAATAGAGCAGAGCCATAATGTGATATTGATGCTATTGTCACCTGCGCCTGTGATGACATCACCGTATCTAATAGTTATTTGTAACTGACAATTGCATATCCAGTCTGATAGGTACACTTAATCAGCCCAAAAGAAGCCCTTTATTTAGAGGACTTCAATATAATTGGTGAGCTCAGGGTGCTCCAAGCTCTCACCAACTTTGGGTCACTTTCAACTAGAGAATTCTGCAGTTTCAAGTGGAGATTAGCGCTTTCAAGTAAAGACCGGCGGCTAAACACCTTGAGCTCAAGCCAACCACTTGCAACTTTAACTCGATCTTTAAGAATGAACGAACTTTTTCACCTTGGAGTTAAACAAATTCTGTGTCAGATTCAATGAAGAAAATAAGAAGACAAGAAGTCCATTTCTGGGTGAGAACTGAGAAGTGGTATTCGATACCGTGGCGCCAATTTTTAACTACCGGGGGAGCTTTAAATATGCTACTCCCTCTGTTCCAAATTGCAGGTCGTTTGACTTTTCTAGGTGCATAAATATTTATATATACTTATATGAACCTGAAGAACTAAAACGACCTCTCCAATTTGAAATGAAGGGAGTAACACACACCATCGCCATGCTGGGCCGCACGGCCCGCGAGAATGCTAACGACGTCGCGCGGGCAGCCGGACGAAGCATGAAAAGACTGGGCCCCTTGATGTGTTAAGCATAAGCCCAAGAGTTTCCAGTCAGATAAATCGAAGCCTACCAAGGCCCATTAGTCTCATTCCACTACTACGCTCCGCGGCTGACTTTTTTTTTTTGTTTTTTTAGCCTTTTTCCGAAAAATTCTAACAAATACGCTCCCGACGGAACCAATTCCAAAAATGGACCCTTAGCTTGGCGCCATCCATACTGGCGCCAAGCTTATACGTCTCGGCGCTAGCCATCCTGACGCTAAGGTCCATGCGCAGCTGCTGACGCAGATGCCGACGTGGTGGGGGCTTGGCGCCGTAGATCTCGGCGCCATCATGGATGGCGCCGAGCAATTTTACCTCCTGGTGTTTCGAACGAGAAACAAGTATAATTATTCCGAGGAGTGTGCAACAAACTACACTTTAGTTCAACTGGTTAGGACGTGTAACGTCCGAATATTTGATATGACATGAAATGAATTTTAGTTCGGACTAAAGAACCAAACACCACATTAATTTGCCGTGAAATTAGTGGTGAAAGGGCTTCGATGGACTACGATGTAATCAATCATGGTCCAAGCAGGTCCAAACAAACGTAGTGAAGAAACCAGCCACCACGTTACGTACTGCTGATCTTCTCGGCTGCTGATTGGGCCGCAGATCCTTGAGATTGAGGTCCGTTCAAACCTGCGCAAGTATTCTCATTTTTCGTGAATTTTATGACTTCTCCTTCTGAATTGAGCATTTCCTTTTCTTTTTGTCCAAAGCAAGTTCTGAACTGAACTCCGCATAGCATAGTTCTTGCCGTTCTGTTGTTGGGATATCTGATATTGAGGTTAACTAAATGCTACTTAGGGTTTGAACTCGGATCTTGGGATAAGAAGTTCATGTCCTAAGTCAAAACGTCAGGAGGCAAAATTGCTCGGCACCATTCATGATGGCGCCAAGATCCATGCGCAGCTGCTGATATGGATGCCGACTGACTGGGGCCGAGCACTTTCGCCTTAGGCCGTTTTGGCTTTGGACGTGAGGTCCGGATGCCAAGGCTCCGGGGCCCAATATCTCGGGGGTTAGCAGGAACAGCTAGGCCTGGCCGACGAAACAGCTTCCTCACCGACACTAGACATCTCCGTCTGTATTCACGGCTGGTGACTCCCCTACCTTGGTTCATTCTACTCAAATCACTCCTTTTCAGAATTAGATATCCGGATTGAACTGTCTGAATTGCAGATAAGGAACCAAAAGCACTAGCACACGCTCCGACACCGGTGCTCAGCCAGCGACGACGGCTATGGAAACTAGCGGCGCCCTTCTCCAATTCACGCCAGTCCTGCGAAAGCGCTCAAATGGGATGAACAAAGAAGAACTGAAGACAAGACATCCGAGGATTTAGCCAGTAGATATGGACTCATGCAATGTGCCTGTCTGTTCCTTTAGCTTTGCTTGGTTGTGCCGGTTCAACAGAGAAAGAAAGAGAACCCAGAGAAATCAGTTTGGTCGCCGCACCTAGCAACTCTAGCCTGTGATTTGCATGCAGAAGAGAGAGATGCAGAGAAGCAATAGAAACAGTGAAGAGCTAAGCAGCAATCAGAGCGATAGTGTCATCCAATTACCTCCTTTCTCCATTATATTAATTGGCAGAGAGCTCAATACTGTCTATCT
>NC_028456.1:25277164-25317812 GCF_000263155.2 Setaria italica | reverse complement strand
AGCTGCGTATGGATCTAGGCGTGGCCTGGTGACGAGACGTGTAAGCTTGGTGCCAGCGTGGATAACACCAAGCTAAGGATCTATTTTTAGAATTGGTTGGTGCCAGCGTGGATAACGCCAAGCTAAGAATCTATTTTTAGAATTGGTTCCGCCGTAGGTATCCGTGAGAATCGGGCTTAAAAAATAAAAAAGGCACCGCTCCGCGGTTCTACAGTTCTCCCCTTTCCTCCTACTGTCCGACTCCGACCCGGCCGAGCCCTCGCAGCGTCGCGCTCGTCGCCGGCAACCGCCACCCCGACGGTAAGCATCCGCCCCCTCCTTGTTTCTCGGGCTAATCGCTCGAACTCCGGCGTCGGGTTCGACGCATTGGCTGGCCTCGGAATGTAGCGCCATTCTGACAGCTTTTCCCCGCTAGGTTCAGGCGCTCCCACTTGCTATGATCACCTTTCCCCTTCGGATTTTTTGCGCGGTTTTGCGAAAAAATTTTAGGTCGCGGCGACGCCGCTTAAACCAGCGCGTGTTATTTTGATTCGCGGTGGTTTAAACTGGGCTTACCTAAACCTAGCGAATCCTTCGCCTCTCACAGTTCAGAATTGTGCGGCGCTACTGTAAACTGTAATATGCACGAGTGCAGGCAGTTGATCCTTTGCTCCAGTTTCCTCGTTCCAGTTCGATTAGTCGGGTGACATGTGCTGTACTGTTGGGAGGATTCATAAATATTCGAACACTTGGCAGTTCTTATAGTTTTGAAATGCTTCTGTTTGCTTTAACACAGGGGATTTTGTTTTCATTTGTGGCATTTTTTAGTGTCCATAGTTACCTTATTTATAACAGAGCTCTACGTACCGATTGCGTAACCGATAACTTCAGGAGAAGTACTGGGGTGTTAATGTGTTTGGTTGGCAGCTTTGCATGATTGTTGACGTTTGGCTGGTGGAATAAATGGAGAATACAGAAGAGGAGAGCTGCACGGGAAGCAAGCAAGATGAAGAGGAGCATCGCAGTAATCAAGAGGATGAGGTGACTCTGATATATCTCAAGTGGCAACATGAATTGACTGGTTTTAAATTTATCGAAAAGTTCATGATACTTTACCATTCTACTGTGTGCCTTGGATCAAGATGTTCTATTTATCCTAATAAGTAATAACTGATTGTCTGCAGAAGGCCCGTCTTGAAGAATACAAAAGGCTTATTGATTTAAAGGCTGCTCTTCGCCAGAGTAACCTAAACCCTGAAAGGCCTGGTATTATCCGTTTTCTTTGAGCAGTGACTCATTTTATGGAAATTGCTGCAATGTGTGTTTATGTCTCTAATAGTTTTCAACAAGGCCAAACTGATATGCAACTAAGCAAGTCCTTGTTTAAGTCATTCACCAAATACCACTTAAATGAACTGCCAATGTATTTTTTTTTTGCTTGTACAACTGTCAGTGCACGTTTATCTCATAGTTATGGATTTAATTTCCCTACATCATACCTTTCTTCATTAATACAACACTATCTGGTGCAGGTCGTCTGGGCCACTTGCTCCTTCTGTCATCTTCTAGCGCCATCTGGCTGTTTCTTTATAAGTCTAGGTTTTAATCATTTTCTGTCTATGGAGATCTGTTTGCTTCAAACTATTCTTTTGGCTTAGACTTGCAATTAGCCAATTACTCTCAAGCTTAAGGTGCACTTGGATGTCTTTTCAGAACAAACATGTTTCATGCACGCATTCCTTTGTCTTCCTAAGAAGTCTACATTATGTGCAGCTCTAAAATGTTCACCTTTGCTTGACACATGAATCTTTTCAAGGCCTAATTGGTATCATAGTCCTTTTTATGTGCAGTACATCGATGCATATCTGTGAAAATGTTGAGCTGGTACCTAAAGGAACTAAGCAGAGTCCTTACTGAGGGTATATAAGGCAATATTTGTATTGTTTGTTTCACATGTACCTGAGCTTTTTTTTTTTTACTATCCTTGTAGAGGTCCCAAGTACCAACTACGAAGAGGTACTGCTAATTGTAACTTATGGTGTACCATAATTTGGCACCTTAGGTACCATACAACTTTTGGTATCTGAGGTACCAATCTCAAGCTATACTTTTGGACCTCTAGGTACCTTTCCAAGGACCGTAAAGAAGCTCTATGTTCCCTGTAAATTTTAAAGGACTAGAAGTGCTAGCCACATTGATAAAAGAGGCTGCCCTTGCTCATCTAATCACATCAAAGCAGCTGCTTCACTTGTGTAGTTAAATAGGATCTGCTTAAATCTTTCTCCAGCATTTCTTAGGGGAAAATTGGACATTTGGACTGTAGACCAGGGAACCTAGCTTCTTGGTTGGTTTCTTTGCTCTTTTGTCAGGGGAGAAAAATTCTAAAACATATTTCTTGCTTTGGCACACTAGATTGCTATGTTAATCACTTTGCCTGAGGATAGACACAAAAATGCTAGTCTACTATCCAACAGCACCCTTTATTTCATTTCTTTTTTTTTAATTTTTTTGGTAACAAAGAACTTGATATGACTAAACCTTCAACCAAACAATGGATTTAGTTAACCTCAGTCAACATTTCCCATTCCCACCTCTATTTCAGCAACCAAACAACTCCCCAGTGTATTGCTATTGGAACTTGGCCTGATAGTTGCATGCTTGCTTGTTTATCTATTCTAAAACTCTTTTTTTTTTTGTACCAGAGATGATGGTTACTGTTTTGATTAATCAATCTTGACATCTGACATACATGGATGATGATGTGAACTAATTTTTCATTTCAGATGCAAATCACATAAGGACTCTTGATTCCAGTATTAAACGCAATACAACAATCATCAAGAAACTCAAAGTGATAAATGATGAAGTAAAGGACGGGTTAATGGAAGAACTGAAAACTGTAAACTTGAGCAAATTTGTCGGTGAAGCAGTTTCTTACATTTGTACTGCCAAGCTCCGTTCTACTGACATACAAGCTGCAGTTCAGGTATGTACAGTACTCCAGTATGAATATCTGATTTACTTAGTCAATACCAATTCTCAAAATATACACTTAGTTCAGGCTTTCAGCCCTGCTCATCATATATTCCTGCATAAGGTTTATTTCCATACATGGATTAGCTATTTGTTCTGTATAAGTGAAGCATGTTGCTGCACTGTGCTTGTGCAGTGTGCAGCATTACACATTTTGTTATATACTTTAATTCCTTAGCGATATTGTACTTATCTGCATACTATTAATCTTATAGTGAATCTCATGTAATGTAGATTTGCTCGCTACTCCATCAAAGATACATGGACTTCTCTCCTTGCCTTATTCAAGGACTCTTGAAGACCTTCTATCCTGAGATGTCTGGAGAACCAGATTTAGACAAGAATGCAAGAGCCATGAAGAAGAGAAGCACTCTTAAACTTCTAATGGAACTGTATTTTGTTGGAATTTTTGAAGATGTTAGTACTTTCACAACCATTATAAAGGGTCTTACATCACTGGAGCATTTGAAGGATCGGGAAACAACGCAGACAAATTTGTCTCTCCTTGCTAGTTTTGCTCGTCAAGGAAAATCTTTTCTTGGACTGCAACAACATGAGCAAGATGCTTATGATGAGGTTTGGAAATTGTAGTTTCACTATTGTCTTTTTTTTTAAAAAAACTATACAGCGGGGGAGGCCCCCGTGTTTCACTATCACCTGTTTGCTGATCATACAAAAAGATGGCACAGGAGATCTCTACCTGTAGCAACTTAGCAGCGTATTTTCTAGTAATATTCTGGAGGCCAGGAGGGAAAATGCTAACATGCCGAGTTTTGGGGAATTCCATGAAATTATACTGGAAGATAATTTGATTAATGTCTCTCTATGTCCGTAGTCATGGAAAAAAATTCTCATTCATTCACCTAGACTTTTATTTGTGGCACAATGATGTATGCAAAGTGATATACTGAAGTATTGTGCCTGAATACCATCAAGGCACCATGCTTTCCATATCTTAGGTTTATTACTACCACCTGGAACAGTTCTTTTGAGTTATGGCTACTGATTACATTTATTTTGTTCGCTGCAGTTCTTTACCGGCCTCAATATTACTTTTGATCAGAAGATATTCTTTAAGAAAGCCTTTTGCTCTTACTATGATGCAGCAAGCGAACTTCTCTTGTCAGAACATGCGGTAATTACATTTTCTTTGTTAACTTGGTAGTTTTAGAGAAATACAGCAGGGGGAACCTACTGTATTTTTCAGTGCATGTGTTACTCTACCATCTCATTACATTAACAACCAACTCAATTCTACAGTCTCTTCGTGTGATGGAATTGGAAAATGCAAAAATTTTGAATGCCAAAGGAGAACTCAGCGATGAGAATACTGCCTCATATGAGAATCTGCGAAGATCTTTTGATCAGTTATTGCACTGTGTTTCCTCGTGAGTTATCCTCCTGAGCAACAGCAGCTTGTTTCATTCCTTTATTAATTAATAATAATTGGTTATGTATTTTCACAAGTATCCCTTTATTTAGTTCACTGAATTGAAAAATAATTATCATACTTTTCAGTCTGCAAGTATTAAGAAAACAAAAATCTGGATTTCTGAACTACTTGCATTTTTGGGAGATCAGCATAGTTGCCACCATGGTAGTCTACATATGATAGCACCTTTTGGGGGTCATCTTAGTTCATATTCTCTTAAAGAATATTATTTCTAGTTATTACATGAAGTAAAGAAAGAAACAAACTATATCTTTGCAAGTAGTCCACTTTTGTTTTTACCTCATTGCTAGAATAGTCAGTGGTAGGATCATATACATCCCTGTGCATATTGCTGACAAATATTTTGAATATACTGTCTTGTAGCTTAGCTGAAGCTCTTGGTATGCAGCCTCCTGTTATGCCGGAAGATGGACATACAACAAGGATTACCACAGGCACTGACTTAACCACTTCTGAGAAAGAATCCTCTGTGGTACAACATATATGGGATGATGAGGACACCAAGGCTTTCTATGAATCTTTACCTGATCTCAGGTTTTTCCTTGGACTAAATCATATTTTACATCCCTCTACAGGGTACAGAATTGTTAGTAATTCCATCATGTGATTTTAATTTTCACCTGCGTAACCCATATATTTTGAGCAGAGCATTTGTGCCTGCTGTACTACTGGGACAAGCTGAACCAACATTGGCAGAGCAGCATGGAAAGGTTCACCAGCAATCTAATGTAAATCTCTCATACTTTGCACTTGTATCTATTTTCAGGAATTAATTCAAGGTTTGATTTTGGCTTGATAAGCTGAACTTTCAAACATTGTCATGGTGACTTCTCATTTTGCTGCTATCGATCTTCTTTCTTCTCACCTTTTCCTTTTTCCCCCCATTTTAGGTTTTGCCTCTTTGGTAGCACAGACAGTCCTTTGTCTTTCAGTTCTTTCCCTTACTTCCTTAATACTATTTTCTAGGCCCTCGCACACTCCTCCACTGCATGATCTTTTTGGGGGTATTTCCATTCACTTTTATAACTACCATGTTTTGTAATTATGTTCCCTCTTTCAACATTTTTGTTTGAAGAGGGGGTGAATATTTCTATTATTTGACACCACCCCCAACTTGTTTTTACCCAGTTTTTGTCTTTACTAACTACTAAGCTTACTGATTTTGTTTCATTAGGAGTGTACCATGCAGTCAGAGACTGAAGTACAAGATACTGAACATCAATCCGGTGGAAAAACAAATGTGGAGCACAAGAATAGAGTGAACACTGAAAAAGAAAGAGTGGATAAAGAAACATCTGAAGAAATGATTGTTGGCAGGAAAGGAGATACTGAAAGAGAGAAAGTACGAGGCGTAGATGGTGCAAGCTTGGATAGCCTGCTGCAGAAGTTGCCAAGATGTGGTAGCCGTGATCTAGTTGATCAATTGGCAGTAAGAACAGATGCTTTGTTTTGTATGTCTGCACACATGAGACAATTATGCCCTCCTTATTCTTAAACTCGTTTACCTTTTTCCAGGTAGAGTTTTGCTACCTGAATTCTAAAGCAAACAGGAAGAAACTTGTGCGGGCCTTATTCAGTGTTCCAAGGACTTCTTTGGAACTGCTACCTTACTATTCCCGATTAGTTGCCACCTTGTCGCCATTTATGAAGAATCTTCCGAGTATGCTATTGTCAATGCTTGAAGAGGAGTTTAATTTTTTGATAAATAAGAAGGTTTGTTCATATTAATAGCACACTATCATTTGATACCATGATATAGCTTGCTTTGGTCCATGATAATACATCTTACAGTTCTAGAGTCAAGAATAACTTTGCTTATCGTCTGTGTTTCCTTTTCAGGATCAGATCAAAATTGAAACTAAAATTAGAAACATTCGATTTATTGGGGAGTTGTGCAAATTCAAAATTGCGCCTTCATGCCTTGTTTTTGGCTGTTTGAAGGTATACACATCTACATATAGATCAATATGGAATTAGTATTTGCCTGTTTACTTCACTGGAATTCTTAAATTTTCTTGTGGTTTTGTTTATGTTTTACTTCACATAAGCTAACTGTTTTATGTTTTTATTATGTTGAATTACTATGAACTTAACTTAGTCTTGCAATCCTTCTGTATCTTCAGGCTTGCTTAGATGATTTCACACATCATAACATTGATGTGGCCTGCAATCTTCTTGAGACCTGTGGACGCTTTCTTTATCGCTTGCCAGAAACTACAATTCGCATGTCAAACATGTTGGAGATACTGAAGAGATTGAAAAATGTCAAGAATTTGGATGCACACCATAGCACACTTGTAGAAAATGCCTATTACCTATGTAAACCTCCAGAAAGATCTTCCAGAGTCTCTAAACTTCGGCCACATCTACATCAAGTAAGATTATCATTTCTTATCTGATTTGTTTTCCTCCAGAGTCTTTAAATTCTGGCTACTTGTACATAAACTTCGATGCATAATATACTAATTATTTTCAATGCATGCAGTACATAAGGAGGTTACTTTTCTCCGATCTTGACAAATCTACTGTTCAACATGTTCTTCTTCAATTGCTCAAGTTGTCTTGGGCAGACTGTGAACAGTACCTTGTGAAGTGTTTTCTAAAGGTTCACAAGGGAAAGTATAGCCATGTTCACCTGATTGCTTTACTCACTGCTAGTCTTAGTCACTATCATCATGACTTTGCTGTGACAGTGGTAGATGAGGTGAGTTACTTTAGTTGAAATGGCAAACTCTTCCAAACATCCAGTAGAAAGTAGTAGTGGAAGGGAATCATGCACGTTTCTACTGTTACAAAATCTCTTTATTTGTACTCTCTGAGTTTGGCGCTTGACTTATTTATTGCTTCATTGTGTGTAATCTGTCTCAAAACAAATCTTAGTAGATGTACACTTTCTTCATCCATGTCCTGATTCAGCATTAGTTATCATCTATATTCGAGCTTAAAAGCATATTGATAGTCTAGTCTCTCTTAAATAATCTGGTATCTGCATATGCAACAACTTGAAACATGATGTGAACTTCATTTAATTCATTTGCAAACTTACTCAAGATTTACTACCTTTTTATCCCGATGCAGGTTCTAGAGGAGATTAGAGTTGGACTTGAGCTAAACGACTATGCAATGCAGCAGCAACGCCTTGCCCATATGCGGTTTCTTGGGGAGCTATATAACTATGAGTATATTGATTCATCAGTTATATTTGAGACACTAAACCTTCTTACTATATTTGGTCATGGAACACCTGAGGTAAATAATACTTAATAAAACCCTATACAACTTGCCATTGGTATCACTCTTTCAATAATTTGGAGATTTGCTTATGAAGTTTGGAAGTGCCAGCATTTTACCTGATTTAATATTTTTTAAGAAAAAAACTGCACACACTTGTTAAGATACAATTATTGAAAAAATTGAATTTTGGTTGTGGCATTCTTAAGCACTTTATATGCATATTTTTTTGTTTTCTCCCAAAACTGTATATAAGACACACATTTTTCCTTTGCATGCTTGAGGTCTAGAATTCTGGTTTTGCATTTTGCGTAGTTAAAAAATGGTGCTGAATTTTATTTCTCGTTCCTCATCTCTAAGGCTTTATGGGTGTATATGTTTTAAAATAAAATCTATACATCCTCATTTATTATTTATTTGTATAAAAATGTACTTCGTTTGTATCTTGTGCAGCAAGATCTGCTGGATCCCCCGGAAGATTGTTTCAGGATCAGGCTGATCGTTACACTTCTACAGACTTGTGGTCACCATTTTTCTAGAGGCTCTTCAAAAAGAAGGCTCGACAGATTTTTGCTACTTTTTCAAAGATATGCTCTCAGAAAAGGGCCGTTACCACTTGATGTAGAATTTGATGTTCAGGTTAGTTCTAACTATAAACGTCAGGAACTTGTTAAGGTTGCAAATCCAAGGCATGATAAGTAGGGTCTAGGCTCCACAATAGTTTTGTCTTGACTCACTGAAAAGTCAGGCATGACTTCTAAAATTATTTATATGTGCTGCAGGATATGTTTGCTGAGTTACGACCCAAAATGACGAGGCATTCATCCATAGAAGGATTAAATGATGCGCTTGTTGAGCTTGAAGAAAATGAGCGTGTGATGGCAGTTGAGAAAGGTGGAGACAAAAGGCACTTGGACAGTGAATCGCAGTTGAAACAATCTGAAAATGCTGCTTTTGATACAAATGGCAAGAGGGTAGCAAATAGACCTAAGAAAAATGTTAAGAGCCATGAAGACATAGGAGATAGTGAGAGCTCTTCAGATAGCAGAAGCAGATACCGGAGTGGACATGAAGACGGGGAAAGTTTTCCGTACGAGGAAACATTAGATGACAGGTTGGAAAATGAAGACCACAGTGAGGACATTGATGCACCTGTTGGTTCAGATGAAGAAGGAACTGTTGAGGTTCGACGGAAGGTGGTGCAAGTTGATGCTAAGGAACAAGAAGACTTTGACAGAGAACTGAAAGCCATTCTTCAGGAAAGCTTGGAGTCACGTAAGTTGGAGCTGGCTAGGCCCACTGTGAACATGACGATACCAATGAATGCCTTTGAGGGGTCAAAGGACTTGATGGCCATTGAAGCAGCGGACAAAGAAAATGTGTGTGGTGACGGTGAGATTGGCAAACCTGGTGATCTCGGCGACGTGCGCGTCAAGGTGCTTGTGAAGAGAGGGCATAAGCAGCAGACGAAGCAAATGCTCATCCCCGGGGACTGCCCACTCGTGCAGAGCACGAAGCAGCAGAGTGCTGCTGAGCTCGAGGAGATGCAGAACATCAAGCGGAAAATTCTTGAGTACAACGAAAGGGAGGAAGAGCTGGACGCAGGGTCGCTGCAAGGCGGGGACTGGGACCAAGGAGGAAGCGGCAACATGCCTCTTGCTGGATGGCCGGGGCGTGTTAGCTGGGTTGGTCCAAACAGAGTTGGAGGCGTTCGGCGGCACTACTGGGTTGCTGGTGGGTTCTACCGTGGCTATGGAAGAAGGTGAGCATGGCACTGCATTCATCGTTCATAGTTTGTTGCCGCAATACCATCCCATAAATGTGGAACTGCTCGATCGATCCAAGCTCTCCACCTCTAACCTAAGACGGTATATAGTATTTAGTCGATGACGCGAAAATGATTGCCTTAGTAGTTGCACCCTTCAGGATGGTGGTGGTATGTTAAGTCAGTGTTATCTCCGTAACAAAGGGTTAGCTTTGCATGTACATAAGACGTTTTCACTACCTGAGATCTGGTAAGCGCGTATCCAGGCGCTCAACTGCTACCTGGCAATGGAAACCTGGACCTGGCGAGTGGTGAGCTTTTAGAACGTGACCTTGCACCTTGAACAGTTGACTTGTATGTTTGCTCTCGATGTCAGGTGTCAGGATGGTTTATGGGCGCAAGATCTGAGCGCGAGAATCCTAGTACATTTTCAACTCCGGTCGCTTCTCAGTGCCCTTTTACCCATTTACGCTGCACATGCTCCCGGTGCCTCCTATCATTCCAGCTCGTTTATTCCCCTACCCTTTCTCCCGCTCCATGATTGGCTTTTCCCTGTATACTGCAATCCGTGCATGTCTGCCATGAGCTCGAGCTCCTCTGCGCGCGCCCAGCAATTGCAAAGCGAGGGCACCCGGCTGACCGGGAGAGACGAGCCCGATGCCAGCCGGTCTCGCCCAATGGGGTCGCGCGGCAGTGCCCAAATTGCCCGGGCGTCGCCCACCGCAGCGCGCACGAACCCGCTGCGCCGTGCGCCCGTGCCGGACGTTACGTCCGGCGCCTGTGGAAGCACATGAAAGGGCATCTCGCGACGCGCCCATCCCATGATTGCCGCCTGGAATCCACCGCGCTTCGTGAGCTCGTGGCCCCTGTTCTTCGGACCTGCACGAGCACCAAGTGGCCTCAGCGCCTAGATCCTAAGGAGAATCAGCCTCTCTGTGTTTCCGGATAAGTGCAAGAGCCCTGTCGTTGGTTCAAGAAGAAGCGAATACAATGCCGACCCCGCCCCCGGATGGAGAAACACCCCAACGGAATCGATCTCGACGCCTCCTTTACCCGGATATGGAGGAATCGCCAGAGCTCCCGGCTCGGCGGATCGGATCCATGCCGGCGGCAACGCCCCTCACCCGCATCATCATCATCATCCATAGCTGCAGGGGCAAGGGATCCAGGGACTGGCACAGCGACGGCGAGCAAGTTGCCGGGGCAGGGAGGAAGGCCTGCCATCCATAGTTGCGGGAGCACCAGGGCCACTGCCGGTAAAGGGAGGAAGCGAATAGTATCTGGGTGGCCTCTGGAATCTCCGCGCCCCGGAGTGGATTCTGTCACGGTGTCACTCGCGCCCAACCCCCGCAGGCCAGAGCCTTTTCCTCTCCTTTTCCCGTCCTCCTCCAAGGAATCTGATGTGCTCCTCCTCGGCCGATCGCGCGCCTGTGCATCCATCCATCCATCCCCGCGGCTTTTGCGTGGTTTTGACTCTTGGAGGGATCTGAAAGGGGAGGAAGGAGCCGTTAGATTCCGCGGCAAGTTGGGGTTCAGCCTCGTGTTGCCGGAATATAAGATTTGCTCCGCGTCTTTTTGGCGGTGGGCCGGACCGAATAAAGCCGCCGGATCCTGGCCAGCTTCAGGCGTCGGATCGGTGGTGGCTCCTGCTCCCTCTTTTCAGTTTTCACTCGCTCCCCCTCTATCTGCTCGCTGCTCCCCCCGTTCGTCCCGGTTGGATAAAGCCAGCGAGGCGCCAAGTATAATATCGGCGCCGGCCGCCGGCCTCTCAGGTGGCCTCGATGTGCAAAAGCGATTTTTTCTTCTCTAATCTTTTTCCTGTTCTTTTCCCTCTGTTGCGTTGGCTACGGCCTATGGTTAGTGATGTGCTTTGCTTTGCGCGTAAGGCATAGTGTGCGTCGATCGGGTCCGGCCTGTCGCCGGCGACTTGACTCGTGGCTCGCTCGTTCGGTCGCCGTCCTGCCCTGCCCCGGCTCGGTGCCACAGGGGCGGTGACGCTGATCGCTGAGTCTGCAACTACATCGCTGCCTGCAGTGGTGCCTCCTGCGGGCTCGCGTGGATCGTCGTCGTCATCTGATGATGCGTTGCCGAGGAAGACGGCGCAGGTCGAATATGGAAACGTCGTTGCCGTTGCCCGAGCCGTGTTGTTCTTCGGTCGAGACGAGAGGGTGGTGAACTGGGGACGGTGCCTTGCGACGAAGTGGATGTGGCTGTGGGGGAAGGAACAGCAGCACACATGCGCGTGACTGCTGCTTGCTTAGTGCTAGTGGGTGCGATGGGCTGATGGGCCGCCTCGCCATTTCGGGGGGAAGAGGACGGGTTGGTGGGCCCGAGCTCCCACCTCGGAGGGACCACCCCGAAAAAAGGCAGGCCGAAACAATGCTGGGCCAGGGCTACTTACCAGTAGTAGTAGTCTACTGCACTGCACCTTTCTTTCAGTCACTGGCGAGTGTTGTGCCTGTGCAGCAGCAGCTGCTGCTTGGTTAGTGACAACCAGCGCTGCATTGCAATTCCGGCGAGTTGAGTTGGGGCCCGCCGCAGTTTAATATGCGCCCGTACGTTTCCCACGATCGCCCAGATTTTCTTTTGTGGGGAAAGAGAGGTCGAATTTCCGGTAGAGCAAAAGGAAGTATACTAGTAGTAAAGAAAGAAAGAAAACACGCACGCACACACATCGTGGCCTCTCCGAGAAGGAAAATAAAGGGGAAGTATGGGCAGATCTGTAAAGTAGTCCAAGCCCTTTCAGCTGGAACTGAAGATTCTGCAAGGAAGTTGGCACTCAGCTAGTCAGCTACAGCTAGTACGAATTAGCACGAGCAATATTTGCGTTCCGGGTCGAGCATCTGAAATTCAATTCTCAAATCCAGGGTGACCAGAGAGGCAGAGAGCAACATGACTTCGTTGCACGAATCTGCTGTACGCTACAACTCCTGGGACAAAACACGACGTGTTCCAGCCCAGACCATACGGAGAAAAAGGCTGGAGAGACCAGATCTCGGCGACACGTGACGGTGCCGCACGCCATGCGTCACGAGCCATGCGCCAACGTTTAACACGTTGGCCTCATCACGTACCGGAGATCTGCAGCCGCCAAAACGGCCAGGTTTGCCACTTAAAAAGCCAGCGTGCACTGTGCAGCAGCAGCCTCCTCCTCCTGTCGAGCCTTATCCATCGATCCACGGCGCACCCTCTGCCAGTGCCAGCCAAGGACGACGAACGCTAATAATTCTTTACCGGCCACCGCCACCGCCACGCCAAGCTGGGACCGCCCGGCCCGGCCAGGCTCTCCGGTCTCCTCACAATAATGCGCGCGACCAGACGCATTGCACATCCAACATCTCTCTCCAAAAAAAAGAGGTCATGGCACGGAATGGAACGGCCGGCCGCTTTCCGCGCTCTCCCATCGCGCGCGGGCACGGGCCACTTGCCGTGTGCGCTGCACGCGCCCGTGGCGGCGTGTGTGTGAACGCCCCCCCGCTGTCGCTTGCGGTCGCGCGCGCGCCGCCGGACCGGAGCGCGCGGGGTTGGTGTGCTGGCCCGGCGATCCAAATTTATACATGCCACCACCCGCCCGAAACGAGGTGGAGTGGGGTGGTGGATCCCCCCTCGCCGTTTTCTCCAGCCGCCGCCCGCCGGCGCGCTCGCGACCAATTATTGCCAGAAACCAACCCCCGGCTCGATCGCCTCGTCCAGGGACCCGGGGCGAGGGTGGCCGCGTGATCCCGTGCCCGCGCCCCGCTCCTTGAGGGGAAATGCACGCGTGCGCGCGGCACCAACGGTCACGCGCGTCGCCCGGCCGCTGGGTTCCCTGCCCGCGGGCGCCGCCCCGCCCCTGCTCCGAAGCTTTTGAGGTGGGCGAGGACCGTCGACGAACGATGCCCACGCGAATTCCAGACGGAAACGCGCCGGACGCCACACCGGCGGGTTGCGGGGGACGGACGAACGAGCTGCCCGGATTCCGGAGCCACAGGTCCGAGCTTTGACACGTGCCGACGGAGCGCGAACCAGATCCCTCCCTCCCTCCCAGCAAAAATCTGAAGGAGGCTGTCGATCGATTCACATCCCATATATTCCAGCTACAATACGACTAGCCAATAACACGGGCCACTTACTCCCTGATGCACTCGATTGCTCCACCGAACTGATTCCATACACACACGGTCACATGGCCCAGGCCTTTGCCTGACATGACGCGGCTAAAACTTTTGGTTACTGTGGGTGGTATCGCCAAGAGCCAGTTTGTCTCAACTTTCGGAGGCCCCCGTCCGTGGGATCACTGGGGGCTCGGCTTTCGCACGGCCGCGATCGATCGCAGTGAATCTTCGTGCGTGGCAGATGGGGCCCGGGGGCAGATTCCGCCTGCTCAATGGTAATTGGAGTCGCTGAGTCACGCCCAAATAGCGAACGCGATCTTAGTTTTGGTTCTCAGAAAATTAGTAGGATCCGATTCCAAGTCCACATTCAGATCAAAAGGCGAGGTTCTGCGGGGGAATGGAACGGCCACTCAGTCTCAGGTTGCACTAGAAAAAACAACAAAAGGGGATTTTTAAAAGAGGGGCTTGCAGATTTTAGGTTGGGTCACTGGAGAAGAAAGGACATGCAAATTTAGGAAGAGGAAGAGAGAGCTCAAAGGCTTCACCCTTGTGACTATATTAAAATAAAAACTACTTTTAGCTGATAGTTAAAAGTCTTTTTGGAGATATGGGTCCATCTTCCACTCCCAAGGTATCTGATATGATACCATGCAGGTATTACACTATTATCATATTTTTTTGAAGAAAAATATAGTCACTGATATCTTTGGACCAAGCTGAGAGAATTGGATTCTAGAGGGTGTGCCAGACCAATGTATTCCGTATCCAACATTTACCGTGATTGCCTGATAAAAGTCCGGAAAAATGAAGCAACAACCAAAACGATCTCTTATATCAAAACGTCGATCATCCAGATTTCATTGGAGCTCATGTCTTTTTTTTCATCATTGGGCTATCCCTCTCTCTTCCCAGTAGAATCCATACAACCCATTTGACATAAGCACGTCTACTCTTCCCCCGATTGAAGATTTAAAGACACCTAGCCACAAATCCTTTTTTGTCAAATTTTTCCTTGCAAGGGAGGAGGGAGGGCAGCAGTGGTACAATTTTAAAAGTTTAGTTGACATTTGAATTTTATAGTAGAATTTTTTGGCTTTTCTAGTTTGTTGTCATGCATTTGAAAGTTTTGTCCCGTAACTAAAAAACCACAAATTGACTAGGAAGTTTCCTACATATTTTAGCGGTACCAAACCATAGGAGTTATATCATTCAGTTGAATTTGCTCTTCGAAAGAGAGAAAATTCCATTCATGTAATAAACAAACTACAAAATAAGACTTCATGAATTTTAATGGAATAAACGCCCTCTTGCAACTCGCCTTTCATAAAAGCTTGGAGCTACCAAGCCGCAGGGGGCATAATTCTAGTTGAAATTCGTATATTGATAAAAGGGAAGTCTAATTAATAAAAATGATCTTTTTAAAAAAAAATAAAAATGATGTATATTTTTGCTTCTTTGTTTTGCCTTCACCTTTTATGCTCTTGGTTTGGACGGAAGGCGGATGAAAACAAACACATAACAACCGCAATGCAACTTTATCAGGCTGAGTTGGAAGTGCAAAACTGAGAAAAAGCTTGTTTTTTTTAATGGGAAAAGCTTGGGTTTTTAGGGGGCGTTTGGATGCCACGGGCTAAACTTTAGCCCTGTCACATCACACGTTCGAATGCTAATTAGGAGGATTAAATATGAGCTAATTATAAAACTAATAGCAGAACCCCTAGGCTAAATCGCGAGACGAATCTATTAAGCCTAATTAATCCATCATTAGCGAATGGTTACTGTAGCACCACATTATCAAATCATGGACTAATTAGGCTTAATAGATTCGTCTCGCGATTTAGTCTAGGGGTTGTGCAATTAGTTTTGTAATTAGACTATGTTTAATACTCCTAATTAGTGTCCAAACATCCGATGTGACAGGGGCTAAAATTTAGCCCCTCCTGGCCAAACACCCCCTAAAATAGGATGGGCGTGTTGCTTTCCTGGCACGAGAGAGCTGGAACTAACCGAGAGAGGAAAGGGGGAAGACGAGGGGGGAACCTAGGCTACAACCCAATAGTGGCAATTATTGTTCGGAGGCCATTGCCGGTGCCGGCCCCTTCCCCGTACTAGCAGAGCACCAGGCAGCTGCTCTGGTGAATTCCATCCCAACAGAGAGACCGCTTCCTTCCCTCGATCTCAGATTCTTTTTGCGTGCGCAAGTTGTTAAATTGGCACACGACCTCTGCTTTTGGAGAGGCCAGAGTGAGAGGCATATACGGTTTACTGGTGCGGCGGGGCCGCCGCTTTTTCGGCTGTGGCCTCTCCCCGTCCCTCCCATTGGAGCGCGCAAAGCTGGGCGGCACCATTTAAAGAAGCAAACTGCATTCCACCACCACCACCACCATCGCCACCAAGCACACCGCCGCACCACACGATCCAACGCGCACCTGGTGAGGGAGGCAGGCGAGGATCAAACCGGCTGGAGCTTGGCTTCTCCGGTGGGGGTCCCTGCCTGCTGCCGGGCGAGAGCAGATAGTAGATCGGATTTGGCCTGGGTAAGTTTGTCGACCCGGATTCTTGCTGCGCCTGTGCTTCCTGCTGCTTGATCTGGTTCCCGTAGGATCGGGGCCGCCGTCGTTTTTCTTGGATTGGTACCCTCGCCGGAATCGTGCGCGGTTAAAAAGTTTTGGGTTTGGCATGAACTCTCGGCGTGAAAATTCAGTTCGTTGACAGGGTTTTGCATGGATATTGTACGGCCGCAGTTGATTGGCGGGGTCCGACTTTATGTACAACTAATCATTATCGCTTCTAGATTTGGATTTTCTAGGTCATTTTCTAGTACTTACGAACTGCAGGGGGGTAGGTTGGCCAGGTCCCTGTCCACAATTTCCTTTTTTGATTTGTTTCTTTGATGGTCTTACCTTTGTTGTTTCGAGGATTTGCATGCAGGCTACTCATTTATGCCTGATTTTCCCTACCGGTTTGATTCTTCCATGTTCTAATGTTGTGTTCCTCGTACGTTATGAGAATTCCTTTGGTTACAAAACTGACAGAGGGTTGCAGTTTTCAATTGGGTATTTGCAAAGTGAAAGATCTGTTTCTGAGCCTCTTTATTCCCTGGCAGTCTCAGCAGAGAAATTTTTAGTTTCTTCTTCTTAATTCTAATCTATTTGTTTGGAAGGCTAACTTTCTTTTAACATATTTAATGTCATCTGCAGGTTCTTGGTGCACTAGCCAAAACTCGTTCAGATTGTGTGAAAATGCAGTGCAACCTGTAGCTAGTTAAACTGACCTCTCATCTGATACTGCCATTTCATAAGTTGTTTGGAGCTCAGAGAGCTTTCTTATAGGCTGGAAATTCCTAAATCTGTTCTGGAAAATTTGCTCTGCTTGCAAATGGCAGACGATCCTAATATGAATTTTGGGGCGTTTTCCCAATCACTCTGCAACCAGCATGTAGTTTCATTTCAGCCAAGCCCAACCACTAGTGGGTCAGGAAGCATGCCAGCGTACCTGGATTGTTCCACTGGAATGGATGCCAGCGTGGGGATGTTGAGCAGCACACCTTCAGTGGTTGTTTCTACTGGTTCATCTAATTTGCCAGCTGATCCCGGACCCAACCTCAAATACGGAGCGCCGCTGGCTGCGGATTGGACACATCTTGAGCTTCAAATTCTGAGAGATGGCCTGGAGAAGTAAGCTTTCTCAACTATCACATGCATATCTACTGTTTTACAACTCTGTTCCTTTCATAACTTTTGGCCTCTATTGTTTAATTTTATCTTACTGCTGTGTCCAATGGATTCAGATGATCCGAACAATGCTTCCACAGATTTTTTTTAATATTTTTTTGGAGTTTGGGACCATTGATTCATTGCTATCCCTTTGTTTTTTTCTGGGTGTACAACCATGAAAAACTCTCAGATATGTTCATGAACAAGGCATCATGAAGTATATAAAGATAGCAGCATCATTACCAAACAAGACAGTAAGAGACGTTGCAATGAGGTGCCAATGGGTAGGGGTAAGCAGCCTCTAATCTCTACAGATTTTTGTACAATGTTATTCCTTGTACTGAAAAATGTCTTTTTTCTTTCTTTCTTCTGATTATAAATATGCTACCCAAAGATTTAGCCCTAGATAGGAGTGCTTGGAAAACAGCTATTAATGTGCTCGAACCCTGGTTTGTGGCTCTTGTTGGGTTTCAACTCTAGCCTACCCCAACTTGCTTGGGACTAAAAGGCTATGTTGTTGTTGTTGATTATAAAGATGCTACCCTTTTCTTTTCTTTTCTGATTATAAGTATGCTATCTGCCTGAACACTGAATATATGCAACCTGTGCAAAAAGTTCATAAATAATCAATCACTTTCGTGGGTATAAACATGCATGGTTCCTTTCTTCCTTGATCTGTTTTTTGAGTTAGCATGCCAAAACTTACACTACATCTGAAGATTGATCTGAATAGAATTCCAATAATCATGTGTGCATATACTAGTATGAATGATAGACAAACTTATTCTCAATCTATATATAAACAATAGGATTTGTGCGTTTTGGACCATGATCATAGTGAGACCTGAGTTGGCAATCACTGTATCATTTTGATCTATTATTAAATTGCTGTTGTTTTGTATTTTTGAAGAAAAAAGACGAGCTATCAGGAGACAGGATGTCCTTATTTCATGATAAAGCATGCATCTCTTAGTTGGCAGTATTCCGTCTTTTTGGTTCTATATTAGTTGCAATAGCTCTATTCCTAACATAAACAGGCCCCTAACTTACATATTCCTTTTGATTGATATAATGGATATTGTACAATTCAGATCCCAAAACTAAGGTAGGATAACTTGTTCGTTCAATGTATATTTTGCATTGAACTAAAATCAGTTTTAAATCTTTAAGTTCCATCAGAAACATCTGTAGCTAAACAACAAAGACAGATGCATTTCTGGACCAATATGTATTTTCTTAAATGTGCACTTTGTATCTGACTTAATTATTTTCCTTATTTTATTTAATATCAATAATTTGGAAATCTTGTAGAAGAAAGTAAATACAAGGCGAAGGAAGCCCCAAGAACACCATACAGGCAGAAATATAAAAGAAAGAAAGGTACCATTATCCTTTTCTGTTTGATGAACTTTGTTCCTTATTGTGCTCCTTTTATTTACCGCCAATGATTAGATAAAAGAATACAATAATTCACTTTGAGAAGTTAAGGTGCTTTTCAAAAAACAATTTTTGAGGGGATTGAAAGTATAAGAAATGTTAATATACACGATTTCAGTTATTTATCGGTTCTATTCATATACTACCTGTGTTCGTATATTTTTAACTGGTGCCAGTTATTGTTGTTTATCAGGATAAATTTGTAGAGCCTGCACTATGGGGAGCAAATCGTCCTCTTCAAACTGGCATGAGAGCCAATTCATTTGTGCCGCATAATGTTCAAAACAATCTGTTTGTATCTGGAGGTTGGTAGGTCACTTGAGTATCAAGTCTAATTGATTGCTTCCATTTATCTCGTTGTTATCTGCTGTTAATGGCCACGTGCCATTATCAGTATTATACTCTGGTGTTTAAAATTTTCACTTTGAGGGTAAATACTACTCCTAAATACTAGAGTGACTGAACTATTTGACTTCTTATTGACTCCATTGCTAAGTTTATCGCAGGTAGGAACTCCATTGGAGCTTGATATTTAATATAATGTTGAATGCATATCTTTTTGCCTGTAAGTCTTGGATGCATATTGTCGTATATATTGTAGCAGTTTCTTGTGTCAAGTGACAGAAAGGCTTAAAAAACTTGACACTTCGGATATTTACTGTTTCAAGAACATGCATGAGAGTAGATTGGGATATGTGAAACTTATTAGAACAAATTTGGGACTACACAGCTTTCTAGTACTAAGAACCATTTTTCCATTAAACTGCAAAGATAACTGCACATATTGATCCTGTCATAATGTTCAGTGGACTTCCCTGAATTCACTTGAAATTACATTCCAACGTGTAACGTGCCATTTCGCCCTGGCTTAACATACTGTAAATCAATTGATTTCATGTGATCTGCAGAGTTTTATCATATAAATTGCACTTGAGATCCTTGTAATTTTCAGTAGTGCGCTATAGCAGATTCATGTCCTGAAGTTTGGCAAGATTTAGACGATGCTTGTTTGTAATATAATATGACCATGCCATATTTTCCTTCATGTAGCCTCTGAGATAGACCGTCCAGTGCAGCATCTACTGGAGGAAAATAATTGGCTTCTTAATCAAATAGAAACAAATATTCTGACATTTCAGGTTTGTATGGTTCTTTGCTACTTTACTCCATTTACAGTTCATCATTCCTATTCTTCTATATTAGGATGAAATGCACATCTGATTAGAAAAGCATAATTTTTTTAGTATAGCATAACCCCCTCAATTTTAGTTAGACTGCATCTGGAGCATTTTCCCCCATATAATATATCCCTAGCATTATTTATAGTTATATCTTTTGTTCTCCCTTGCAGGCTCAGAACAACATTGATCTCTTCCATCGGGCAAAGAGGAACATTAATGATCTTCAACATATGTAAGCATTATCGATCTCAAATGCCTTTGCAGTTCAGTTGCGAGAAGATTAAGTAATGCTTGGAAAGGTTTGCTTTTGTGATACAGCTGCTGCTCCTGCTGCTAATGATGCCTTTTCTATAAACAGCACTACCCAACTGCCTGGAATGAGTACCAAGATGCCTCCGCTTCGCGTCTCAGTGAATGAAAGTCTTGCTAGCTTCGTGCTTCCTGGCATTTCAATGGTGAGAATTTGAAGCACCTTTGGCCTTGTGAAGTTGTGATATCAGGTTCTTTCATTAATTGTTTCAAACGTCAAAATACACTTGTGCTGTTGTTGACGGACTACCCAATTTATGATTCCTTCTTAGGACCAAGTTCTTGGAAGCAACCATTTGAAGGAGGAGCCAAGAGGATGGTAGGTCACTGCCAGCAAGTTTCAGTTTAGGCAGACTTTTATCAGTAGATCGATGGACCATATGGAGAAGTACTGCTTCATTTTGCTCACCAAATGGCGATCGATAGGGCCGCCATTCAGCCAGGATCCCTGCTTTCTCTATCTGGAAGCAAAAGGAGAGGTCACTGAAACCATTCTGCTGCCCCGGCCTCCAAACTGCCCTCTGCAACATGCCTTAAACATTGGTGGCTGGACAGACGTGGGTTTCAGGAACTGCAGTTTTTCTGGCATTGCTGCACCTGTAAATAACTTCGATTCTTTTGTGTTCCTCCTTAAGATGGTAGGGTAAATAGATGTAGCAGAGGAAGTTCACAAGAACTAGCTAAACAGTTCCTTCAGAAGAACTAGCTACATAGCAATTAGCAAGAATGAAAGCCCTTTTTGCTGGTCGCCATTTGTTGCTCTCTGCGTGTGAATGTACTTCCAGTACAGGTTCCAAGTTTTCCTTTTTTGAAAAAAAAATCCATTCTCCATCTATCCTAGATAAAGGTATGAGCAACTACATGATCTTGGCGAAAATCTCGTCGAGGGCGGAGACGATGTTGCCGTAGTATTGCCGCACCTGGACCTCGTCCTTGTCTCTGGCCGCGTAGTCCAGCTGCGTACACAAACAGCAGAACAAGATGAGCAATGCCGTATTGCCATGGTCAGTTCAGTTGGTCACCTCAAATCTTGATGGCGATGTGGTTTACTGACGCTGGTGACGCTGTTGAAGAGGTCGGAGTAGAGCCTGCGGAGCTCGGGGCGCTGGTCCGCGGGCCTGGCCTGGATGATGGCGTACAGGTCCTGCTTGAGGTTGGACGCGCTGGCGCGCAGCGCCGCCTGCAGCTCCCGCCACGCCCCGGCGTCGACGAACTGCTTCACCTGCAGCAGGTTCCGCGCGTGGGTCCGCACCACGGCCTCGGCCTCCTCGCTGGACTGCTCCGGCAGCGTGAGCCGCAGGTCGAACGCGCCGGCGGCGATGCTCGCCGCGGGCGCCAGCAGCCGGGACGCCAGGAGCGCCGCCGCCGTCGTTGCAAGCCTCCGGCTGGTGGTGGCTGATCTCTGGTGCTTCTGCCCGCTGTTGCTCGGTGGCTTGGGGCCCGGGGACGTGTTTTCGGCCCGTGACAGGGTCGCGGAGGGCGCCCGGACGGCGAGCCGCGATGCCATTGCCGTGCTCGGGAACCGTTGTGCAGCGTAGCCCTGCTTTGGGTTCTCGACGGGGTAAGGTGTGCTCGGCCAGGTATTTCGGATAACGCAGCGGACAAGTGTAATGGTCGACATGGTGATGTTCCTGCCTGAACGTTACCAGTTGCTCTGCACCACATCAGACGCGGTGGTTCTGAAAGATTACTTGATAGACCTTTTCTGATTGATGTTGCTGACACCTTGTGTGATGGAAGAAAAAGGAGATTCGGCTGGGTCGGCCCTCTACTCTACCTATATCGCCGTTACGATATTCCTCTACCTAGATGGTCTTTCGCTTTAAAATTCGACAGCTTCTTTAGAACTACGTAGCTTGTTAGAGGGAATGATCAGACCGCGGGGCAGAAAGTTTTCTTACTTCCTTCCATCATGAGGATGACCAAAACTCACTGGATACTCTAGCGAGTTTTCGTATCCCCGCAGATACAGGTATTGTCTTTTAGAAGGACCCAGATACAGGTAATTGCCAGTATTGTGCGATGTTGTGCTAGATTAACATGCGATTTTACAGCGCCGGTAAGACAACTGCGCCAAAAAAACACACAGGCGGATCAGGGGTACGACGGGGGAGCCCCGGCCTGCAACGACGGAGTTAACGACTTATCGCGCCTTCGACTGGCTGAGGCGGACTGGCGGTGGCGGGTACTCTGGCGACACCGATGGCCAAAGGGCAAGGCGGGGAGAGCCCCCGGCGCCGGAAGTGATTTCTACGACTAGACTGCTTACGGTCGCACGCGTGATCCCCCGCAGAGCTTTGTCAGCCGCATTCAGGACTCGAAGAGGGAACATTCAAAGAATGTTCGTGGATCAAAATTGGACCTTTGCTGGACAAGGCCGGACCGGCAGGGCCCCGCGGCGGATCAGCCCGTTAGATGCACAGTCAGTCACTAGACCGGCTGCATTTGAATTTTGAAAGCCCAATCCAGTCCAGCAGGCTCGTCGTCGTCGTGCCCTCCCAGGCCCTCGGCCCGCGATGCCCCATGTTTCGCGGCACAGCGGGGAAAGGAAACGGCTCGGCTCCCCCCGGCCGGCGCATCAGCGTGGCAGCGCGGTTCGCTTTTGACGTGGGGGGTGGCCGTGACGTCCACTTGGAATAGGATGTTGGAACAGACAGACACGCACATGATACGCTGGCACCGTAGCAGCGCCAGGCAACGTTGTCGTCTCGCTACATGGTTTCGTGACTTCCACACAAACAAGCGCCCCCGGATCAGAGGCATTCAGGTCTTGTTTAGTTGCTAAAGTTTGGAGGTATCAAAAGCACACACTGTAGCGTTTCGTTTGTATTTATGAATTATTATCCAAACATTAACTAATTAGGCTCAAAAGATTCGTCTCGCAAAGTACAACAAAATTGTGCAATTAGTTTTTAATTTCATCTACATTTTGTACTCCATGCATGTACCGTAAGTTTGATGTGATGGGAATCTTCTTTTTTATAGTGTTAAAGTTGGGAGTTGAGGGTGAACAGGGCTCAGGCTACTCTGCTCCCGATACGTGTCCGGTCCGGGCTTTACATTAGCACAGGTTTCAGGCTAGCACACACCGCCAGCTAACGCGCCCGATGATGGGACGCCTCACTTTGACTGCTTGCTTGCGCGGGGACGACGCACCTGCTGCGATCGCTCCCGGCTCGGCAAAGCCTAAAGCCCTGGCTCTACCAACAACCGCTTCAAAAGAAAACCCGGGAGCTTCAGCTGCTGGTGATGGGTGCCGAAAGGCGAAACGCAGCATGGGCTCGTCATTAAGACCTGTCAAATCCATGTGGCGCCTTCTGATCTAATCTGCAGCAGCAGCAGGATTCAGGACATCCCTAATTGGCTGCCTGTCTAGAGCGCGTTGCACGCTCACGCAGGATCAGAGAAGAGAGCATCAGCAGCACGCGAAACGGAAGCGAGAAGACGCTAACAGCCCAATCCAAAGATATGTACACAGCCACACAGGTGATCGCATGCCACATATCAAAGCCGCACTGGGCTCCTGGCTGGCTCTCATCCCATCCTTCCTTTCCTTCTAGAGAAGATGCCAAGCTATCCTATCATTGGAATGAAGATCCGCTGATCCAGCGCCTCGCCCGCGTCACGACGCGGCAACGCGTTCGCACCTGACATGGTTTCTCTATTCCTCCGGATCGCCGCAGGGGCCGAGCTGCAGGGACGGCGCGAGGACGGCGACCACCTCGCGGAGCGCGTCGGCCGTGTCGCTGTAGCGCACCTGCGTCAGGGGGAGGCTCCTGCTCTCCACCGCGTCGCCCAGCTGCCCATTTTGTGCAAGGGAATCTCGTTAATCACAAAGGCACCCAACATTTATCAACAAAACCAAGCGTGTGCTGATTGCCTACTCGTCAGATTGCTACTGAGTACATGTATAAAGAACACCAAACATTGATTTGATAAGGTTGACCAAAAACTGTACATTCCAAAAGAGAACAGGCATTCTATTGGCTAAGGCCCAGTCAGTAACCACTACAGCTTCCACGGGAACAACAAGACAAAAACGGAAAGGAAAGACATAGACGGCTTGCTTAAGGTGGCAAAGGAATTGAAATATCATGAAGATGTCGTCAAATATCAAGAAGACCCAAATAGTCAATATAAACTGCTGCAAGTACCTAATTGCCTTTACAGTACCATATATAGCATTTAAACTCAACAAATCGAGGCATCCATAAACTCAAGTGTCAATTGGTATATACACAAGTTGTAATCTGAATTTGCCAAGAACTATGCCAAACAGGGAGAAGGGGATCCTCACCTCATCCATGGAGTAGAAGAACCGGTTGGCGAGGACGTTGAGTGCCTTCTTGTGCTCTTCGCCCTCGCAGCAGGCGATCACACGGCTGAGGTCAATGTACAGGAAGGTGGCCTTCAGCCGGATGTCCCTCCCCACAAGGTCCCATGAGTCCTCGTCGTCGATCTCCAGGTCCTCCTCCATTGTCGAGAAGAGTTCAACAGCGCAGCTCTTGATCCGGCGAAAACACCCCTTGAGCTCCATCTCATGATCCATGGCTCTATCCCGCTTTGTGTATGGGGAAGATCAAGACCTGTCACATGTAATTATAGGATGAGGGCACAGCGGAGAAGCAAAGTGAAAAGAAAGCCCGATGCTTGGACCATGTTTAGAAGCAACAGATATCACCAAGTGCATGAGGAAAAGGAAGCCACGTATCAAGGGGCAAAGTGGTCAATGAAAAGGCACAGATTGGTCAGCGATGACGCTCTTGAAACACAGAAAAATAAAAAGGGAGACACGTTTGGGCTTGGAGATCAAGAAAGAAATCAATGGAAAAACCGCTCAGGTACTTGCAAAAAAAAAAGGAAAGGAGGAGGAAGGAAGAAACTGCTCAGAGGACAATTTTGTGAGGTGGTCCTATACTAGAAAGTTGCAGCCATAGGAATTCAGAGGTCACGATCTCAGGAGTGGAGGAATTATCCCACAACCCCATAAACTTTGCGTATGAATCTATCAATATATGAACCAATGCATTATACAGAGACCATTTTTATTCCTGAAAGCTATAGTTAGTGAGAATTTCAATATGTAAATAACTATGCTACTTAAACTTTTCCTTTCCTAATCAAACGAAGTGCAGTACTTCTGTTTCAGACTTCAGAGGTCTAAAGTTTAAAATTAGCATAAGATAAACTCTCCCAGACGCCATGCTATATAGAGGCTTCTTAGATAAACTCAAGCCCCATCTCTCGAAATGTTTCTAGTAAGCTCCAATATGAAACTTCTATGAGATATCCCAGCATGTGCACGGACATTCTGGATAGGCTATCTCCACTGCTATTCCTACAAGGTGGGATGTCAAAGCTTTCAGCTTTCTCAGTTGAAAACCATGTTTCTGATCTCTGAAAGCCCAAGAAATTATGCCAAACAAAACACTGGTGATACCTGCCTCTATTTTGACCTCAAAATTGGCTCAACGCCATCAATGACCAACTCAAGCTTTGTTTTGCTTCCTATCCACTTCCTCGTGCCTTTCAAGAAAATTCTAAGACATGCATGTTCATTGAGTAGCTGAGATGTGGGGCCTACTTTCCATTTTAATTCCATTTTCCTGGGTCGCTGTTCCAGTTTGGAGAATAGTGGGAGGATGGGGGCAGACAAGGATAGCAGCTGATTGCAACAGCTTCCGGAAACAAGGAATAGCAGGAGGGGGCTCAGGGCCCAATCCCAAATATGGTCGTCTTTCGTTTACGCGGCGCAACACTTGTAGTCTACCTTACGGAGTTCTAGTGGCGTTTTTTTAATGAGGGTGTACAGCATGTACAGTATTTTTTACTTAACCTGCCAAACTTTTTTTTTTAATATAGCAACAGACTCGTTTCAGAAAACAGACTCGTTTCAGAAAAAAATACATGGTCCTCTTCTTCTCTCTTTCCCCCTTTGCCTACAGCCCTACACACATGGACTTCACACATCACACCTACAAAGATTTCACTGGCGAATCTCTAAACCGAAAGAGAGGAAGCTTTGTGAAGTTGCCGTGTAAGAATTAAGATCACCGAATGGAGGCACTGAACAAGCCCCTCGTTGAATCTACAGGAAATATGGGTTATCATGTTCAGTAGGGGGTTGCCGAAAAAAGTGATGGCATTGTGGACTGAGGGTGTTTGGGTTAGGAATGGAACAAGAGAATCCGGACAAGTGAAGAAAGGAGGACAGGTGTTTCCTCCCATCAACTTGCAGAGACAAAAAGAAACCTGCTGATCCGAGGAGGAATTTAAGAGCAATTAAACAATCCGTCCGGGATAATTTATTCACGGAGAAAAGAACCCATTTGGGGCCCTCTTTTCTTCCTCGTGAAGAATATTTCAATCCCAGAACTGTGCGGGCCTTAGCATAAAAGGACGGGACTTTTTCAGCGATGGGGTTTTCTTCAGGACAGAAAAGAACAGAGGAAGATGAAGCAGTCGCGCATTGTGCTTCGGGCGGAATCAAACAATCGGAGCAAGATTTGCGAAACAAACTGGAGAGAAAAGGCAACGAGCAACATTTTCGAAGATGTAACGTCGATCAACACCAAAGGCATGCGATCCGAACCACCGCTCCCAAATCACGAATCAAGAAGAGATAGAAAATGGTGGGTGGGGGATAGAAAACAGAGCAATCCCGGATTCCCCCCCTGCATTACCAGTCCCAGGTAGCTCCGCCCCAACTCAAATCCGATGCTCCCTCTCGTCTCCCCCTCCCCAAAACAAAAGGAGGGGAAGGGAATTTAACCGACGATGGCGATGAGATGAGATAACTTCACTCTTGTTCTTCTTCCCAGAGACGAGACGCTCCAGCCCCCCAAAAGAAAAAAAAAACTTTTTTCTTTTGGTTTGAAATTGAAAACCCGATCGATGCATCCGAAGCAGCTCACTAGTTTAAGAACCCAAGAAAACGAACAGTACCAGGTTCTGTTCCTGCCCACGCTTCTCGGCGGCCTGGCCTTTGACCCTAACGATCTCCGAGCCCGGCCGCGGTTGCGATCCAAACTTAAGCGAAGCTACCACTCCTAGTAATAAACTGGCGAGTAGTAGCTAACCACGGAGGACAAAAGAGATAAGCGGAAGCAGGAGGGAGGAACAGAGCTGGGCTGGCGTCCGTACCTCTCGCCCAGTCGCCACCAGTTCACCACCTCCTGCGCAGTGGTGCGTGTGTGACAGCGCCCGTAAAAGCGGAGATGGGGGCCGGATTCCCTTTTTTTTTTTCACTCGCTCGCCTACGGAACAGAGGAAAGGATACGACGACGATTCACAGAACCCCCCTCTCCTCCTGTCCTGCTACCCGGCGTAGCCGTCCATGTCCGGGGTGTGCCGTCGTTATATAGACGCTGGGGCGTGGGGGGCACAGAGATCGGGTAGATCACGCCCCGCGCTGATCGTGCGTGGGCCCTCCCTGCGCCGCTGCGGGTGGGGTCCTCCCCACCTGCGCCGCGGCTGGAGCCGGAGTAGGAGTAGGAGTAGGAGTCGTCGCCGGGCGAGGATCTCTCTGAGCCGCTGGTTTAACGGGCTGCTTTTGGTTGACTCCTTGCTTAACTGGACGCGATCCATCTTCTGTACTGATGATTGATATAATAAAGGATTTCTGCATCCGCGTGGGATCGCACCACGTCGGATGGAGCTAGGAAACATGCGCGGCGGCGTGGGCGTGGCAGTTCTTTTGTTTTTTTTTCTTTTTCTCCGGACGATTGTTCATACATTCATTTGGCGGTGTAAAACCGTAAACAGCATGTAATTTAAGCCCTTGTGCTAGTGTGCTTTTGTTGGAAGGAGATTTCGGCTCAGTGATACCAAAACGTCGTCGCTTTGGCGAATAGCGACCAAGTCAGGTGCTAATTATAATTACTGCTCGCTCTCCTCTAGGGGCGGAGGCAGGGTACCTTGTTGGGGGAAAAAAATTGGATGGACCCTGGGCTCATTGGGTCCACCATGAGCTCCCTCTCTGGATGAAGGACGCGTGGAGACGCGCTGCATCAGACGGTCCTAGAATCGAGCGTGGCCGTCCGTGGAGTTAGCGGCTCGTTCAGTATCGAGGACGTCCCGGCTTGGCTTCTCTTTCCGTCGGCTTGGCTTCTCTTTCCATCGGGGAAGAGTCCGCGTTTGTCCACATCGCGACTCTCTCCTACGATGCCGCCGCCGCCTCGCGTGCGACCTGCGCCGCCGTCCGACCTGGCCGTGCCTCTTCCCCGAGCGCCATGGCCGCCATCTGGATCTAGCCGCGCCCGGTGCTGGCTACGCCGTGGCTGCGCCTCTTCCCCGAGCACCCTTGCTGTGTACCGGCAGCCGTGCCCGGCACCGCCTATGCCGTCGATTCGCCCGCTGCCTATGCCGTCGATTCGCCGCCGCCTGGACCTTATACCCGGGTGCCCTCCGCGACAGTCTGCTGGCCTACGTCGTCGCCGTCCGATGCCGTGCTTTTGCCAAGTACGTGGCATTGGGAATTTAGTCTGAATGTAGATCTGAATTTTTTCTAGAACTGAAGAAAAATTGGGTCTGAAATTTGTCTTTGATTCATGTTTTGCAGTAACTAGAAGATGAGATGCCGTACTCCTTTGAATATACGATTTGTAGCAACTCTGAATGTGCTGCAGTATGACTGTTATTAGTTTTTTGCTGGAACAATATGATGATGTGTAATGTCCCTGTTTGATCCGGATTTCCCAAATGATTTTTCCATGAATCATGACTGTTTTACAGAATTACAGTGAAGGGAAAATACAGTGAAGGCGTGAAGCATGGCTCCCTTCAAAAATGCTGTAGTATGGCTGCCCAGCATCACTACAAGATGTTTCTGGCCTTCTGGGGGAGCATCAGTAGACTACATGGGTTTATGGCTTATTTCGGCAAGAAGCAAGGCATCCGGAAGATAGGATGGTGAACAAGATTTTTTGATAGGAAAGAGTTGAATCCGTGTAAACAATTGTATCAGTTTAGAGTTGATCTTTTTTTTGAGACAATAGCAGTTTGACAGGAACTATGAACAATTTGGTGCCTTTCATTTATGCTGTTGAAGGATGTATCAGTAAAGAGTTCATTGATACTTGTAAAATGTGATTTTTATCTGAAATATATTTGGAATGGATGTCTTAAGAATCTCATTGTTTCTCTGAATGCATTGTTCTAAAAAGCTCCTATTCAGAGCAAAAAAGACTTTCTAACAGCAAAGCAACAAAGTTACATAGATTCAAAGGAGATCAAAAGAGACTTTCTAACAGCAAAGCAACAATGTTACATAGATTCATTTTTCTTGCACTCCATCAAAATGTAACTTTCTGACAGCAGTTTGCAGTGTAGCATCTTGATCAACTCCCATTAAGAGATTTGTGTATCCTCCTGGTATGTATGGAGCAACCATTGTAGAAGGATCAACAAGTAAATTGAATTGTGGCATTGTGGAGATAGCGTATCCAGCTTGCACAAAAGGAGCATCCATGGCTGAAGATGGCCCAACATTAAAATCCTGTCATAGAATAAGAAAGAGTTCAAAAATCATGTTTGTAAGGGAAATTTTTGGAAAATAGGTAAATGTCTTACAGTTAATTGGTTTGTTTCAGCATGTTCATCTCTTGTTTGGACATCATTATTTCCCTGATCTTCACCTACAATGAATATATATATATGATAATACAATATTTAAAACATTATAGACATAAGCAAAAGGTAGTGGCCAGGTGAGTACCTTTTTTCTGACCACCCTTCTTCTTCTTCTTTCCTGACTTCTTTTCAACAACATTTTTGAAACGTGTATTCTTTGGTCCTTTTATTACTTCAGGAATTCTAAATGATATCACACCATTTAATGGTTGCTGGACACTTTCATTTGGAATTGGAGGAACCTCGTTGGATTTTTCATGCATCGCACTTAGATAAGTATCCGCTTCCAGGTTCAAGTTATGTATGGCTTTCTGCAATTTATCAAGCAGTTCTTGTGATGGCGAACACTTCAGTGCAAGAGATGTGGCCTGTCGAGATATAAGTGCTGCCTGTGTCTTCAAATCTCCTTTCTCAGTTCTTTTTTTCTCAATATAAAATCCAGTTTTCGCGTATTTTGTCCATCTAGGCAATATATATTGCGATGGCAAATTGTATACTCTATTTGTATTGAAGACTCTGAGAGCATGGTTGCACAATAGACCTGTAAGATATAGTTGCCAATTACTACATATATTACATACAGCTTACAGTGTATAAATCTAAATGTAAATAGTACACATACCTATGGATTCAAACATCCGACAAGAGCATGTAATGGTGGAATCTTCAGTGTTCAATACTACCGTTGCTCCACGGTCAGACTCCATATATTTAACAAAGAATGTCAAGTTTGTCCTCACAGCTTCCAACAAATCACAAGTCAATGTAAATTGTCTCTTAAATTCTTCCTCAAACTCCGAATACATTCGCCTTGTATATGATTCAGCTGCAGTATTCAACATTGGTAGATTTGGAATATATGGAACCGGATTCTTTCGGCGTGACTGAAAATCAGCTTCCAACTCATTTGCTCGGAGACTAACTGCAACCTTCTCACATTCTACAAGGAGTTCCGAAAGACCAAGTCTCCTACGAAATCGTTTCTTGAAAACATTATTCATACCTTCACTCCTCTGGGTTGAGTTCATGTCTGCTGTAAAAGAGTCACGATATACTGCAGCCCATTTTGTCCTCAAAGCATATAGGTTTGCCATCCAAGAGTTATTCTCAAGATTGTATTTAGCCAACAGTTCTTACCATTTCTCTAAGAAATAAGTCTCTGACCTGTTTTCGTAAACACAATTTTTGAAATCTGTTAGTAACTTGTTACCTTTCTTATCCGCCTCATGAATTTCATGACTAAGATGTTTAGCGGCATTTAAGCAAATGTGCCACAAACAAAGACGGTGGCTTGTATTTGGAAATACATAAGCAATTGCTCCTGCCATAGCCGCGTCTTGATCTGTAAAAATTGTGCTGGGGTGCTGTCCTGACATTGCTGTTAGAAAGGTTTCAAAGAGCCAAACAAATGATTCAATAGTTTCATTAAAGAGAAGTGCACACCCAAAAATTATTGTTTGCTTGTGATGGTTGCAACCAAGAATCGGAGCAAAAGGCATTTCAAACTTATTAGTTTTAAATGTGGTGTCAAATGACACAGCATCGTCAAAGCATTTGTAATCCATGATAGACTGACCATCTGCCCAAAAGAAATTTGCTATGCGACCATCTTCCTTGTCTACCTGAAATGCATAAAAAAATGTAGGATCCTCTAACTGTTTATTTCTCAGATATTCAGATAGTGTTTGTGCATCATTGGCTTCTAAGTACTGCCTGCGCTCGCGACCAATCTCATTATCACAATCCATCTTAGCAAATGGTATGTTCTCTTCTCCTCCATAAAACTGCTTCATGAACTCATAAACTTGGGCTGGCTTCATTCCAGCTTCTCGTATCTGCCCAATTAATTTTCTATCTGCCTCTATAACCTGTCTTTGGGACCTCAACTTGTGTGCCTTATTTGGGCTAGCAAGATAGTGATTGTGTTGTTCTATGACCTTTTGTACCTTCCAAATCCCCTCTTTGCTGATACTAAACTGGACACGAGCATCACAACCTGTCCTTGTTATGTCCTTTTGTGATGCCTCATTTTCTCGATGTCCTTGATTACTGCAAACTATAAATTTCTGACATAGACTTCCATCTCGGCGGTGCTTTGTCTTGCTCTTTCTAATACTAAACCCAACCTTGCCGGCATAGGTGTTGTACATCTCATAAGCTTGATCCTCAGATTCAAATGTCATTCCAACTGTAGGAGTGATGAAATTTTGCCCACCTTTACGAACCACCTCCTGTACATATGAATTTTCAATTAAAGGCGTGCCAAAAATAAAACAAAATGTCACATATTCTGTAAGTTTGTTAAATATTTTTTTACCTCACCAGGTACTTCATTCTCTATGGATCCAGACGTCTGTAAAATGGTGCCGATGTTCTCTACTCCCCTGGTAACCATGTTGTTCTGTCAAATATGGGCAATATATCTCAGATACCAAACAACATAGAAGAAAAAACATTTGTCAAAAAAAAATGCAGAACGATCTAAGCAGATAACTAACCTGTGTTATCTGTTCGTCTTCTCGACCACCATCACCAACGGCATCAAATTCTAGTGCACGTGAATCCTCCAAGAGAGAAGAAAATGTCATCCGATCAACAGTTGTCATTCCATCTTCTTGGCCTCTAATGTCTTCCATGCAGGCCACTGGTTCATCCATGGAAGCAACAATGGAGGAGTGCAATTGGGCTGGTTCATCCATGGAAGCAGCAGTGGAGGCGTGCAATTGGTCTAGGGCTACTGGCGGCGGCAAACTCAGGGAAGATGAAACGAACGAGTTTGACGGTCTGACTCCCCGATGGAAAGAGAAGCCAAGCCGACGGAAAGAGAAGCCAAGCCGGGACGTCCTCGATGCTGAACGAGCCGCTAACTCCACGGACGGCCACGCTCGATTCCAGGACCGTCTGATGCAGCGCGTCTCCACGCGTCCTTCATCCAGGGAGGGAGCTCATGGTGGACGCAATGAGCCCAGGGTCCATCCAATTTTTTTCCCTTGTTGGGTCAGCTGACCCCCGATGATTTGCCAAAAAAGCAGAGTGAGATTAGTGCTTTGTACTGAACTGTGCTAATGACCCCAGTCTCTAATGATGGTGACCCTGCGCCGTTCGGAGCTAGCTTGGCTAAGAGCAACTCCAACGAAATATCTATTTTTACTCTCTATTTAACTTTCTAACCAACTGGTAGAAAGATTCCTCTTCATATTGAGTTGATCATTCCAACAGACTATTCATTTCCACTCTTCAAATTCCAATAGTTAAGTTCCTCTCTAAAAATCTACACTCTCCATCCATTTCAACGTCTCTCCATTTCGTACTACAACATACTCTTCATTTTGCACTCTCCTTTTGGACATGGGACCTACATTTGGGAAGCCAAACTCGAGTTTGGAAAGTGTGTGTGAGTATTTAGCAAGCCGGATGGGATAGCCACTCAGATAGCAACTCTGTTGGAGCATATTTTTCTAGTTGACTTGCTAAATTTTGACTTAAGAGTGGAATAGTCATTCTCTTGGAGATGCTCTAGCAGGCTAAGCTGGGTCACACGTTGACAACTGACAAGGCCATCGAGTAGTAGCAGCTTCTGATTGCACGCCATCTTGGAGGTGTAGCTTGATCTATCATCTTAGGGGGTGTTTGGATATACCTCCTAAAATTTAGTACCTGTCATATCGGATGTTTGATACTAATTAGGAGTATTAAATATAGATTATTTACAAAATCCATTGCACAGATGGAGTCTAATTCGCGAGACGAATCTATTAAGCCTAATTAGTCCATGATTTGACAATGTGCTGCTACAATAAATATGTGCTAATCATGGATTAATTAGGCTTAATTGATTCGTCTCGCGAATTAGTATAGGAATTCTGCAATTAGTTTTATAATTAGCTCATGTTTAGTCCTTCTAATTAGTATCCGAATATCCGATGTGACAATCCTAAAGTTTAGTATTTAATTATAGCATGTATGCAGCAGTGCTCTTGTTGAAGGGAGAAGGGAGTTTCGACTTCGTTTACTTTCTTGAGAAGGGGGGTGGTTCTTGAACTGAACATGGTGGGTGCAGACGTTTCATAACTTGCCGTATCCAACACCCCTCACAACCATATAAGCTGCCTATTTCGTCCAGAACGTGTGGTCCCAGAATGTTGCGCTTGCTTGTTGTAATTAAACAAATTATCAACCTTCACCAGGGCCGGGGGGGCGGAAACAATCTTACAAGCAACTAAGCAAGTGTAAAGGGAAGAAAAACGTAGTCTTGGCTACCGTCTATGTACGATCGAGGCACAGAGTGCATAAAGCGTAACATCAACAAAAATTAGTGTTAAATTCGACAAATTAGCCTCTCTTTTTTTCACGAGGTGATAGACGCATCTACTGGTCTGTAGAGCCTTTATTTATTTCCTTAGGCAGCATAGGGGAGAAAGCACTGAGTTCGCTTTCAGACTCGAGGTGATAGGCGCATCTACTGGCCCGTAGAGCGTAGATGGTGCTGACCACGGATATACTGCTGACATCTGGCGACTAGTTCACATGGCCAGGACGCCCGGATGTTGGCTGCACCGAAGATGACGTTGACGGCGACCTCTCTCTTTGGATAAGCAGAAACGATCTGTCCATCTTCCTGGGGCATGGACACAGCAAATTCGTTCTCTCGTCAGGCCTTATTTCTTTTTTCTGCTTGCTGCATTGTATAGCGACGCTGAATCTGCCGCAGCAGAAGCAGCTAAGTTTGGGCTCAATGGGAACTTGCAATTCGGACTAGCAAGTACCAGGTGATGGTGGACGACTTGACGATCAACGCGCGCATCATCTACCTGGTAATTACTGACCAGAGCCAATTAACCATCATCTACCTGATGTGCCTGGAGTTGGACGAAATAACCCAAGCTCTGACTGCTTTCATGCTGAACAATATGCATTGCTGACGATGGCCATGGCCTCCAGCCGGCAAGCATAAACAGAACAGGTCTCTACAACGCAGAGTACCACGCAGAATGCTGAACCAAATACCTTCATCTTACAGCATTCTGTACGAGTACGACCTTCATCTCACGGTAAAGGCGTTTCCCGTGCATTCGAAACGGCAAACAGCAGTTCTCTATACTGCGCACTAGCCAGTCAGCCACATTACAGCGCAATCGATCACATGCCGTAGGCATTTACAATTTCGCAGGGCGCTACACCACAGCCCTCTGAACAAAAGTAGGTGCAGGATATACACACGCCTAAAACAAGTGTTTTGTCTTCACAGGACAAGTTCATGCACTTGTTGTTTGCGCAGCAGGGAACGATCATAATTCCTTTTGTGTGTGTGTGTGTGTGTCGCAGAGCGACGTACTTTCGCGAGCGATGAGCCTCAGTTTGCCGGCTCCACTGGTTGCTGCCCAGCATTTGTCACCTCTGGTAGCTCTTGCACCTCACTTTTGCTGCTCAGTTCAGTCTCTGTGATAGGATGTGTAGTGGAAACCCCATCAGCAGGAGCAACTGGGCTCAACTGGCCTGAGCATTGCCCTATAGACTGATTGGACACGTTGAGTGCGTGGCAGTGCGGGCAGTAGTAGGTTACATGAGGAAAATCTTCTTTCCTGGCCAATCCTGCAAGTTCACGTATGATGCAATGTATCCAATTCTGTAGGTTCAAAATGTGCGGGAAAAAAAATGAAAAAGAGCATTTACAGTTTCCATGAGGACATTTGGTGATATACGTACCATTATGCATATGACAATTGCCACATATCAGCGCATATGACTGCGATGGATCCTCCCCAACAAGCAGAGCAGCAATCTTCGCAATCCAGCCACCATCACTTGTTCCTGAGCCTTCATAATGCCCCACGACTTTTGAAGGTGGCATAGCTTCCATGCCACCACCTGTATGAGCAGCTGCGGTGCTGCTGTAGCTGCTGCCTTTTGCCTTTGTTTCCCTCCTGTTTCGCAGACCATCTTTGGGAACTACCTCAACCTCGTTGCTTCTAGCTTGTGTTGAACCAGACTTTGCTTCATCTCCCATATGTAACTTAAGGCCGGTTTCTGCACCCATTTTAGAGGCCAGAACTGAAGCTGCTGCTGCCTTTGCTGCAGGATCAAGGTCGTATTTCTGCACATTGTCAGGTTGATCGACACTTAAACATTGTGTGAATTTGTTTTCAAGTTGTGGCAAGGAACACAACAAAACTTAAATGTCAAGTACATGCACATCAGAGTTCGTGTACAGAGGTATTAACTGCTGCTTACCTGAATAAGCTCCTGGGTCAGGTAATAGTTTGTTCTATCCTTTAGCTCATCGATCTTTGCTTTCCTCTCAGCTCTCAATCTTTCAAGTGTATCCTTATCCTTCCGCTCCACTGTACACAGGCCACAGGGAAATAAAAAGGACTGTCATTATACTTTATTGTTTGATAGATCGAAACTAAGTTTTAGTTTATATTTTAAACTTGTATCCAAAATCTATACGGTGGTGTTTCAGGGCACTATGCTTGACATCATTTCAATGTTTTTATAGTTCTTTTCTTATCATTCTATTATAACACTAAAAAAGAACTGCTAGTTGCAGAGAAGTCTTTTGTTCACAAAAAATCATAGTCCATGCTCCAGAAAAGAATATATAATTTCAAATTAATCAATCATTAGGAAATTTGATTAGCCAGACATCTAATTAGATTATGACTGTCCTGATTCCTGAACATAACTAAAAAGATCCTTTCATTGGTTAGAGACCAAACAATCAGAATGGTTCATGAGTTTCAGGCTTTCAGCTGCAGCTAATACAAGAACAACAAAGCCCATTAAATTTTTAAAAAGCAAACAGTAGGACTAGTGACCAAAGTAACTGAAAAAGGCTTGGTGTACTGTTCTCAATTCCTAACAACTTTATGTAAATGGAAGTCATCAAATGTATTGCAGTTCAAAGACTGAGAATAACAAATCTGAAATAGTTCTGGATAAATATGAAAAGTTCCGACAAGAGTTCTGAGATATTTACACATCCTTGTGAAGCTTACGAGTATCGAATATATCATTGAGGATAAAGCAGGCAAAAGAAATATAGGCAGCACTCTAATAGCTCTCATCTGCCAATCTAGATCCTCTGATTTTGTCATGATGATTGCGTAAACTACAGCTCCAACCTGAGAAACCATTGATTATGCAACAGTCAGAAGATGTTGTTGCAATGCTTAAAAGAAAGAAACTGAATCTGTTTAAGAACATATCACAATATAATCAGTCTATTACAAATGAATGAGCCAAGACATAGAGACACGCCCATTAGATAAATATGAGTAGTTAGTATACGAAGACACGCAGACACTCATTCAGTAGAGAAGATGATTCAATAGGAGATAGCTACAACCATTTACAGGTTAGTAAATTATGTAGCCTATTTCATGACAATGGCAAAGATAGGACTCCAGTATCCTTCAAACATATGGTTTGTTTCTACGCATCTTCTATAAGGCAATAATGAACCTTTAACTGCTACAAAATGATAATAAAAAGAATTTAAGCTGCATGATGATATAAAGCACACATTCAAACGATATTTTGAAGCCGATTAATTTTCATTGCAGAGATGAAGGACTCACGTCTAGTTTGACTGAATAATTATGTACTAAGTAGCTCATCTGATTATACATTCATGAATTCACAACTTAGATTAATCAAATGCTCCATACTTAAACTAAGTTATTCATCAAACGTGATAACTGGCAATGACAGATTTAGCTGAAATTCCTGTTATAGATGTTCATGCTTCTGATGCTTTAAATAATCATGCTTTAAATAACTGGCATGTCATGAACAATCTATTAAATATAAAAGACGAACGACATGCCCTTATTTTCAGTCAAACTTCCTCAAAAGTTGAAAATTAAAGAATAAATAGAAAGCTGTTGCTCCATTTCATTGGTTTTGAGCTTCCAAAACAATACCAATTGAAAATAATCCAAAACGGGACTACATACACTTCGTCGCACAACATAATTCTCCAAGCTGTTGATCCTACTTAAAACTGATGGTAAGAATGCAAAAATGTCGAGAGCTACTGGCCACCCTATTTTGAACATGAACTACTATTTCATGAACAAACTAGCACCGCCTAGAGTTGAGGACTCTAAAGGGCTCAGGATCCTCTAGTGCTAATAGTACTCGCAACCAGCAATTAGTCACTGAGATTAAATCCAGTAACTGTTCGTCACAATTCTGGATTTACACGAAACCAGCAACTAGTCACTGACGAAACAAATGCAAATGAATCTATTCAGTTCATGATAACAGTAATGTGATTTAACCAAGATGTATGACCATTGGCCCTAACCAAACTTCTCGATCATCAGTCTACAAATGAACCTGCAACAGTTAGTCACTCTTCCCTGGTAGCACTTTTGTTGATAGTTTAATCCCCAAATTGCTACCACGATAGTATTTACTATGCATTCACGTGTCAGTTCAGACATCATAAACAATCTTCAGGCCATGATCTCAGTCTGATCCTTAAGATTCGAAGCTACAGATAAAGAAAAATTGATCATTCGTTACCTCAAAAAAAAAATTGATCACTCGAAAGGAAACATAAGCCAAGGCGCATGCAAATCGAAACGCAGGCAACAAACAGGCCGGCACTAGTAAGCAAGTCGAAACAACGTATCCCAAGCAGACGCATCCGCGTATCAGATTTTACAGAAGTAAATAACGCGAAGAGAGAAGCAAACTGCGGGACCTCGCCGAGGACGGAGAGGGCGATGAGGTTGCGGACGCCGCGGCGGGAGAACTGCGTCCGGCGGCGCATGCGGGCGAGCAACGCGGCCTCCTCCTTGGACAGGTTCTGCAGCCGCTTCTCGTAGTCCTCGCCCCGCCCGCCGAACAGCGCCCGCCAAATCCTCCCCAGTATCCCGGGCCCATCCCTCTTCTCCTTCTCCTCCTTCCCCTTCGCCTCCGACGCGGCAGCCGCGGATGCCACCATCTCCGCTGCCTCTGCCGGAGAAGCCATTGCGCGGGTTCGATCTGGTGATCGTCGCGGGATCGGGGGCGGATTTGGCTTCTGTGCCGCGCGCTGTGGAGCAGGGGGTTGGGCGGTTGGTTCTCGAAATCGACACCGCTTTGCAGGACGGTACTTCTTTATGAGTTGGATTCGAAGTGGAGGAATTGTATAGCGATCAAGCGATCTGCACGAAATGGATAGAGCAACAGAAGACGTCTCCACAGACATGAGAGAGAGATGGACTATACATTGACCGTGGTGTGTTAGTGTGAAACATGTGATTTCGTTTTGAATCTTGTAGGTCTTGAATCCTGTACAAACATATGCGAAATCCTTGAAACTAACGTAGTACTTTGTAGATTCTAACATTTCCTCCAATTTTTCAGGGTGCCTATCTATCTTATGACGATATTATTGAATTTATGGCCATGAAGCAACTGTTAAATAATTATTTTCAGTTGTCCTCAATCTTAAGTTAAAGAGGTCAATAGTGCCTTTTGGTTTCCCTTTTTTCAAACTTTCATAGAATATGTTTTTGTTCACCCTTGAGTTTGCACATGGAAAAGTTTTTTTCTTTATGAAACCAAAATAAAGCATCCATTTTATCCCGTTCATATATCTTTCTTTTCTTTCTTTGTACGGTTTTTCCTTTTAGCATTGCTAGGTCTTCCTAACTCCATGAGATTACATCTCAATGCACTCAAACCAAGCTCATTTATTCACCAAAACATGATATAAACACACCATTAAATCATAATGGGTAGCAACCACAACGTAAGGTTTTGGACACCAAAGGTAGGTTGGTTTTCGCAAGCAAACATTGAGCCACATCATCATGCTATTCTATCACTTCATACAATGTGTTTGAGATGGTGTGTGGATCAAACGTTTTGTATTGGGAAACATCTCTAGGTTAGTGTATTTGATAAACCTTTCCTCACCGGTACTAAAAAGAACATTTAGATCCTGTTTGGTAGGACTTATATTGGCTTCAGCTTCACCTGTTTTGTGCAAAACGAGGCACTGTAGCGTGAAATCGTTTTGTAAGCCGAGGCTAAAATGAACTAGAAGTCGGATGAAGCCACTATTTTTCACCGGTGCTTTAGCTTCACCAATAAAGCTGTTTTGGGAGAAATCCTCTAAGCTAGCTAGCTATGCTGATTCAGGGAGGTGGATGCCCTGTCCTGTTCTGGGCTTCCGGCGAATAATACCTACCTTCTCGAAGAAGGATGAGTAATGAGTTTGCCAGTGCGACGTGTTAATGTTAGGGGGCGTTTGGATGTCAGGGGCTAAACTTTAGCCCTGTCACATCACACGTTCAGATGCTAATTAGGAGGACTAAATATGAGCTAATTAAAAAACTAATAGCAGAACCCATAGGCTAAATCGCGATGAAACTAGACAAATCCACAGCTATGAGCCCGGGGATTAAAGCCTAGAACACCTGGTGACGGAACTTTGCAACTCACCGGAGATCGAGGTCGATGCTGCCCATCTTGCTAGAAAGAACTTGCCGAGAAACTACATTACTCCTATTCCTAATGCAATGGGGTGAAGACGAAAAGGTAAATAAAAGATAAATGTGTTGTATATTGATCGTGTGATGATTCTTTACAATGGCCATGTCTCTTTATATTTATAGGACGGACATTACATAATTGGTATCTAACCACGCACGAGGCAAGTCACGTACACAATCTTTTCTAATAAAAACTCTATCTCTAACTAACCTAACTCTATCTCTAAAATATTTTATTCTATGCAACAACCTCCCTGTACATGCATAGATCGGCCGCATGTATAAGTATTCTGGTAGCCTCCCACGTATGGCATGCAAAGTGCACCA
>NC_028456.1:25177749-25277064 GCF_000263155.2 Setaria italica | reverse complement strand
TTAGCCTATTATCCATCATTAGCGAATGGTTACTGTAGCACCACATTGTCAAATCATGGACTAATTAGGCTTAATAGATTCGTCTCGCGATTTAGCCTAGGGGTTGTGCAATTAGTTTTGTAATTAGACTATGTTTAATACTCCTAATTAGTGTCCAAACATCCGATGTGACAGGGGCTAAAATTTAGCCCCTCCCTGCCAAACACCCCCTTAATTCAGGGGGTGGATGCCGTGTTGTCAGGTGTAACTTTGTAGGTTACTGTAGTACATAGCAAAGGTTCGAACTTCAAAGGACGTCTCACAGCAAAGAAGACGGACAAAAAAAAAAGGAAGATGAGAGGAGCAGAGAAAGCCGGTGTACTGTAGTGCTCAGTGGGCCACCTTGCATTAAACCAAGGGGTCTCGCGGGGAACGGGCTAAATTGGACCAGAAAGAAAGCGGGCTGCAATATATAGGCCCAGTAACACTGAAGAGTACATACAAAGCGGCCTACAGGGTTTTGAACCAAAATTCCGGCCCATCCAAACAGGCCTGTAGCCCTTCACCAAACCTATATTTATCCGCGGCTCCCACACATGCCGACGAAGGCCACCCATGTCGCCGGACGCCGCGTGCGCTACCATGCCGCCGACAAGACAAGCGCGGATAGCCATGGCCCGCGTGTTTTCTGGCCGGCGAACAGACCCACACCCACGCACCACCAGGTGACCGGTGACGGTGTACCACAGTCCACAAACTCGTGTTGCGGAGAGGGACGGCGGTGCAGCCGGCCGGGCCCTGTGCCTCTCTTTGCCCCCGCGCGCCTCCGCGGAAGACGATGCGCGCAGCGGAAGGGAACAGGAGTGGAGAGCGGCACCGTCTCGGAACATGCAGTTGTAGGAAAAAATTGAAGCAAGAAAAGCACAATGCTGCCCTTCGCTCAACAGTAGCGTAACCACCAACCGTCCTATTTGCAATTGCCAATTGGAAGGGAATCTGTGCTACAGGAGCTTTGTAGTACCTGACTCTGACTGTTCCTCAGCTCAACACGGGTACAGTAGCAGTTATTGACTGGCAGGCGATCAAGTACCAGCACCAGCCACCAGCAAGGAAGCATGAAGCAAGCAAGGGGCCGGCTGGTCCTTGAGACCTTGACGACCCCTGCTAGGCCAACTGAAGAAGCAGCAGACAACACGTACTACAGGCGGACAGGCCCTTGGCCGCTTCGGCCTTCGGCCCAGAGCTGCGACACAGGCGGACAGGGCCTACAGGCCTGCGCTCAAGGAGTACATGTACATCTTCGTCGTCCTGGGCAAATCCCCACGGGCGTGCCGTTTCCTAAACGGCAATTAGCTGCTGGATGAATCCGGCCGGTGCGTGTGTGGCCGTGTGGGGCTAATTGATGGGTTAAAGCAAATCGAGCTGATTTGATTGAATGACGCGGATGCTGCTGTTTTCAACGCTGATGGACAGCCATCCGCGGATGCGTTTAGGGGTGTTTGATCCTGAGTTAAAATTTAGTTCCTGTCACATTGAATATTCGGACGCTAATTAGAAGAATTAAATATAAGTTAATTATAAAATTAATTACACAGGTGGAGGCTAAACGGCGAGATGAATCTATTAAACCTAATTAATCCATCATTAGCAAATGATTACTGTAGCAACACATAGGCCTAGTTTGGTTCGTTTGCTTATTTTTAAGCACCCATCACATCGAATGTTTAAATACTAATTAGGAGTATTAAACGTAGACTATTTACAAAATCCATTACATAAGTGGAGGCTAAACGGCGAGATGAATCTATTAAGCCTAATTAGTCCATGATTTGACAATGTGTTGCTACAGTAAACATTTGCTAATGATAGATTAATTAAGCTAATAGGTTCGTCTCGCTGTTTAGCCTCCACTTATGTAATGGGTTTTGTAAATAGCCTACGTTTAATACTCCTAATTAGTATCTAAACATTGATGTGACACTATCTTAAAAATAAGCAAAGGGAACCAAACGCCTCCATAGTTAAATTATGGACTAATTAGGCTTAATAGATTCGTCTCGCCATTTAGCCTCCATCTATACAATGAGTTTTGTAAATAATCTATATTTAATACTCCTAATTAGCATCTAAATATTTGATGTGACAGGGACTAAACACCCTGGCCCCGGCATATCGTGCGAGAGGAGCGAGCAGGGAAACAGTCAAAAGACTCGCGGACACTGCTGTCTGTTCAAAGCCATCTCGCCCATCGGTTAACTTCAACGAACCGAGGATCTCTACTGCCGACAAATAATTCGCCCCACTTACTGTCGGCCAATGGCGTTTCAGGATCCAGCGAGATGCATGCATTGCCGCCAAATGCTTCTGGGCGGCAAAGGTTTCTGATTGATCTCTTTTTTCCTCTTTAACTTTTCTTAGATGCGAAATTGGGTGAGCGATTTTCGTACTAATGTGCGCGGTACATACAAGTAACAACTAGTGTAAAGGAGAGATTGATCACAGACTTTATTCTTCACTCTTGGTTTTAGCCATAGGAACCGAAAAACCTTTCTTTATTTAGAGAGGACAATGATATCAGAATCCTACGGTTTCACCGAGCTGAAACGAACCAAAACCCAAGTAGAATCCTAATTTCTTAAGATCACGATCCTAGATAAGAGTTTTAAGGCATTGTTTGGAGTTCGTAAAGTTTGCTTTTATAGAGTGCAAATCTATGGTCTATTTTTTGTTCGAGATGTTGATTGTGGAGAGACTTTCCCCACAATTCAGGCGTTGGCATGATATATGTTATCATGTTTGTTTCTTCTGTTTCTTTCAAATTTTACAGGCTGTGTGTGCAAAAGTTGAAATGGGTCTTAATATAATTGCATCATCTTTATGTAACAGTCTAAGATTATTAAAGGTAGCTAGGTTGATTCCAATTGTTGCCCAGCAAACCACTGCGAAGTTACACCTCAGGGAAAGGTATCTCTTCGTGTTGCCAAATGCGTAGATGACAGGTGTACGTATTCCCTTGAAATTCAACCGATGGTCTCGGAGAAGATGAAGACCTTGTGCTTCTTCTGGCGATAAGACTGGTGGTGTTGGCCATTGTCCAATTAAGGATCTGTAGGCCTTTGCGGAAGTGAATGATCCATTTCTCCAACTGTATCTCTTGCATCTGTAAAATTAATGGCATTAAATTAAGGATGCTTCGAAGCTCTTGGAATCGCATAAATGCCTGGACTGCCAAAAAGCTTAGGTGACAATGCATCTGCAAATGCTCGAAGTCAACCATTTCTTTGACAGCAATATCCTCCTTTTTGAGAAAGAGAAGGGACCATGGAAAAGCTTTAGAATTTTACCAATTTTGATCGTCAACAAATTTTATTAGTCCACTTATCGTGCTAGAGTAGGATTCTGTGTGTCCATCGCTCAGCGTGGCAGCAGCCAAACCCAATGTGTCCAAGAACTTACAGTATCTCTCCGCAAAAAGAGCAATTCTTTTTGTGTTTTTAGTCTATAATTGATCCACCGTAGTTTTTCTGTTTATCGGTTTGCCTGTGTATAATTGTGTCTAGGAAAAGGAATGCGCACATTAGTTTTTATGTTTTTTTGTTTCTTCGAAGGAGTTAGAGGCGAAGAGATTCCTTCCAATTCCCTTCTCCTTGGGCAGCAGATCGTTGCTTAACGCTAATCTACATCTATCCGTTAAAGTAATCATGACTGGTGAGCACTAACGCTGAAAGTGCTCTCAAATTTTCTAAGTGCATGGAACGGGGAAGACTTGGAGGCGAGGCAGACCAAAATGGTCACGAACCTGGGCGAACCTTCGGGAGCTCGATCGTCCTCCTGTCTCCCGCTTTAGCGAACACGAGGGTACAGAGCAAACCACGCCCGATACCGATAGGCTCTAGCTGCCCACTGCGTGCCGGTTGACAAACAGTTCGACCCCTACGCGCGGCTGCCGTGGGGGATAAGCGCGTGCGGCAGCTGTGCCGTTATGGGCGCGTTTGGTTCGTTGCTGAGGCTAGCCTGGCTCGTACTTGGGAGCCAGGCTCCCGCTAGCCAGGCTCAACGAATGTAACATGAGTTTGTTTGGTTGCACGCATTAATTTGGTCAGGTTGTGAATAGAAGTTGTTTGGTTGCTCGCATGAGAATATATTGCATGAGATAAAATACTACAACCAAGTATCATTATGGTATTTATATTGTGTAAAATATTTTAATAGTTCTTACTTTACCTCATTAAATCTTAATCACTTTTAAAAAACACTAATCTCACTTAATATATGCTAATCACCTATTAAATATCATGATTAGCTAGCAGCTGCATGCATCCAGCGAGCCTGGTCGACGAGAAACGGATTTCATTTTCGTTTCCCAGGAGCCAGGCTCACCGGTGCCTTTTGCATGCGCCGAGCCAGGATCTGGCCAACATGCAGGCAACCAATCAACGGCAACATGCATCGCTGGAGCCTGGACGAGCCTCGTGCGACCAACCAAACGCGCCCTATATGTAGCGATAGATTCGCGCTTGGATCGTACATGTTGTAGCAACATGCGGTGATTGAACCGCTTTTAGGTTGAACGTTGAGAAAAGATAATAAGTACACCCATGCAATAGAGGACGAAATTGATAACATCAACTCACATGAAAAAAAGTTTCAATCTAAAAAAATATATAGGTCTTAAACCGTGCATCTAAATTATTCTGATTCCACCAATATATTTCTTATAACAAGATCTGCAAAACAAGACCCCACTTGACTATCTTTCGAAGATCATTTTCAAAAATATTTTTTAATACAAAATAATTAATTTCGGCTATTGCGAACAAATAATTGAACATATAAACAAATGATTATTTTTTGCAAATAAATAACTAAACATGTCGAACAAAATAATAATACATTCCGAACAAATAATACATTCCGAACAAAAATATTTGAAGTCACGAACAATTTATACGAAACAATAGAAACTGAATATCACGAACAAATATGTACACATTGTTGAACAAATTATATGAAATCATGCACCAAAACAACTATACATATCGAACAAATTGTACAACTTATATAACAAAAACATACAATAGTAGAATAAATTATCAAAATTTGAGAGATGAAATAAATTATATTAAATTATAAAACAAAATAATTGTATGCACCGAAAAAATTATTACATGAATAATTGAACATCACCAACAATTTTTATTATTGTTGAACAATTCAGTATATAAAATGAACAAATATTATAACATTAGGAACAAATAAGTTTATAGATGTTAACAAAATGCATACACACATGAATAAATAATTTTATATGAAGAACAAATATGTCCTAGTACAAATAAATTATTTTTGATACAATAATAAAAAATAAAAGTGAAATATAAAAGTAAAATATAAATATAAATAAACAATAAATATAAGGATGACAACTAAAACAAAGTAAATATAAATATAATAAATAAATAAGAGAAAAACATAAAATAAAAAGAATTTTAAAAAAGATCACGAAAATATATTGAAATAAAAACTAGAAAGAAAAACATGAAAGGGAAAAAAGAAAAATCATAGTATTAATTAATAGGTTAATCATCATTGAAGATGGAAGTATCTACAAGGAAAAATAGGTAAAAATTAAAAAAAAAAGAAAATAAAAAAGTACTACGAACTTGAGATGAACTTGAGATAAAATAGCTGACGAGAAAATGAAACAATAAAGGAAAGAAATAGGAAAAGAAAAATGAGAGGAAATAAAATAATAAAGTTCAAGAATAGGAAATAAGAAGGAAAAGAAATTAAAAGAAGTAAATGAATAGTTCCGCGAACAAGATATTCAAACAAATAATAGTAAAAGGACAAAAGAAAGTGAAAAGGAAAAGAAAAAAGAAAAAAAATTAATTAGTTAAATAGGTCCGTAATTCGCAATTGGTCACAAGACATGCAATGGTGCACTGGTACTTCCTTTATGTGCTATTTTAGCTGTATTTAACCGTGTATTGGGCCACGAATCCACCTCTTGCGGCACAACGTTTTGACGGGGAAACCGGGCAGGAGCATGAACAAAAGGCCGCCTTCCGCGTCGGGGTTTGCAAGCGCTCTGGCCGGCCGGGAAAAGAAATGGCCGGCCGTGTTCCCTCGGGAAGGTGGACGTGATTCTAGTTGTCTTTCTCCTTTTTGTTTCCGAGCTTAGGAAAGCGCCCGATCGAAGGCCATTTCGCTGTTTTTTTTTCCAGAAAAAAAGACGAAACAGACAGGGAGATTAGACGGAAACCAAGAACGGGAGCTCAGTGGTTGGTTTAATGGCAGTTTCATGAACCATAAATGAGGTGACATGTAGGTAATTGTGATGACATGATAACTTATTATGAGGTAAGAGAAAAAATTAGTTTTATGGGGTGAAACCATGTGTACACGGCTTGTGTCTTACATATAACCTTGAAAACAACAAAACATAAAATAATACATTGTGTATTTCATATATAAACTAAATACATTCTTGCTTATATTGCACTTTTAGAAACATAAGTACGAAACTTTGCATTGAGAATGGTCCGGACGCCGCGTCGCTGCCGCCGCTCTAAAAATTGTAGAGGTGGTGGAAAGATCGGAACCTACTCCGGAGAGTAGGACCACCGGTGAACGACTCTCGGCAGGTACCGCCGTACTGGCACTTTGCCGGTCCATGCATGTCTTCTTTTCTATTTATTTAGTGACTCTTATTTAGTATAGTACATGAAAATATGTGCATTTTATTTTGGAAACCAACCAGGCAAGAAATTTGCTGATTATATTAAAAAAGATGAAACCGAGACTGAGCTAAACAACAAATGGAAAAAAAATAACACAAACACCACCATGTTGGATTGGGTCATCAACACATACCGCACCATGCCCTCACACTCAACTCAACTCAACAGCATATTGGCTATGCCTCCAAAGAGGAGCGTGGCGCCCACAGGCGTCATCATTGCATCATGTCGCAAGGCTTTCGCCCACTGCCATACTAACCTGACCCGGCAATGAAGCAGCCCGGAGAAGAGAGGGCCCCAGCGCAGTCAACCACACCCCCACGACATCGCTGACGCGCACCCGCGCAGCCACAAGCAGCAACGCCACCACATCGTCGCTGGTAGCAGCAAAGCATGCCGCTGCTGGCCACGCCACCACAGCACAGCCCAAATTTCGTAGGCACATCCTCTCCATGCCTTCGCTTCACTGCAGCACTGCAGCCGCCCGCTGCTTGAATCAAGCGCAAGGCCACCACCTCCTCACTCCGCATATAGCCGCCACCATGAGCAACCCCTTCAGGGCTCGCCCCGCGCGGGCCGCCGCCACACGAGGCCATGGCGCCTCTTGGTCGCAGCTGTCGGTGTTAGACCCGGCAACCTACCCATGGGGTGCCTGAGGTAGTGTTTAGTGCGTGGGGCTCGTTGAGATCAGGAACTTGAAGGTGAATTCGAACACACGATTTAGACAGGTTCAGACCACTTAGATCGTGTAATACCCTACGTCCTATGTGTTGGTTGTATTGTATTGGATTGAACTTGTTTGGAGAAGGTCCTGCCTCACCTTATATTGCCAGGGCATGCTTACAGGTCGGTTGTTTATAAGAATACTAGAGTCCTACTATATTTGCTACGAGTAGTTTCCTAATCCTTGACTAGTTCTTGTCCTCCACGTAGACCACGCTGTCCTGCACCGTAGTCTCCATGTCTGATACATCTCGGTGTACAACCCTGTATCTAGGACTGCACAAACCTTTTGGTGGGCTCATAGATGTATGTACGACAAGCCCCTAAGTACTTTTTAGTCAAATGCAGCAGTCTCGAGTACCTTTGTTGGCTTCTCCGACTAGTTTTTGGTGCTCTTGGAGTACTCCATTGGATTGAGTCTTCAAATGTATTCGAGTATTGCCATGCGGCTAGAATGTGCTCAAGTCTCATTTAACTTGGTCTTGAATCTTCAATCTTGAATTTTACATGGAAGTGCGATGAAAATCTTGAAAATCGCACTCCATATGGAGTAACCCTCGAGCCTTAGGTTGAATCGAAAAATTAGGCTGAGGGTCAATCTGTAATTTCACATCTCTTTTTACCTTAAAACCCAAAAGAAAAAACTTTTTAGCCGATGGACACGTGGCATGTCGCTCCCCCGAGACGTTACATGACTAGTTTGGGTATAATGGTCAACCACTGCTCAACGTGACCATTCGCCAACAGTAACCTTATCTCTTTTCGAAAAAATTGAAAACTGTCAAGTGATAACTTCGTGCGTTTAAAAAATAGAATCTTCCCATTAATCTCGCCACTGCGTTAACTGTGCTACGGTTATAAATAACGGAGGAAATCATCCCTTCTGTTTCACCCAAGACAACTGCTCTTTCATCTTCCTCACTGTAGCCCTAGCGCCACCACTTGCGCGATTCTCGAGCTCGAGTGCCACCGTCCCCCACCGCTTAGCTCCCGAGCGCATGCGCAAGAAGACCCTCATGGCAATACGAATAGGGAATACTGGCGACCTCCAGCAAGGCGACGGAGAGCGAGAAGAGGAAAGCAATGAAGAAGGAAATCCAACTGCCGGCATCCAAGTATGGGAAGACTTACCAGATAGTCCCGCCAACCCAAGCGTGCGCCTGGAAGAGTCCGTGCTGAAGGAGGTGGACATCCAGGCATTGGTAGATGCCAATCTTCTCCAAGACCAGGAATTCATCACCTTGAGGGCAGCCTACGGGAACCCGTGGCCAATGGAGAACTACACCCATGAGATGGTAAATCTTCACACACTTCATCGTATTACACCCATGAGATGGTAAATCTTCACCCATGCGGCTTGGCCTTGCCCACTTCTGATTTTTTCCGCGGGATGTTGTTGTATTACAAGTTGGAACTTGTCCACCTCAATCCCAACTCCATTATGCACATAGCCATTTTTGTGCATCTTTGCAAAGTTTTTCTCAAAATCCAGCCGCATTTCCAACTCTTTCGCAAGTTCTTCAGAGTCAAGCCCCAGCCCAAGATGGATCACACCGAAGTAGTCGGGGGGGGGGAGGAGGAGGGGCTAAGCATTCAATTGCGGAAGTAGGTCAAAGGCTTGTACTTCGATTACGACCTAATTGACTCCCATTCTGGCTGGAAGGAGAGGTGGTGTTATATTGGAAATCATGAGCCCCGACTACCTAAGGTGACAGACCACTGCCCAGTTTGGAACAACCGGTGGCTGGACGAGCCTACCCATAGAGATAGTCTGCAGGTACCCAAGCTTTTGGAGAAAATTGATGTACTCAAGCAGCAAGGGCTGACCGGAGTTGGAGTAGCATTTAGTTTTATGAGGAGGCGGATCCAACCACTGCAGCTACGGTGTACCTGGGGATTCGACTACGCCGGCCCCAACGATCCATCCCGGATGACATCAGATGACTTATTCGTGGATGAAGTCATGGCGCTGTTGAAATGCCTATTCAAGCACGTGAGACAGATCTCGACTATTGTTCGGGAGTTCTGCAATGTGAACCCACCAAGTAGTGTAAGTACCCGTGGCCTCAGCCCTCGGGTACCAATTCTTGTACTTGTTATTTTTCTGACTAGTCTTCTCATGCAGGAAGATGTTCACTTGTTCTGCTCCGCTCCTCCTCCACCCGGATCAGATGGCTCTAACGCCGCTCCTTGTGTACATACGACTGCTGATGTACAGATGGTAGTCGAAGAGGAGGAGTCGGAAGGGTTCTCCTCCTTCAACAGCTCTGATTTAGAGGCTACTGAGGATTTTGAGATCAAGGCCCGACCATCGAACAAGGTTGGGTCTTCCTCTGGGACATCCAAGCGTGAAGCTGAAGATGACCTAGAGGCTGGTCTGGCGCTGCCGCCGAAGAAGAGGCGCACCGTCGCTGTCAAGTGTGTGGCAAAGAAGTCTGTCATTGCTGAGGACGTTCCTCCTTCGGTAATCACATTCAAAGAAGGATAAGATCCTAAAGATCAAGTACTCATGAGTAATTTCCTTACCGCCATGTTTGCTCAATTCAACATTGGTGGATTGTAGGTAGTCAGAGAGGAGACAGAGGCAGATAAGACGACTACAGAAGTTGTGTAGTAGGAGCTGCCAACGATTAAGGAGGTCATCGAGCTTGATGATGATGAAGAGCCTCTCGTTGCTAGGGAAAACCCCGTCAGAGCGCAAACCACCCAAGGAGTGGAGATGGTGGCCAAGGCTGGAGAGGATCAGGATGCGATCCAACAAGCCGTGCCGAAGAAGCTGTCACCCACAGTCAAGCCCGTGCGCTTGGCAGGGGAGCCCTCCTTGAAGATTAAGAGGTCCATGAAGTAAGTACTAGAGTGTCACTCGAGTACTGATTGTGAGTTGACTTTATTGTGTAGTGTGTCTTGACACTTGACTTTTCTAGGAAATCCGCCAGTGTGGACATTGGAGGCCCGAGCCCAAAGTCTGCAACTGATGGCAGCAACCGCTTGGCCCAAGACCTCGTCCCGGCGCCTACAATTCTGCTGCTGGAGGAGCAGCATGCGCCGGAAGTAGCTCCAGGTGATGTATCCCTGGTTGGTATTTTTATGCATGATATTATTGCGTCACTGAATATCACTTTAGTACCATCCCCTGAGCTGCTTGTAGCCAAGCCAATCGGAGTGACTAATTTTGTCGTTGTGGCTACATTTGTAGCCCCCGAGCTAGAGGAAAGCACTGAAGCTACTATGGCGACTACTTTTGAAGTCATGGCTACCTGTGTAGCCCCCGAGCCTGAAGTAGTTACTGAAATTGTTGGAGCTCTCCAAGTTCTGGCATCCGCCCCGCCTTCTAAGGTAGGACCATCTACTAGCCGCGCCATGACCTCCATCTCATCTTCTGAGGCGGGTCCCTCGAGTAGCCGTGCCCTAGTTCCTCTTGGTGCGTCTGTTGCTAAAGAACATAAGGAACTATGGGTACCTTTGGAGGCTATGCCTGAAGAAATGCAGCTACTCGACAACCTGCTGCTTGATGTGGAGATGGAAGCCACAAGAATGGAGATGTACCACCACATAGGCAAATATGCAGCGGTAAGTCTTCTTCTGCTTTGCCCATAATTGAAAATGAGTACCTGTATCTTGGCACGAGTACCTGCTCTGTTTTGCAGGATGTAATCAAATGTTGTCGCAAGAATTCGGAGATGCTCCAGGGCTACGGAGACACCGCGATGCAAGCGCAAGCACTCGAGCAAGAGCTAGCCAAGGAGCGGGAGTACTCATCCCGGCTGCTTATGAAGTACGATGGCGAAGCTGCCGAGTACCGCAATCTTGTTCAACAAGCCGTGGATGAGAAGGACCACCTCCGGAAGTGCAACAAGATGTTGAATCATCAGCTGAAAGGTAACTCGTTATCTCTTGCTGGTCTTCGAGTACTGATTATACTTTGACAATGCTGAATTGCTCCTTGTGTTGTTTTTTGCAAAGCTTCAGAATGTTAAAGACGATCTCCAAGGCCTAGCCATAGACTGGCAGAACTCGTAATACAGAGTGATGGAGCAACACGACAAGTTATCCGCTCTGTACGAAATCTGGAGCACCGCTTGGAGAAGGAGCGAAAAATGCACGCTAACGGAGAAGTTGATCTAGTGAACGCCATGAAGTCCATCCGGGAGTGCGAGGCTGAGATAGAGGCAACCAAGCTTGCTTTGAAGGAGCTGACAGAAGCAGCTCATCCCATTGCAGATATGGTGGAGCTCCTAGCGGAAGGCGTGGAGCCCCGCTCTCTAGCGGAGATATTTAAAGAAGTTCCTGCGAAGATAACCGGCTACATCTAGAAGATGGCAGAGTCGGTCTCGAAGCAGTTGTTGGCAATGGTGAAGTCCTTCTACCCGCAGGCGGACTTAGCTCCAATTGCGGAGGGGATTGCACAAGACTGCTCTGATTAGCAGTTCCAACAATACCTGCAAAAGATGGCTCTTGTTGCCAAGGAAGTAGCTAGTCAAATAGACCTTGAGTAGTTGTATGTAAATACATTGAGTTATTATAATATAAATATGATTTAAATGAAAATGTAAATTATTTGAAATCTTGTTGCAAATTTTAATGCTGTTGACTTGTGTGTTTTTTGTTTTAGTGCATCTCTCGAACTTCCCTGATAATTGCTCGTGCGGTAGTCGAGAGTGTCTGCGCACAAGGCTACTCTTGTGAGCCTCTTCAGATACATAGTGTAGAGTATTTCTACGATGCGACCCCTTTCTGCGGAGTGCAGGTACTCGGGTATCTGGGCAGTCGAACTCTTTAGGTGAGTCGACTCTTCAAGATTTTATCAGCTGGAGCCTATCTTTGCAACCTCTCTAGGTTTTTTAGATGTTGTGCTCCTTGAAAACCTGGAATTGCAAACTTGTTATTACAAGTTGCGACTAGATAGACTTGTCTGGATAGTAACTGGGGTAGTATAAATAACTCCCAAATTACTAACGACTTCTTTTCTACAAGACGTCGTTGACGCCGTTGATGGACAAACTTGTTCAAGGAGCTGACTAGCTGATGAATTTGTGTGCGAGCTTGCTTTTGCAAGTCGCGTGTGGACAATTGCGTCCAACAAGTTGAATAATTCGGAAAATATGTGTGCATACTTGTTATTACAAGCTGCGTGTGGACAATTTTGTCCAAGGAGTTGAATAACTCAAAAAATATCCCTTGCAGGCTTGTGATTACAAGCTGCAACTTGGGAGATAGTACCCGGGGAGCTAAATAACTCTGGGAACCTGCTTTTGCAAGTCGCAATCAGGCAGAGACTAGTCATTTTATGACGAAAAATATCTCTACTTTATTAAATTGTAACGGTACAACTAAGGTTGGTGGCTAATTTACATGAATATGTAAACTATGGGTAGAATCGACACAAGTGCTTGATGTTCCACGAGTTGTCGACTTATTCGCTGGAGAGAGTTTGTACCCTATACGATCCAGGTCCAATGACCTTGGAGATGATGAAAGGACCCTCCCATGGTGAATTTAGCTCGTGCAGCCCCTTGTGTCTTGGATACGTTTGAGGACCATGTTGCCGGTGCTGAACGAACGTTCTTGATAGTGGTGGATTCCTTCAAGGTACCTTGTTGACTGGATGAGTGCTACACAACGAGCTTCTTTGAGGCTGTCTAAGTCTAGACGCCTTGTTTCTTCAGCTGCGCCCTCATCATATTGTTCGACTACTGGAGATTTCCACATGATGTCAGCGGGAAGGATGGCTTCTGATCCATACACAAGAAAGTAGGGTGAATACCCCATAAGCTTGCATGGTTGTGTGCGAAGCCCCCAAAGGATATTGGGTAGCTCCTCGAGCCACTTGCCTTCTTTGGAATTTCCAATAGCATGTAGTTTTTTCTTGAGAGCTTCCAGTAACATCCCGTTGGCGCGCTCAACCTGACCACTGGCCTGTGGATAAGCAATAGAGACGTACTGGATATCGATCCTGCTATTCTTGCAGTACTCCCAAACTCGTGGTTGTTTAAATTGGGACCCAAGTCTGTGATGATGTGGTTGGGGAAGCCGTAGCGATGGAGTACTGCGAGTTAGGGAGTCCATAGCGGTGGAGTTCAGCTGCAAGACGGTGGTAGCGCTCTGCTTTTGCAGCGTTTCTTGCTCGCCATCGATCTCTTTGAGCTTCAGTTTTTTCTCCGGCTACGTTGGCGGTGCGAGACATCATCTGGGTGACGCTCGTGTCGCGGATTCCTTTCTGGTTGCTCTTGATCTTCACCTTCTTATGCAGCAACGATGGCGAGAAGTTCCTGCTCTGGAGAAAAGCTTCCCAAGCTCGACGTGATGACCTCTGTGGAGCCGTCTTCTTCGTAGATGAGCGACATAGGGGTGCCCTCCTAGTATGGGAGAGTGTCAAGGTAGGGAACAAGGCGTGACACATCGTCCTTGGTGAGAGCAGGTGGCTTCATGTTGGGCCAGTAGACGAATCTACCTTGTGGAGTTGATGTAATCACCAGACACTGTTGTGGACCTAATAATGGAGTGTCAAGGTAGGGAACAAGGCGTGATGCATCGTCCTTGGCGAGAGCAGGTGGCTTCATGTTGGGCCAGTAGACGAATCTACCTTATGGAGTTGATGTAATCAGCAGACGCTATTGTGGACCTAATAATAGAGTCTTCTCGTTTGGATCCGAGTAGTAGTTAAAGTCCTCGATCAAATCTGAGTTCAATTGTGATCTGGATAGGGTAGCTTGGTAGGCAACACCCGAGTTTCGAAGTCCAAACGGGAGTCGACTTGTATTGTAGACCGATTCGCACGATGGCTTAAGCACTAGCTCGTGGGAACCAGTCCGAGTAGTGGGAGAAGTCGAGTTGTACTCGGACTCGTCTTGATGCTCTGAATAGGTTAAAAATTTCGTCGAATTTCTCGACGAAATCCTCCAAAGCTTGGTGATGAAGGTTGATGTCGTACTGCTTCTTCTCCGGGGCTGGCGCAATGTGGCGGTGGAAGTTTGTAGCACCGTCTGCGACACATACCCAGGAGCCGAAGATGAATGTCATGCTAGCTTCGGACGCGACGGTGGGCTTGATGATGACTTGGTCATCGAGTTTGCTAGTGGATTCTTAGCGAGATCCCCTACCTGGCGCGCCATCTGTCTTTGTTTAGACCCAGCAACCTACCGAGGGGGGTGCCCGAGGTAGTGTTTAGTGCGTGGGGCTCACCGAGATCAGGAACTTGAAAGTGAACTGGAACACACGATTTAGACAGGTTCGAGCCACTTAGATCATGTAATACCCTACATCCTGTGTGTTGGTTGTATTGTATTGGATTGAACTTGTTTGGAGGGGGTACCTGCCTCGCCTTATATTGTCGGGGGTAGGGTTACAGGTCGGTTGTTTACAAGAATAATAGTTGGATTTGACTAGTGAGTCCTACTATATTTGCTACGAGTAGTTTCCTAATCCTCGACTAGTTCTTGTCCTCCATGTAGACCATGCCGTCCTGCACCGTAGTCTCCATATCTGACACGTCTCACTGTATAACCCTGTATCCTGCACAAACCTTCTGGTGGGTCCATAGATGTATGTACGACAACAGTCGTGTGGCCATGCTACCCCGTCGGGCTACCACCACCGCTGCAGCGTGGCCTTCTCACACCGCGCGGGCTGGCACCTTGCGGTCTCGTCTCCCCGCCCCGTGCCAGCCACCGCGACGCGCATCCTCGACTCCATGCATCGCTGCCCCAGGCCACTGGATCAACCGCCCTTGAGCCACCGCCGCCGGCTGTCGTGCACCAAGCCGGCTCGCTGCAGCAGGAGGGCAAGCCTGCCGCTCCTCCATGCCGCCTGGTCCGTGCTCGCGCTCGACAACCGCTGGCGCACCACCGCGTGAACCCACGGCTGTCGCAGGCCGCGGCATCCTCGCTCCCGCGCGAGGCCGTCGCCTGGCCCGCGCCGCTTGGCATGGCCCACTCCGCGCCCACTGGACCGCCTCCGGGCCGAGCACCTCCAACAGGTTGCCGGCGCGCCTCCTGTGCACCCGTCGCCACTGCCGGAGACCGAACGCTGCCTCGCGCTGTCACGTCTAAGATCTGCGCAAGCTGAGCGACGACGCCTTAAAACAACCCATCGTCGTCGTAGTAGGCACGTGGGCTTCCGATGCCCTGGCGACGGCGAGGCCTTGGTGAGGGTGGGGAGGGGCTGACGGCGGCTAGAGTTTGAGTGCCTCCCGTGTCGCTCCTCCTATGGGAGGAGAGATGCGGGGGTCTGTCCGTCAAATATTATTTCGTGCCAATTATTGGGACCTTATTTTGGCATTTCCCAACCCATGCTACTGTCTAGCAGTCTCGGAACCACCAGAGATTTCCTAAGTTAACGCTGGAATGCTAGAATCGTAGGGAAGAGTAGTTCAGCAAGCTAGAGCAAATAAAGTACACGCGCAGGACGGCACGTACGTGCCTTTCTTCCGTCACAAATGAGGTGCATGCATCCAGCTCCTTCTGCTACATAGTATACAACAATGGTCAATGGACCCCTACGTGTGACCTGACGTCCACACCGAATCTATGGCAAAATACCAAAAAAATGTATATGTTTATTGGAACAGTGTTTGACGCTGGAAACTTTGTCAGGCCTTCCCTACGGACTGCTGGAACGTACTGCAAGCTCTGCGAATACACTAGTGGAGCACGTTTCTTCCGATAGGATATTGTTTCAAGCTGCTTTGACCCACTACCTACTGCAGGTCTGCAGCAAGCTAAGATGATGGCTTGGGTCTCAAGTTGTAATAAAAAACGGTGTACTATTTGAGCATACTTTTAGACCCATAAAAATATTACGTATATCTTGACTCTTGACACGCACCAGACTGCATAAAAATTGTTTCCTGTTGGTGTTGGCCTGTCGCTTGGTTGTCAGTTATAAACACGATCGAGTAGGTTCTTCAGATTGTCAATGCGAATAGCCGATGGTCAATGCAACCATGTTACAGAAGCATATCCTAGAGCGACCAAACTGAACAGAGTAGTACCGTAGTGCTGGGCTGTATGCCGCCTTTGTACTGTGTTGTCATGTGCAGCTGTGGAGTGTTGTGCCCATTCTTAGGCTGAGGACATGCCGAACCCCAAATCGCAGACCAACACGCTGTCGGCCTGTCCCACGGCCCCCACCCGGCAGCCCTAGACCAAAGTACCAAACTGAACCACAGGAGGCAAGAGCTCATGGCCTACCTTGTCCCCGCCCAGCCAAAGTACGTTCAAAGCTTCCTTAGGACGAAGACCCTGTATCTTTACCTTACTGTGCAGCTGTCTCTACCTGTCCAGGTAAGCAAAAAAAAGTTAGCTAGGGCCTTGTTTAGGGGGTGTTTGGGAACACCCTGTTAAAGTTTAACACCTGTCACATCGGATGTTTGGATGCTAATTAGGAGTATTAAATATAGGCTAATTACAAAACTAATTGCACAGATGGAGTATAATTCGCGAGATGAATCTATTAAGCCTAATTAGTCCATGATTTGACAATGCGGTGCTACAGTAACCATTCATTGGTAGACATCCAAGTCACGCTTAATAGATTCATCTCGCGAATTAGCACAGGGTTCTGCAATTAGTTTTATAATTAGCTCATGTTTAGTCCTTCTAATTAGCATCCGAACATCCGATGTGACAATGTTAAAGTTTAGCACCTCGTATCCAAACACCCCTTTAGTTGGGGAATTTGGGAGGTGCCAAATTACTGTTACAGCACTGTAACATACTGTAGCGTTTCGTTTGTATTTGTGAATTATTGTCCAAATATTGACTAATTAGGCTCAAAAGATTCGTCTCGCAAAGTACAACAAAACTGTGCAATTAGTTTTTAATTTCATCTACATTTAGTACTCCATGCATGTACCGCAAGTTTGATGTGATGGGGAATCTTTTTTTTGCATAGTGTCAAAGTTGGAAGTTGGGAGTAACTAAACATGGCCTAGATTAGTAAAGCTGTAAAAAAAAAGAACCATTTTGCAGCCGTGCGACTGCAGCTAGTCAGCCAGTCCAGTCATTTTGATCGAGTAGTCAACAAACACAGCTAAGCAGCTACAGAACCTGAATCACCAAGTATGGTGAAACACTCTGCGCTGTCAGCTTTCACATGGAGATATTGCTCTTCCCACATCATCTTACATAGATGTGGCTCAACCACTGGCATTATTTCAGCAGCTCTCTACGTCGCCCATGTACCTTCTTTCGCCCCCACTGAATCCCCCCTTGCACTTTTCGGTTTCAATGAATCCCCTCCGGTGGCCCGGGCGGTCAAAGACTCGGCGCCCAGGACACGGCGCCCCCAGGACACGGCGCCGGCCCCCACAAGTGTCGATCCCTGGCCGTGCCGTGCCCCACGAATCGTGGCTCACCGTCGCACACGGCTGGCTTCACTGTGGGGGTCGAGCAGGGCAGCGCCCCATGCAAGAATGTGAGATAGAATGTGAGATCGAGTGCATGCCCACCGCGCAAGAGCCTCCCTTCACCCACCGGGCAACCGCGCTAGCACGCCGCTGCCCCGGCTTGTCAGAGAGCCTGCTCTATATATAGGCGCCGTGGACGCGCGTTTCGCTATGAGCCAGTGCTAGCAGCAGCAAAGCCAGCAAGTGTGCAACAGCTACGTGTGCGTACGTGACACGACTAGAGTCTTAACGCACAGAGACGCACACGACCCTTTACGTGCGTTACGTAGCTGCCTCGCACACCGGCCATCATGCCGGCCTTCACAGAGAGCCGCGCCGCCGCCGAGCCGCCGCTGGCCGAGAGCTACCTCGACCTGCTCCGCCGCGGCGGCGGCGGCATTGCGCCCCCGGGCGAGGGCCGCGTCGCTGTGCAGGAGCGCGAGCTGCCCCTGATCGACCTCGGGTGCCTGATGACGACGAGCGGCCAGCAGGGCAGCCGAAGCGCGCGCGAGGCGAGGGCGGCGTGCGCGTACGCCATGGCGCGGGCGGCCTCGGAGTGGGGCTTCTTCCAGGTGACCGGGCACGGCGTGGGCCGGGCGCTCCTGGAGCGGCTGCGGGCGGAGCAGGCGCGGCTGTTCCGGCTGCCGTTCGAGACCAAGGCCCGCGCCGGCCTGCTCAACGGCTCCTATCGGTGGGGAGCCCCCACGGCCACGTCGCTCCGGCACCTCTCGTGGTCGGAGGCCTTCCACGTCCCGCTCGCCAGCATCTCCGGGAGCGGCTGCGACTTCGGCGAGCTCGGCTCCTTGAGGTACGCATGCTGCCCTGTTTCTGCATGGCCTGTGTGTCGTAGCTCCTTGCTTTTGCTGCACTACTCCAACTTGTTACTGTAGCGTTCAAGTTAATATAAGGCCGGATACCTACTACTTACTATATGGGGGTCCAGTCCCTATCGGTGAGTGAAAAAAGTAGTGACGACATGCTATCACATAGATGTGTGCATCTCGTAGCTCGTACGTAGCTGCAAGCACAGCGGCGCATGTGTCCTCCCGTGCTCCACCCATGGAGATCATAGTATCTTTCAGCTAGGCCGGGCCACCCACAAGGACAAGGTGCTCACACAAATGCGCAGGTGTGTAGCTCGTCGTGTGTTCCCATGGTACCCTGACATGACTAAAGATTGGTACCGTTGTACCTTGCCCACGTCTCACACAGTCCCGGGATATTTCTCGTGTCCACGTACGCAGCTCGCGATTATATCCCCCTGCCTGCCGCCGGCTATACATCTTTCCTCCAAAGCTAAAGATAACAGAATTCTAGAAGTTGCACGGCCCACAGGCAGCGGACTTGCTTCCCGGTGCTACAAGTCAATGGGTGATGGGATATCTCATGTGTGCGGTGGTGTACATGACCACGAAACGATGGGAGCTTTCGGTACACGAACCCAATCAGCGGCTTCGTGTCCATCGAACCAGCCTACCAACGCCATCTCCCATCATCTCGTATATACTACTTTATTATTTAATAAAGTCCTTTCCGGCACACGTGCTGTATCCCTCCGTGTACACTAGAAGAACCAACGGAAATATCTGATGACACGTATACTCATAATATCTCTCTGCATCAAAGGACACGATCGAGCAGTAGAATGTGTAGTATCTACTGCTAAATTTACCGCTGTAATTAATTTGGCAGATAATTTTAATTACCATGGTATATATTATATGGATGGTAAAAGGAGTCGCGGGCCTAGCTAACAGAGCAGAGAATGCAGGGGCGTGATGCAGGAGGTGGCGGACGCCATGTCACGGGTGGCCAAGACGGTGGCGGTGGCGCTGGCGGGGAGCCTGCTGCAGGGGCACCATGCGGCGGCGGCGGCGGCGTTCCCGGCGGGGTGCGACGAGACGACGTGCTTCCTGCGGCTCAACAGGTACCCGGCGTGCCCGTTCGCGCCGGACACCTTCGGGCTGGTGCCCCACACGGACAGCGACTTCCTCACGGTGCTCTGCCAGGACCAGGTCGGGGGCCTGCAGCTCATGAAGGACGCCCGCTGGGTGGCCGTCAAGCCCCACCCGGACGCGCTCATCGTCAACATCGGCGACCTGTTCCAGGTAACAGTGCGCCGATACCCTCGCCCGGCCACCGTTGCCGCCGGGCATCTTCACGTAGTACGTGCTCGAGTTTTGGCCAGGCAGAGGGCAGCAGAGCGGAAACGACGATACTTATCTGCTGATATCTATGCGAGAGGACGTCTGGATTACACAAGTTCTCGAGACTTTTCTTCGATCGGTCTTCCCTGACGGAAAAATTCTACGGTTCCGTGTGTGTCGCAGGCGTGGAGCAACAACCGGTACAAGAGCGTGGAGCACAAGGTGGTGGCCAACGCCAAGGCGGAGCGCTTCTCTGCCGCCTACTTCCTCTGCCCGTCCTACGACTCGCCCGTCGGCACGTGCGGCGAGCCATCGCCGTACAGGAGCTTCACCTTCGGGGAGTACAGGAGGATGGTGCAGGAGGACGTCAAGAGGACCGGCAGAAAGATTGGGCTCCCCAGCTTCCTCAAGCAACAGCAGCCCCAGTGACTGCCACTGGAGGCCCGGAACGAGAGCATCATCTTGTTCCTTCGGCTCGCTGTACAAGAATATGCGGGCCTTTGAAGCGTTTGCTTCTTCTTCTTCCTTTCTCTTTTCCTTTATTCGCTTTAGGTGATATAGATCACTATAACGAGGACGACATGCGCGCTTATCAAAGACATACGTCGATTAACTGGTGCATCGTGGCACATTTCGTGTACTGCACTGTGCCTGTTTTGCTTTCCATTTTTCATTTATATTTTCATGCTTTTTTAAGTGTTCCCATGATCACACCGTGGGACCATGTATTAGTGAATAATTGGTAAAGAAAAGGAAGCATGCTCATTTTGCTATCATCTCTGACACCATCTCTAACACATACTAAAGACACATGGACATGGTGGTGCGATTCAAAGAGGGAAGTATAAATATGGATGAAAAAGTGTTGGTCTCAAACAAATTTGACACGTACACTTTATAAAGGTTACTTTACTTTTCCATTCAAAAAGTCATCGTCCTTTACAACGGGCAGGGCTACCCTTTTATAGTAGGAGCCGACCTACTTTACATTCCGAAAATACCCTTATTCAACCACTCCATTCCTGAAATATGCCATACATAAAGGTCATTGGGGTACACGTGTTCAAATTGAACTTCTCCACGTGATCACGTTTCTCATACTGCCTACCATGTACCCTCGGGGCTTCATCCGCGACTCTTCTGCTGCTTGTCGATCCGAAATCCTGAGGCTTGCAGTGAGCCTCGAGGCTTGCGGTGAGCTTGGACGCCCGAGGTAGCGCCCTCGCTCCACCTTGAGGAGATGGCTTCTGCGATCAACCTCGAAGGGTTTTGCACCGCCTCAGTTCCTGCGAAATGAACAAAGGAACCAAACTAGTGCTTGGTGTTAGCTTCAAACCTCCGAGGGTTAGTACACGGGAAACCTCCCAACTCTGCTGACATTTATAACCTTCGGAATTTCACTGGCGTTATGAACTTGCGAGTGTACATTGCCTTCATGTTTCAGCCTTTGATCCTTAACATGCGAGGACGTCTGCAGCAGACGTTCGAGGGTAAAAATTGTACGTTTTAGCGATCCCCAACAAAAAGCATATAGAACAATTGGTAACTAAAATTTATTACAATCACATAAATAGTACAAAGTTTCTATGGCCCTGTTTGGGAAGGGCGTGTTAAAATTTAACAGGGTGTTAAACTTTAACACCCTCAAATAAAGGTGTTAAACTTTAGTATCTTGAGGTGTTTGGATGATCTGTTAAAATTTAACACCTTAGGTTGTAATTGACAACTTTACCCCTCATTACTCCTCTCAATGGCAGCCAAATACCCCTTCTTCCTTCTTCTCCTTCCTCCTCCTTCCTTCTTCCTCCTTTCCTGCGCCTGCCGCCTCCGGCCCCACCCCTGCTCGGTCCACGCCGTGCCCGGCGCCAACGTCGGCGTCGGCGCTGCCGGCCGCCCCGTCGGCCCCTCCCCTGCGCATGCCGCCTCCGGCCCCGCCCCGCCGCCGGCGTCCCCTACCGCGGCGCTAGCGGCCGCGCCCGCCCGAGCCCCCAACGCCACCACCGCGCCCGCCCGAGCCCCCACCGCCACCACCTGCGCCGCCCGCCGGTCCCCACACCACCGGATCGGCCTCGCCCGCGCCCGCACCCGCCGGCCGCGCCAGCCGCCGCCCACGCGAGGCCGCCCGCGCTGGCCGCCGCCTGCCGCCCGCGCGAGCCCGCCGCGTGCTGCCCAGCGTGGCATCCCGACGCAGGAGCGGCGCGGACCGGCGGTGGCGCGCGATGGGCGGACCAGCGGCGGCGCGACGGGCGGACTGGCGGCGGTGCGCGACGTGCGGATCGGGGAAGGAAGATGGGGGCAGTGGAGGAGAGAGAAGAGGAGAGAGAGGGGGGCAACCAGGGAATAAGTGGGGAGGGGGACCACTTTTAACACCTTTAGCACATTTTAACACCCCCTCCATGTGTTTATGAAAAGAGGGGTGTTAAATTTTAACACTTCATCTTTAACACTTGTGTTTGGCAACCAAAAGTGTTAAAATCTGTTAAAAAGGGGGTGTTAAACTTTAACACCCCCTTCCCAAACAGGCCCTATATCATGTTAGAAAATAAATGAATGAGAGCAAAGATGAGCAATTTCCATTATGGAGCGAGCAATGTATCTTGCTAATCATTATAGGTGGGACCATATGAAGTGGTCTTTAACTATTTCATTTACTACAATCTTGAAAGTCTAAAGTCCATTGACCCCAACCGGGTTGTGTTATTTGCTGGTAGTATACATATGTACCTGTAAGGACTAACTAAACCACGCTTGCACCGTATATGGATTACCTCATGACATCGTAAGGGCTGTTATTTTTTTCACATGTGCGTACCCTCAGCCGTGGCTCCCAAATTTATTTTTATGATTATACAGCATACATGCACAACGTAACGTACTAAGGCCATTTTTAATGGGCATCTCATATTTATACTTCCAAAAAATACTACATAAACGAGATGCCATTTAATTCCTAATTGAAACAGTTCAGTACAATTCACAGTTTCATTACTTGTTATTTCCAAGAGTACATGCAAAACACAAACTATGTTAAAAGCAGTGTACAGAGGGTTTCATCCCTATAAAATTTATTTCACCTCTTTTTTCATCATCTCTTTACCATAGTATCAAAATTACTGGCATGGCACATGAGAATGAAAGTCCCATTGAGAATAGCCATTGAGAATAGCCTTACGAGACTTGATCTAGGCCCTGTTTGGCAACACACCCCTAAACTTCAGTACCTGTCACATCGGGTGTTTGATACTAATTAGGAGTATTAAATATAGTATAATTACAAAACTAATTGCACAAATAGAGTCTAATTCGCGAGATGAATCTATTAAGCCTAATTAGTTTATGATTTGACAATGTGGTGCTACAGTAACCATTTGCTAATGATGGATTAATTAGACTTAATAGATTCATCTCGTGAATTAGTATAGGGGTTCTGCAGTTAGTTTTATAATTAGCTCATGTTTAGAGCAACTCCAAGAGTATCCTAAAAAATTCTTCCCAAAAACTATGTATTGGAGGTTCTCCCAAAAAAATTTCCCCCGAAAATATATCAGTCCACAGCAGATCGCTAATAAATAGCCCCCAATATTTCAAACACAGGCCACGTCATCGTATTGGGCCCATCGGAAGGGACGCGCGGGCATGCGGGAATCAGGATTGGGGGAGGAACGCCAACGCTAAAATATACGCGGTGGCAGGCTGTTTTTTAGCATCGCTAAAAAATTAGGGAATGTTTAGGTGGATTGTTGGAGTTTATTTTTTCTCTCTTTTTTTTTAAAAAAAGGTATTGGGGTAAGATTAGCAGCCTCTTGGAGTTGCTCTTAGTCCTCCTAATGAGCGTCCGAACATTCGATGTGACCCTTGTAAAGTTTAGTACCTTGTATTCAAACATGGTTATGTATGGAGTGATATTTGAATACTTTTTTTTCAGTTCTATTTTATGACCGGCGTTCCAGCTCTTTCATGCCGACGTTGCAGATTCGAGTACAAGTACGTTGTAGCTGGACTTTGATTGATCGGTCACCTTCTGTGCTGTCCGTTTCAGTTACATTCTACAAAAGGATACAGAAAACTTAACATATCATATCTCTGTACTCTGCTGCAAGCGCTTTACTCTGCTGCAAGCGCTTCAGCGTCATGCAACTGTCAGGAATCGCTCTCCCTTTTCCGAATGGGCCTGCGCGCACGAACCCGGGCGGCAGGAGAAACATCGATGTTGGCCAAATTCGGGAGCGTGCGTGACACGAACAGACAGAACAGCTCAGACCGGTCAAATCGGTGTAGTAACCCGGTTGGACCGGTTTCCTAGAGTTTTGCATAGATCGCGTTCTAGGTGATAACTACCACACACTTACGTGATGGAAGATGGCTAGGTTTACGAGCAAACAAGCAAAGGATAACCAGTGCACTTCCGTGGTGAAGAACGATGCAAACTAGCAAAGGTCGTTGATGCTTTCGCCCGGGAGGAACCCCGTCAGGACGTGGACGTCCCCGACGTGCCCTAGATCGACCATCAAGTCTAGGATGCTATTTATGTCCTAGCTCGACCAGCAAGTCTAGGATACTATTTATGGTCATGGAGATCAGTAGACGAACAACATGGAGGTTGGAAAAGGAGTTTAGGAGATAAAAAGTAAATGCATGGTAGGTTGCCCTCAATCGGCAGTGGCCCTTCATATTTATAGGATGGGGAAGTCTTGCCCTAGTAGAAATCGAAGGTTATACAAATTCCGTATCAAAATACAACTCCTAACTCGGATTAGGCTGATCAAATCGGTCAGACCGCCCATCCCAACCGGTCAGACCGGTTAGCATAGGGCTGAATCTTACCAGAGCCATAGCTCTCTCATCTAGACTCCAAATTGGAAGTTCCACATATGCATTTCGATCGTCTCGACGAGATATACACAATGGTGAAGTCCAATCAGAGATTTGACAATGTTTGTAAAACCGGTCTGACCGGTTTATATACCGGTTTGCCCAGATTCTGACAACAAACTCCTATGATGCTAATTTTGGTCGTCAACGCATGCGTCCTGTTTCTTGGTAAAGCTTGCGTGCTAAGAAATATTTATCAGAACCAAAACTGCACAGGAACAATATAGAGCACAAGTGCATCAACCATGTTCCACTTTTAAGGATGATAGTATCTATGGGCCATACTACTTGATTTTGCCCAATATGAAGAGTTCAACTTGCTGCTGCTCTTTATACATCTTGTATGAGTGAAACAAGCTTGAGTACACACTGCCTCGGCAGTAGATTTTTGAAATACTAATTCAAAGTCATCCTCACACTTATAAGCTATTGTGAATGCATAAAGCGACCAAATTGCTATAATGTCAATTGGTCTTTGCAATACCTCTCAAATTGATAATGAAGAAAGATAAAATGATTCAATATCGCATCCTCAAATTTATCTTGATCATAATAAATAAAGTAAGGTGAGTAATTAGCCTAAATGACGAATATGACACAATTACCTTGGAATTGGTGATGACTAGATTACTCTTGAACACCTCTTGTTCGTTTTCACCTTATCTTTCAATGCATCTTGGATTATGCAAATATCCAACAATAAGATTTCTCCAACTACTAACCTCGGATTCACAAAGTTCTGAACCAAAGTAGCAGCCATACTGGTCAGACCGGTCTCAATAGCGGTTAGACCGTTGCGTTCGAGATGTGCCCTCCGACATTTTCTAAATACTGGCTCTCTCATGTAAATGTCTTATTGGACATTGCAGCCTGATGTTCATCATTCCAGAGTGTTAATCCTGAATTTTCATGTCTAGATACATGATGCACAACAAAGTTAAGATGATCCGCTAGACATCCATTAGGACAAACATCTAATAACTCATTTAAACATAAATACTTGTTGCACCTCCAGCAATGAGTTATCAAACACTTCTGCATGCTTTCTTCCCATGGATCACAAAATTTCTAGATTGAATAGAAAAATTGCATATTCGGCTTGACCATTGATGCTAAGAACTCCAACCAGCTAAAGGTCTCAAAATAACACCATTTGGTGAAATAAAGACCGCATCAATGTTTTGAAAACACTTTGCAAGACGATTAGTAAATACAGACTCCATGGTGGCAAATTACTCCTTTTGCTAATATCTTGCCCCCCGAGCATTGAAACCACCAATAAGGTCATAAGTGATCTCTAATCGGGAATTTATCGCTTTAGGATAATGATCAAAGAGATTCATCGGCCATATATGTCGCCAAGGATGATAACAAATTATCATCCATAATGAATCCATCCATAATAATATGCGCAACCGAAATAAAAGAGTAGATATCCGTATAAATGTAGGAATTAAAACCATCTCTAGGAACTAAATATTTCGGTTTTTGAAAATTAATAGCAACACCTATTGCAATTAATCAATATGTAGAGCATTTTGGTGATAAACCTCTATAATATAAAGACCCACATGACCAAGGATCAAAATAAGAGTGTGAGGGATAACCAAACATATCTAAGGATGAATTCCAAGACATAGGTATATGTGGCATTTGTAAAACAAATGGATGATGTGATGCCCAATTATTTTGATGATTTGATGCAAACCTCAGTTTTGGAGATCGTCTTTCGTACCTTTTCTTCTCCTTCAATTGTGTTGCACCTTTTGCTTAAGCATCATCCTTGTTTTGAATTGAATGCTTCCTTTAGGAACCCATGCCATGTCTTTCTTTCTCAGCTCTTGTTCTGCCAATTTGATAAACCAAGTGATGGCTTGGCTTTTCTTCAGTTTTGGACAGTAACGCTCTTTTCTTGTTTTTTGATGCTTTCAACTTATTTTGTTCAGATTTAGCACTTGGAGGATCAATGGCTGATTTTTCCTTTCCTTCACCATTAGTAGCCGAAGTGCTTAACACTTTACTCGGCTTTTCACTAATTAAATTCAGATATGAACTCCTATCTTTGTGACCATCTCTTTTCACTCGATAAACTTTCTTGACAACATTTTTCTTCTTTTGAACATTAGACCGATCCTTTTGCTCAAAATGGTCATTTTCAACATACGACTGCCTTGCACACGATGGTTCTCTTGGTGCTGCATACTCTACATGATATGGTATAAAATATGAAGGAGTATGTGCCCATGGATCATTCCACCCCCATGATGAGTAAGGATGAAAACTAGTGGGATGTGAAGCATATGGAACTGACATTGTTGGCTCGAAAGGATGATATGATGCTACTGAATGAAATTTTTTCCCTTGCCAATTACAATTCCCAGAATTATGTCTAGGAGGCACTCTTGATGGTTTAATATCATTCGACCAATTAGCACGCTTGGCTTCATTCTATTTTTGATATTTAGCTAGAAGTTCATCAAAAGTGAGCTTCGACTTTTTACCATTGTGCTTGACACGGTCTTTATCTCCATTCACTATAGGATCCTCAGGTTTAGACATTTTTGGACTTTTCAGATATGAACCGGTCTGACCGGTTTGGGAGACCGGTCTAACCTATTGATCCAAACGGGTCAGACCTTTTTGCAAACCGGTCTGACCTGTTCGCGCAGCACAGCAGGAATAACATGTTCTTGACTTGATGGAGAAAAATCCGTTTGCCCCCCGGTAACTTCTGGGACTTTGATAGGTTTATCGTCCTCACTAGTTGTTTGAACTTGCAATTCATGGACGATATCCTTCTTATCACTTGGAGGTTCAAATCTTCCTCTTTGGCAATGGAGTTTGGATCCTTAGATGAATCGACTGATGCTGTCGTTGTCAAGATCAGCGGATCTAGACTTTAGACTAGTAAATTTCTTTTATGCGCGTGAGCCTCAGATGGTGGCGCGGGAGACACGGATTTAGACTGGTTCGGGCAAGGGAAGCCCTACGTCCAGTATCGAGGGTGCTCGTGTTGCCCACGCAGGGGTTCTGTAGTAGGGGGTTACAGATGGGCGAGAGAGGGACTGGTCCCAGGTCTCTTCGGTTTTCGTGTTCCTGGAAGGAGTGTTGATGTCCTATGGTGTAACGGGGGGAGAAGCTGGCCTCTTTGATCTGGATCTCGATCTGCCCCCCCTCCTCCGGCTCTAGGTTCCTCCTTTTATATCGTAAGGGGCCGGCCGGAGTTACAATTGGGACCGGGTGAAAGGTAAAGAGTAAGATGGTAAAAAGCCCGGCGTGGAGGAGGAGGGGGAGCCAAGGCGCCCGATGTCCTGTCGACCCTAAACGCGTGCCGCTGTGCATGCCGGGATGGGTGGTCGCCAGACGCCAAGTGTCGCTGCTCCCCGTAGGTAGCTTCTTTGGTGTTCGTAGGTACCAGGTTGGGTTATGATGAGGCGGTTTCGTCGTCACTCCGCCGTCCGTTAGGGAGGACGGTGGATACCGCGGCTCCGGCGATGGCTTGTAGAGAGGGGGAGCTTCACACCTGTACTGCCGTTTGTGCGGGGCCCGAGGTCGTGCGGGACCCGAGGACGGGGCCGCTCCCTCCCTTGCTCCGGTCGCCGCAGGTCATGAGTACTCTGTTACGAACAGAAACCGGCCGCCGGCACTGTAGCTCGCACAGGACGGTCGTGCACGGGTACTTGCGCCGGGTTGCGTGAGGGGCACGGTCGCCCTGTGCTCTGTCAACTCTGCGGCGCATTTATGGTGAGGCCGACGGGGGGACCCACAGGATTTGTTTTGTTTATGCGGATCGTATCCGAGGGGGATTCTGACCCCGCGGACCTCAGCGTGCCCGACTCCCTCGCTTGGGGTCGGGCGAGGCGGAACTTTTGCGGTACAGGGTCGGGCGCTCCCGACCCTGAGGTTACGGTCGGGCGAGGCGGAGGCCTTGCGGGGGGAGGTCGGGCGCTCCTGATCCTGACGCCTGGGTCAGGTGAGGCGGAGACTTGATCACGCTTTGGTGGGCCCGGGCCTTCATGTTTGTTTCTTTAAGCTGCGTATTTGGGGGTCGTTAATATTTCCCCCCAACAGTAGCCCCCGAGCCTGTGGTGGAGCAGGAGTGCTCCTCCGGAGGCTCCTTTCGTTGTTTTGCAGTTGGTTCCTGTGTCATGGCGCGCGTGTTTTATCTTCGCCATGCTCGAGGGAACCTGTCAGTTGGTGACCACACGTGTGGCAGTTTTTTGCGAGGCTAGCCCCCGAGCTCCTGCTCGCTGCAGGAAACCGATCGGGAGGCTAGGTCGACTTTTTGATCGTTGCCCCTCAAGCGTCCGTTCGCTAGGACGGAGGGGTTGAGCCGGGCCACGTTATCCGCGTAGGACGAACCGTGGTGCTCGTTTGAGCTGCAAACGGGTAAGTTCGAGTGGAGTCCCGGTCCCCGTTTGGGGGGGGGGGTCCGGCTCGGGCCAAGCTGGTGGCGTACTCCAATTTCCCGTCAGTCAGTTTATATAGTTCTCGGATCCGTTCGATTGGATCTGAGGGCTCGTTGCCTTTCCCCGTGGAAAAACCATGAACTTTATACTGAGCGGGACTCGAACGTGAGGTTGGGGCGCCCTTTGCGTTTGCTCGCCTGGGTGTTGGCTGCTAGCGGGCCCGTCCCTTCTCACCCCTTGCTCGGGGATGTCCTGGGGGAACTGTCGAACCCGTGTTGGGCCAGCTTTCGAACCCCTGGACCGTATTGGGCCGTAGGGGCGTTTTCAGCCCCGTATCCCTTTCTTACCTCCCTGTGGGCCTTGGACCGGAGCGGAGCGGTCGATGTGCCAGGCCGATCGTGGGGAGCGTCGTGGGCGCCAAGCCCGGGGAGTGGAGTTATGGAAGCGCCGTCCCGCGGATCGAGGAAGATAGGATGTTTCTCCGCGGCCGATCGTGCGCGCGATTTTTGAAAGGAAACGGGCGTGGCAGGGGCGTACCTGGCGCCGCATTTATGGCGGCCGGGGCGTCGATTTGGCTTCCCCGGTACTCCTCCTATAAAAGCAGAAGCACGCCGCGCCGGTTCCTCTCCTTTCGCGCTCAAGCCTTCTTGCCTTCCTAGCTCACCTGCGCTCGCCTTGCTCGCCTCGTTCCCGTTGCCTCTCGCCGCGCGTTTCGTCTTCGCCCCCGTCGGTCCCCTTCCTCCTTCGGCAATGGCCTCCTGGGGAGTCTCCCACTTCACTGCCAACCGCGCGGAGGGCCTGGTGCGAAAAGGGCTCCTCTGCGAGAGGACGGCGGCGGACGAGTGGAGGCTGCCGGGGACGGAGAAGGTTCCGTCGCCACCCGCCGGCTATGTTGTCTCCTTCGCCCACTTCCACGAGCGGGGATTCGCCTCCCCTCCAAGACGTTTCTTCCGCGGGCTCCTCCACTACTACGCCGATGCGCCCGGAGCAGGGCTTCGTGGACCTGGTAAGGCGTCTGGGCCACCACTTCCCCCCCCTGACGTTCCGCTGTCTTGTTGTTCTGATGTGGATCCTCTTTTTCGCCTCGCAGGGCACGCTGACCCGGGTTAAGGACTCCCTCCCGCCGGTGCCGGAGGATGCCGCACGGAGGGCTCGCAACCGTCTCCAGGCGGAGAAGGACAAACGCCGCAAGGACAAGGAGACGGAGAAGCGGCGGAAGAAGGCCGCCAAAGAGTTCCAACGGCGGCGGAGAGGGGCGGTCGTGTCCGATGACGACGACGACGAGGAGGAAGAAGAAGAAGAAGAAGAGGAAGAGGAAGAGGAGGAGGAGGAGGAAGTTGAGCTGTTTGCCCCCCGTTTGGGGGCTTTGGTGATTCGTGACGCACCCCCGCAGACGGCGGCAGGGGGTGAGGCGGCGGGAGCGTCCGCGCGGGATCCGGCTCCCCCCAGCCCTGGGGCCGTGCCCCAGGGGCCAGCGCAGCGCGCGCTCCAGGAGCCGGCGCGGACCGCTCCTCAGGGGTCGGTGCAGCGCGCGCCTCAGGAGCTGGTGCGGATCGCTCCCCAGGGGGCGACGCAGGGCGTCCCCCGGGGGTCGGCGCAGGACCTCCCCCAGGGAGGAACGCAGGGCGCCCCCTCGGGGTCGTCCCAGGGTGCCCCCCAGGAGCAGGCGCGGGGCGCTCCCTCGGGGCTGGCAACGGATGTCACCCCGGCGTCGAGCCGGAGCGCCCCTCAGGGGCCTTCCGAGTCCGCCCCTACCGCCGTCGCGGGTCCAGCGCGGGGCGTCCCCCAGGAGTCCGCTCGGGGGGCTCCTCGGGGATCCGTGGGGGCTGCCCCCGCCGCCGTGCCTGCTGGCGGAGGGCAACGGGGCGGCGACAAGCGGCCACTGCCAGATGCCTCGGGGTCGGCGTCCGGCTCCGAGTCGAAGCGCGCGCGCCGCCCCTGCGCTTCGAGGGCGTAAGTTGACTCTTCCCACATGTTGTCCTTCCTTTCCCTTTCCGTATGTTTCTGTTTGACGCCTGACCGTTGTCGTGCAGCACTTCTCCCCACGGCGTCACCCTGCGGCTGGCGCCCAAGAAGATGCTGCGGACGTCGTCCTCTTCCGGGGGGCGGGCCGCCACCCCGCCAGTGGCCACAGGTCCCCCGGCGGAGGTGGCCGCTGAGGAGCCGGTCGTCGGGACGGCGGCGGGGTCAGCCGCAGGAGGGGGAGCGGACTCCACTCCGCCTGCGGCCCCACCGGTCGCCGTTCCGGCTCGGGTCGTGATTCCCCCGGGCCCACAAGCCGGGGAGGTGATCGACCTTGACGCCGACGAGGCGGAGGAGGTGGAGACGGCGGTGAGCAGGGCGGATGCCCCCACTGCTATGGCGGGGTCGGAGGCAGAGGGGGCGCTGGTTCCCGAGGGCGCGGCTGCGGTGAAGGCGTCGGTGTCGGAGGCCGAGGTCTCTGTCCCGGTTGCTCCCACGGAGGTGATTCCGGCGGCCGAGACGGAGGTGCCCACAGAGGTGCCGTCGGCGGCCGCGGTGGCTACGGGCGCGCAGGCGCCGGAGCCGTCGGCGGATCCGGGGGTTTCTGGCGTCGTGATGTCGTCATCGATGGCGACGTCAGAGTCGGCCCTTGTTCCGCGCTCAGCTTCCTCCATCCCTGGGGCGTGGAGAGGGCACATCCTCCGCTGGACGTCCCGCGACGATCCGCCGAGGCGCCTCTACGCACTGGATGATGCCGCCGAGTGGCATAAGTGGCAGGCGATGCACGGCGGCGTCGCCCAGGTGCAGGCGGCTCTGACCTCGGCGTTGGGGGTTTTGGCCGACACCGTGGTCCCTGGCAGCCAGGTATGTTGTTTCTGCCGCTCGGTGGTGAGTTCCTTTCTTCTTACTTTTTTGCCTTACCGTCATGCTGCTTTGCAGGCTCTCCAGGAGGGCAGCCTGGAGAAATCCGACTTCCTCCGGCGGCAGAGGAACCTCTGGGAGCACTACAACACCGAGAGGGAGCGCTCCAGGAATCTGACCCTGCAGCTCGGCGCCGTCCATGGGGCCGTTCGCGACCTGGAGGGGCACGAGCAGGCGGCGCTAGAGGGGGCGCGGCGTGCCGAGGCCAAGCTCCAGGCCGTCGCGGAGAAGGCCCGCCTCGACCTCCAGGAGTTCCAGGCTGCCATGGACAGGGCCCGCCGCGATGCCGAGGGGCTAAGAGCCGCGGCTACTGAGCGGGCCCGCCGAGACGCCGAGGAACTGGCGCGGCTGAGGGTGGAGAATGGAGCCCTTCGCACGGAACGCGACCAATTCCGTTTGCAGGTGCACGAGCTCCAGTCCGCCTTGTCCCGCAGCGTCGACCGGGAGCGCGAGCTGAAGGCCCAGGCCGACGGTGAGGCTCTTTCTGCTCCTGTACTTTTGTGTCATTGGTGTTTCAGTTCCTTTAACTTGGTGAGACTTCTTGATCGGCTCCTGCAGAGGACCTCGCCAGGTTGCGGGTTTTGCTCGACGAGGAGCGCGGCGAGCATGGCGCCCTGCGGGATGCGGTTCGCGTCATCTGCGAGGACTTCGGCGTTGCTCCGGAGGAGGGGTCGAGCTCGCTGCCGGCCCGTGTCCTCGAAGTGCGCCGTCGCCGCCGTGAGATTGCCGTGGACGCGCTTCACCTTGGTGTGTGGCGCGCCTTCGGGGTCTTCGGCTCTCACTATGCCGACATTAACTTTGTCGGGATGAGTGAGGGGTACTGCGCCGGGTACACCGACGCCGAGCTGGACGAGATCGACTCCGTGGTGACTGCGCCGGCGGAGGCCCTCGCGAAGCTTCTGGAGGATGAAGCTGTCCCCCCTGCCGACCCTGAAGCCGCTCCTGCCGGCCCCGAGGCCCCTGCCGCCGCCGACCCTGAAGCCGCCGCCGTTGCCGACCCTGAAGCCGTCGCTCCTGTCGACCCCGAAGCCGCTGCTTCAGCCGACCCCGGGACCACTGCTCCAGCCGACCCTCCTGTTAACTAGCTGTACCAGGCTTGTGCCCAAAAAACGTTTGTACTTAAGTCAGTTGTCTTGAACTCGTTTGTGCTGGCCATACGGGCCTGTTCTGATGACTTTTTATTTTGCGCTAAGGAAACCGTTTCCCTTTGTTATTCCTTTGGTTTTTGAAAGCGTTTGGATGCGTTGCCGGGCGCGTCAGTAAGTTTTTGATGAGCGAAGGTACCGTAGCCGCTGGGGCGTAGGCTTTTTCGCAGTCCGATCGCAACTTGGCTGAGTACCGTTCACGCATCCTTATCTTTTTGCGTCCAAAGGTTTTCGAAAGGGAGTGTCCGGTTTTTTGAAAGAAGAAAAAATGTTTTCTTTTTAGCGGTGCACAGCGGCTGGGGTCGGGACCCCTGATAGCCCCCGAGGGGTGTGCGATCCTGGAGCCAGGCCAGGGTCGGATACCCCTGAGTTTAAAAGAAAAGTTCGTGAAGATCAAAACTGGTAGCCCCCGAGGGGTATGCGACCTTGGAACGAGGCCGGGGTCGGATACCCCTGAGCTTAAACGAAAGGACCTGAGCCAAAGGGGCTCAGGGTTTCTTTTTACGCAGAAGAACAAAACTGGTAGCCCCCGAGGGGTATGCGACCTTGGAACGAGGCCGGGGTCGGATACCCCTGAGCTTAAACGAAAGGACCTGAGCCAAAGGGGCTCAGGGTTTCTTTTTACGCAGAAGAACAAAACTGGTAGCCCCCGAGGGGTATGCGACCCTGGAGCCAGGCCAGGGTCGGATACCCCTGAGCTTTTAAACGAAAGGAACTGAAAAGACGGCAAGACCATGCATAACTTGTAAATGAGAGCTATGGGTAGAAGCGCCTTAGCTGTTCTATGTTCCAGGCGTTGCTGAAGATTTGCCCGTCGGGAGTTGCCAGCTTGTAGGTGCCTAGCCGTAGCACTTGTGCGATGATGAACGGGTCTTCCCATGGGGGAGTCAACTTGTGCCGACCCCTGTTGTCTTGGACGAGGCGGAGCACTAGATCTCCGACGTTGAAGGCGCGGCCTTGTATCCTGTGGCTGTGGTAACACCGTAGGGCCTGCTGGTACTTAGCTGAGTGTAGCAGGGCTACATCTCGCGCCTCATCGAGTTGGTCTTGTGCGTCCTCGAGCGACGCTTGGTTTCCCTGTTCGTCGTATGCTTTGACCCTTGGTGACCCGTACTCCAGGTCGGTGGGCAAGATGGCCTCGGACCCGTAAACCATGAAGAACGGGGTGAATCCTGTCGCCCGGCTGGGCGTCGTCCTCAGGCTCCAGAGGACTGCTGGGAGCTCCGCAACCCATCGTCCGCCGAACTTTTTAAGGCGGTCGAAGATCCGTGGCTTGAGACCCTGAAGTATCATGCCGTTGGCTCGTTCGACTTGCCCGTTCGTGCGGGGGTGCGCAACTGCCGCCCAATCCACTCGAATGTGGTGGTCGTCGCAGAACTGGAGGAATCTCTTTCCGGTGAACTGCGTACCGTTGTCGGTTATGATGGAGTTCGGGATCCCGAAGCGGTGGGTGATGTCGGTGAAGAACTACACCGCCTGCTCGGACCTGATTTGCGCCACAGGCCTTGCTTCGATCCATTTGGAAAACTTGTTCACAGCGACGAGTAGGTGGGTGAAGCCCCCGGGCGCCCTTTTGAAAGGTCCGACGAGATCCAGCCCCCAGACCGCGAACGACCACGTGATGGGGATGGTTTGTAACGCCTGCGCGGGCAGGTGGGTTTGGCGGGCAAAGAATTGGCACCCTTCGCAAGTGTGGACTACCTGGGTAGCATCCGCGACCGCGGTTGGCCAGTAGAAACCTTGTCGGAAGGCATTGCCCACAAGCGTCCTTGGCGCAGCGTGGTGACCACAAGCCCCAGCGTGGATGTCCTGGATCAGCGCCTTTCCCTGTTCGATTGGGATGCAGCGCTGGAGGATCCCAGTGTGGCTTCGCTTGTAAAGCTCCTGGTCGATGATGGTGAAGGATTTCGCACGGCGCGTGATCCTGCGGGCTTCGGTCTTGTCGGTCGGGAGTGCGTCGTGGATAAGGTAGTCGAGGTACGGGGCTCTCCAATCGGTCGAGGGGTTGGCCCCCGCCGCGGGGCCCGCCTCGATTTCCATAACCACGGGGTCGGGAGGCTTGGCTTCCGGGGCCGGGTCGGGTGGGGCAGCGTTGGTTCCCTTGGGATTGGTGCTTGGGTCCAGGACAGGTGGCGTGCTGCCGACCTCCCCTGGCTCGGATCCCGCCCCCAAGACTGGGCATGCCCCGCCGACCCCTGCTGGCTCCGAGTAACGGATTGAAGGCTTCAGCTGGTCGCTAACGAAGACGCCGTCGGGGGCGGGCATCCGGCCGGACGCCGCCTTTGCGAGCTCATCGGCGGCTTCATTGAAGCGCCTTGCGACGTGGTTGAGCTCCAACCCGTCGAATTTGTCCTCGAGCTTACGTACCTCGTTGCAGTAGGCGGCCATTTTTGGGTCATGGCAGCTCCATTCTTTCATGACTTGTTCGACGACCAACTGGGAATCGCCTCGGACGTCTAGTCGACGAATGCCCAGCTCGATGGCGATGCGGAGCCCGTTGAGCAGGGCTTCGTACTCAGCGACATTGTTGGATGCAGGAAAATGGAGGCGGATCATGTACCTGATGCGCACGCCCAGCGGAGAGACGAAGACGAGGCCTGCTCCGGCGCGGGCCCTCATCAGCGACCCGTCGAAGTACATCGTCCAGTACTCCTGCTCCTCTGTTGCCGCCGGAGTTTGTACTTCTGTCCACTCGGCCACGAAATCGGCAAGTACCTGGGACTTTAGGGCGGTGCGGGGGACGTAGGTGATACCCTGATCCATAAGCTCAAGCGCCCACTTCGCGATCCTTCCTGTTGCATTTGGGTTCCGGATTACTTCACCAAGCGGGAATGAAGAGGCGACCGTTACCGGATGGGAGGTGAAGTAGTGACGCAGCTTCCTCTTCGTGATGAGGATGGCGTAGACGAGCTTCTGGATCTGCGGATATTGTGACTTGGACTCGGACAATACTTCGCTGATGAAGTACACCGGGCGTTGCACCTTAAGAGCGCGCCCCTCCTCCTCCCGCTCCACCACTAGGGCCGCGCTGACCACCTGGGTGGTTGCCGCGACGTAGAGTAGAAGGGTCTCGCCGTCGGTTGGCGGAACTAGGATTGGGGCCTTCGTCAGGAGGTCCTTGAGCCGGTCAAGTGCCTCCTGCGCCTCGCTGGTCCACTCAAAACGGTCGGATTTCTTCAGGAGCTGATAGAGGGGAAGTCCTCGCTCGCCGAGGCGCGAGATGAAGCGGCTTAGGGACGCTAAGCATCCCATGACGCGCTGTACTCCCTTCATGTTCCGGATCGGCCCTATGTCGTTGACGGCCGCTATCTTCTCCGGGTTCGCCTCGATACCGCGCACGGAAACGATGAAGCCTAGCAGCATGCCCCTTGGGACACCGAACACGCATTTCTCGGGGTTAAGCTTGATACGCTTATCCCTTAGCCTTTCGAAGGCTAGCTCCAGGCCGGGGACGAGCTGTTCGCTCTTCCTGGATTTGACCACGATGTCGTCGACGTAGGCCTCAACGGTCCGCCCGATGAGATCTCCGAAGCACTTAAGCATACATCGCTGGAAGGTAGCCCCCGCGTTTTTGAGGCCGAAAGGCATCTTCACGTAGCAGTAAGGGCCAAAGGGGGTGATGAAGGAGGTAGCAAGCTGGTCGGCCTCCTTCATCGCGATCTGGTGATAGCCGGAGTACGCATCGAGGAAGCTGAGTGTTTCGCACCCGGCTGTCGAGTCGACTATTTGATCTATACGTGGCAAAGGGAACGGATCCTTTGGACACGCTTTGTTGAGACCGGTATAATCGACACACATCCTCCATTTCCCATTCTTTTTCGGCACAAGAACAGGATTAGCCAACCACTCGGGGTGGTGTACTAACTTGATGAACCCGGCCACCAGGAGCTTCTGGAGCTCTTCGCCAATGGCTTTGCGCCTTTCTTCATCGAAACGGCGCAAGCCTTGCTTCACTGGCTTAGAGCCGACCCTGATGTTCAAGGAATGCTCGGCGACTTCTCTCGGGATGCCTGGCATGTCCAAGGGCCTTCACGCAAAGATGTCGCTATTTGCGCGGAGGAAGTCGACGAGCGCGCTTTCCTATTTAGGGGATAGGGCTGCGCTGATCCGCACGACCCCTCCATTGGGACAACCCGGATCGAGAGGGACTTCTTTTATACCTTCAGTGGGCTCAAAGGAGGTCCCTGACTGCTTGGCGTCGGGCTGGTCCTCGACCGTCTCCTCAAGCTGGGCCACCATGTCGCCCGAGACGGTGATAGCCGCGGCGTACTCACAGCACTCGACGTCGCACTCGTACGCCTTCTGGAAGGTCGTGCCGACGGTGATGACCCCGTTGGGTCCCGGCAGCTTGAGCTTGAGGTAGGTGTAGTTGGGGATTGCCATGAACTTCGCGTAGCATGGGCGGCCCAAGATGGCGTGGTAGGTTCCGCGAAACCCCACCACTTCGAAGGTGAGAACCTCCTTCCTGTAGTTGGAAGGGGTCCCAAACGTGACGGGCAGGTCGATCTGCCCGAGAGGCGTTGCCTGCTTCCCTGGCACGACGCCATGGAAGGGAGCCTTGCTAGGACGGAGACGGGAGCGATCGATCCCCATGGCGTCAAGGGTCTCAGCGTAGAGGAGGTTGAGGCCGCTGCCCCCATCCATGAGTACCTTGGTGAGACGCGTCGTGCCGACGATGGGGTCGACGACTAGTGGGTAGCGCCCTGGGTGCCGGACGCGTCCAGGGTGGTCGGACCTGTCGAAAGTGATGGCTAGCGCGGACCAGTCGAGGAAGGCCGGAGTTGCAGGCTCGGCCGCGTAGACCTCCCGGTGCTCCAGCTTCTACTGGCGCTTGGTGTCGTATGCTGCGGAGCCCCCGAAGCTCATGAAGCAGCCATCCACTTTAGGGAAGCCGTCTTCCTTCTCCTCGTCGCCTTTCTTTTCCTCGTCGGGATTCCGCTTCCAGTCACCCTTCACCGGATTGCCCACGAAGAACCTCTTCATGAGGTTGCAGTCTTTGTAGGCGTGCTTGACGGGGAACTCGTGGTTCGGGCACGGTCCCTCAAGCAGCTTGTCGAAGAAGCCGGGCGCGCCTTCGGGGGGCGGATGCCCTCGCTTGCGTTCGACCGCGGCCACGAGGGGGGCCTCGCGTCGCTGCTTGCCCTTCTTCTTCTGCTGCTGGCGGTTGGAGGTGCCTTCGTCGGCGTCCTCCTCCCGCTTCGCCTTGCTTTTGGAACGATCAAAGATCGCTCCGACAGCCTCTTCGCCAGAGGCATAGCTAGTGGCGATGTTGAGGAGCTCTTCCGTGGTTCGCGGGCCTCGGCGCCCTAGCTCGTGGACGAGGGGTCGGCAAGAGGTCCCCGCTAGGAAGGCTCCTATGACGTCAGCGTCGGCGACGTTGGAGAGCTCGGTGCGCTTTCTGGAGAAGCGCCGGATGTAATCCCGGAGGGACTCGTCCGCCCCCTGGCGGCAACTCCGGAGATCCCAGGAGTTGCCAGGGCGTGTGTACGTCCCTTGGAAGTTTCCTACGAAAACCTCCTTCAAGTCGTTCTAGTTGCGAACGCGTCCTGAAGGGATGTGTTCTAGCCAGGCTCTCGTGGAGTCTGCCAGAAACAGGGGTAAGTTGCGAATGATGAACAGGTCATCGTCCGCCCCGCCGGCTTGACATGCAAGACGATAATCGCTGAGCCATACTCCAGGGTTGGTCTCCCCCGAGTATTTGGCCACGCTCGTGGGTTGCCTGAAGCGCGGCGGGAAGGGCGCATTTAGGATGCGCGCGGAGAAGGCCCGAGGTCCGGCTGCTCCGGGACTCGGACTGCGGTCTTCCCCGCTGTCGTAGCGCCCACCACGGTGGACGTGGTAGCCACGATCCGCCCCGTCCCCCCTGTCCGCGCGGGATCGTCTCCGCGCGTTCAGTGTATCGCGGGCGTCACGGACGAGACCGACGCGCTGGTGGACGGATCGGGCTTCGCCTACCGCGAGTGGCGGTGCTCGTTGGACGGTCGCAGCCGGATTCGCCTCCGGAGGGAGTTGATGGACAGATTCCCCCCGCCGTTCCGGGGGGGCGCCCTGCGTCGCCCTACTGGCGTTCTGGCCGCGTCGTCGAGACGCTGAACTTTCTGCCTGCTGGACGGCGGTGCACTCGAGCAGGTTACGCATCTCTTGGCGCGCCCGTCGTTCCTCAGGTGTTGCCGGCTCAGGGAGCTGTCGGAGTAACACCGCCGCGGCGGCGACGTTCTGGCTGGCGCGGGCAAAGAGCGGCGAACGTTCCCCATCCGCATAGATGCGTTCCTGGACGTCGCGCGCTCGTTGTCGTGCTCCCCCCTCGTGGCGGGGGTGCTCTACCTCTTGGCGAGCACCCATGTGCGCTTCCGGTTGCAGAGAGCCCTCTGGGGCCCTGGGTAAGGCCCCGGTGGTAGCTGCGGCATGCGAGGGGGGAGCCCGTTGCCTCTCCCCGGCACCATCGCCATTGGACCCCTCGGAGTGCGTGTCGGCCATGAAGCACTCGCGCGAGGGGCGGGGATCCTCGTTACTGGAGCAAGTGTCGGAGACCATCCTTGCCGTGCCCACGAGCTCGTTGCTCGCGGGTGACGTGGCGAAGGACCGCGCTAGGAGGCGGCCGTGAGCCCCCGTGGCGTTGCGTAGCCTGAAGAGCCATCCTTCCGGTGAGGCCCTTCTGGCTGGCATCCGGCTGCTCGTCGTCGTCCTGGTTGTGGTGCCGATGGCAGCGGGACGAGCGGGCAGGACGTGGACAGGGATCAGCTCGATCCCTTTCCCGGTGGCCAGGAAGTCCAGGCTCCCGAAACGGATCAGGGAGCCCGGAGCAAAGCTGCTATCGCGATTGGCCATCTGAGACTTGGAGATGCACGCACAAAGGTCCCCTACCTGGCGCGCCAACTGTCGTTGTCAAGATCAGCGGATCTAGACTTTAGACTAGTAAATTTCTTTTATGCGCGTGAGCCTCAGATGGTGGCGCGGGAGACACAGATTTAGACTGGTTCGGGCAAGGGAAGCCCTACGTCCAGTATCGAGGGTGCTCGTGTTGCCCACGCAGGGGTTCTGTAGTAGGGGGTTACAGATGGGCGAGAGAGGGACTGGTCCCAGGTCTCTTCGGTTTTCGTGTTCCTGGGAGGAGTGTTGATGTCCTATGGTGTAACGGGGGGAGAAGCTGGCCTCTTTGATCTGGATCTCGATCTGCCCCCCCTCCTCCGGCTCTAGGTTCCTCCTTTTATATCGCAAGGGGCCGGCCGGAGTTACAATTGGGACCGGGTGAAAGGTAAAGAGTAAGATGGTAAAAAGCCCGGCGTGGAGGAGGAGGGGGAGCCAAGGCGCCCGATGTCCTGCCGACCCTAAACGCGTGCCACTGTGCATGCCGGGATGGGTGGTCGCCAGACGCCAAGTGTCGCTGCTCCCCGTAGGTAGCTTCTTTGGTGTTCGTAGGTACCAGGTTGGGTTATGATGAGGCGGTTTCGTCGTCACTCCGCCGTCCGTTAGGGAGGACGGTGGATACCGCGGCTCCGGCGATGGCTTATAGAGAGGGGGAGCTTCACACCTGTACTGCCGTTTGCGCGGGGCCTGAGGTCGTGCGGGACCCGAGGACGGGGCCGCTCCCTCCCTTGCTCCGGTCGCCGCAGGTCATGAGTACTCTGTTACGAACAGAAACCGGCCGCCGGCACTGTAGCTCGCACAGGACGGCCGTGCACGGGTACTTGCGCCGGGTTGCGTGAGGGGCGCGGTCGCCCTGTGCTCTGTCAACTCTGCGGCGCATTTATGGTGAGGCCGACGGGGGGACCCACAGGATTTGTTTTGTTTATGTGGATCGTATCCGAGGGGGATTCTGACCCCGCGAACCTCAGCGTGCCCGACTCCCTCGCTCGGGGTCGGGCGAGACGGAACTTTTGCGGTACAGGGTCGGGCGCTCCCGACCCTGAGGTTACGGTCGGGCGAGGCGGAGGCCTTGCGGGGGGAGGTCGGGCGCTCCTGATCCTGACGCCTGGGTCGGGTGAGGCGGAGACTTGATCACGCTTTGGTAGGCCCGAGCCTTCATGTTTGTTTCTTTAAGCTGCGTATTTGGGGGTCGTTAATATTTCCCCCCAACAGATGCTAACCGATTTAATGACTTTTTGCCATCAAAACCAATTGTAGCCAACTGATCATCCTCTTGTGTTTGAGAAAATCTCAATCGTCCGGTATTAATGGCCGATTGTATAAATTGGTGAAACATATTGCAATCGCTAGTATTATGATCAAATAAATTATGCCACTGGCAATACTTTCAATCTTCTAATTCAAGAGGTGATGGAATAACTTTGTGATCAAATAGTTTAATAAAATTATTCTCTAGAAAGATATCAAATAGATCATCACACAAAGTTAAATCAAAATTATACTTTATCTTCTCTAACGGATGCTTTTGTGGAGAAGGCTTTAAGGCCAAGCAAGCAAATGGTTCAGATTTCTCAATGATCCATTCGGTTATACCTTTTCTTGTGCTTCTCATACCCAATTCTTTAGAGCTTAGTACTATATTAGCATCAGATTTCACAACAACTCTCAGTTTTAATCTTTTACTTTTAAATCTAGAATGACCATAAGTAAATCATGTAGAGAAAAAATTTGGTAATGATGATGGAGAAAATTTAAATGCCAAAGTATTACTATGATTAGCCTTCGTTATTTTGACAATGCATTGGCTGAGACAATCTGAAGGCATACTACTACTAGCAAGTAAATTACCATCCTCAATCGATCTCTTGGAATTATTTATGATAGAATCACTAATAAATGAATTAACTGAAACTTTGTGATTTGATTGAGAATTACTTGCAAAGCATACCTTGTCAAATATATTGAAGAGGTGAGGAACCTTGATGTGGATAATATCGTGTTTCTCCCCTTGATGCCAGCCCACAACCACATTCTGCATGGACCAGTCAGATTGGAATATGAAACCGGTCAGACCAGTGCTTCCAAGATTGCTAGAAATCACCTTGTGTTGACATGCCAATGTTTCCTTCTTGCCTCCATTGTCATGTTCTTCAACAGCAGTTAGAACTTGTCGTTTAATAATGCGATAATCATTAGAAAAATGCACGACACATTCGGCTTCAGGAAAAACAAACAGAGCTGTTTTCTTATGTTTAACACGTTCTTTTACAACTAAGCTTGACTCTATCGGTGTAACAGATTCAGAATATACATTATTTGATTTGGTTGTTGTAATAACTGAACTACTGCTCAAATCTGAATTATTCTTCTTCTCTTTTATCATTCGGTTTTCGTGAGCCGTAGCCCTTACATGTACTTGTGCAACCGAAAGAAAATCATACCCATCCAACCTATCTCTAATAGATGATTTTAAACCCTTAAAAACAATATCAACAAGATTAATATTATAGAAATTGGTAGTATATGATGTTTGAGAATAACTGACCGGATAGTTAGAATTATCACGGCCAATCTTCTCATTCACTGGCATGTTTTGTGATGTAATCACATAATGTGAGTTTCCAGCTGATGAATAAACAGATGAAACACCTTACCGAAATATGATGTCTCATAAAAATTGGCCGAACTCACCATGTTAGTTTGGCCTTGATAATTGCCCACCGGCTCTTGAACTTGTTGTACAGCCGATGTGCGAGAGTAATGTTGTATGTCACTAGTGGCATTAAAATTTAAAGCATGCATATTATTTGACAATGGTTTTTGCATATAACATTCAGAATTATAATTTGCATAAGTAGAAGCATCTGAATAATTATTAGTCGATACAATATGCCTACTAGTATCATATCTAGCAACATTAATATGAGGATTCATGGTACTTGCAAAATAATTATTAGGAACATATAATGTATTTGCAACTTTTACCTTGGGCTCGCCGTAGTGATATTGTTGTGAGTATAAGGATAGCCCGCCAATAGATCTTGATGCTTCTGATCTTGTAGTAAATAAATCCAAATATTCTTGATAATCTAAGTAATCAATGACCAACACTTTGCTTCTCTTTTAATTTTCAATGTGTAGCAACAAGCGAATACAATGCAATCGGCTTGAGCAATCTGATGCAATGTCACAAGTATAGATGCAATCGGTCTAAAAAGACCAGATTCAACAATAGTGGCGAATCAAAATAATAGATCAATTAAGTAAATAGTTAGGGTTTGATAGAACGTTTGAGCAACCAGATCTTCATCCCCAGCGGAGTCGCCAAAATGTGTTGGTGCAAATTCAAGGCAACACACGAAAGTACTAGAGCGTGCGGGTCGCAAACAGACCAAACGGCAGCGATGCTGCTCAGACCGGTTTAGCAACCCGGTTGGGCTGGTTTCCTAAGGTTTTGCCTAGATCGATCATTCGAGGGGATAACTACCACACTTACGTGATGGAAGACGGCTAGGTTTACGAGCAAACCAGCAAAGGGATAACCAATGCACTTACGTGACGAACAACGACTAGTTTATGAGAAAACTAGCAAAGGTCGTCGATACTCTCACCCGGGAGGGACCCCGTCAGGGCGTGGATGTCGCCGGCGTGCGCTAGGTCGACCAACAAGCCTAGGACGCCATCTCTCATTGTGGATATCAATAGACGAACATCATGGAGGTTGGAAAAGAAGTTTAGGAGATAAAAGGTAAATGCATAGTAGATTGATTCGATTGGAATGTCCTCAATTGGCTGTGGCCCTTCATATTTATAAGGTGGAAAGGTGGAGAGGTCTTGCCGCAGTAGGAATTGAAGGTTATACAAATCCTATGTCAAAATACAACTCTTAACTCGGATTAGACTGATCAAACCAGTAAGACCGCCCATCCCAACCAATCAGACCAGTCAACACAGGGCTGAATCCTGCCAGAGCTATAACTCTCTCATCCGGACTCAAAATTGGATGTTCCACATATGCATTTCGATTGTCTCAACGATATCTACGCAATGATGAAGTCCAATCAGAGATTTGACAATGTTTATAAAACCGATATGATCGGTTTGTAGACCGGTTTGCCGAGATGCTAATTTTGGTCGTCAACCACCGCAAATCCTTGCCCATCGCAAGGACAAACGTCACCAGCTGAGAGACGATGCGCTTCGCGCGGCAGCTTCCACCTCTCGGCCAGCGCCCAGCGGCCGTCGCGCTCGACGCGCACCCATCGGATTCCGAATTCGTGCTCGTGCGAGCTTCCACCGTTTCTGGTGCCGACAATGCAGGATAGATTCCGGCGAGCAGCCGCCTCACGAACCTGAGGTGCAGGCGTGGCCAAAGGCGCAGGAAAAACGCAGGCTTGGCGAGCCCCTGTCCGGGTAACTGTGAGACGACGCCGATTTGGGTGATGCGGGTTCAGTTCTGTAGCCGTCTTTACTAAAGACTCTTTAGCAATGAAACTGTGGATGTGCAATAATGGGTGGAAAAGCTAGGATCGGGTCTCTCGCAGTACCTATTTTTTCCTGAGGATGATGGATTAGTATATGCTTTGTCGGTTTGGTTGTTGTTTTTTTACTGCTACCAGGCGTAGCCGTCTAACACAGTGGAGCAATCATTGGAGAGCCCTGACAGAAACCAGAAAAGAGGCATTGCATTTTCCTCTACAGATTGATTACAGAGGCGCGATGCGCGCTCGATATGGACGGGGGGCACTTTCTTTCTGGCGCACGACCCGTCCCCAGTCGCCCACGATCGACGACGTCTCCATTGATGCTAACTACAAAAAGATACAGGTAGTAGAATCGAACCCGTGCTGTCCGAGAACTTTTGGAAGGGGACGACGTCGTGCCCGATTATTCCCACCGGCCGGCCGCGCGCGACGTGTTACCGGCGCAACCCACCGGCCGGCCGGCCGCACATCCACCTGCGGCGTGCAACGCATTTGCCTAGCTAGCAGCACCAAGCACAGTCGGCGACCGAAGGATAGCAACGGAATCGATCTCCCGTGGTGCCGCCCCGCCCCTCTGGGAAGCTTTTCAAGCTTCTCGTTTGCGTTACTTGCGTATGCGTGACCGTGCCTTTTAGTGTAGCTAGTTTTGATCTGATTCGCGGCCGATGAAAAAGCAGAGCATCTCCCGGGCCCCGGGCGTCGTGTGGCAGCGGAGGCGGGCACGAATCGGGCGCCTGGAGCGGCCGCGGTGGAGCGCCCCGCGCCCACCACCGTGTCCGGCTGTCCTCCCTACGCCGGACGTGTGCATGAGGCGCGTGTCTTGGAGACTTGAGTTTGGACGGCTCGGCCGTGTTCGCTCCCGCGCACAGCAGCTTTGCAGGTCCAAGTGCCGAAAGGCAGGGGAATGATATGATGATGCTTGGCAGTGGACACTGGCGTGGCGCGTTCAAGCACACACCGATATAATGCAGCGACGACAAAAGCTTATTGTTCCCATTTCCAGGTAGCTAAAACATGTTACAAGGAAAACCACACGACATCGACATGGAATGGCTGGGGTACACGAGACGGGGACGTAACTGAAGACACGAGGGGCGGTGACCACGGCAGCATGGACGCGAACGCGACGCGATAACAGCAAAAGGCCCGGGGCCCCGGGGCCGGCCGGTCCAAGCTATAGCTAGAAGCTAGCTAGCCCTTCCCCGGGTTGGCCGGCCGGCCGGCCGATGATCACGGCCGGGCGGCTAGCAGAGCCTCTTGCAGTAGCACTTGCGCACAATGCCGTGCCACTTGCACTCGCCCCACGGGAAGCCCTCCGTCTTGCACACGTTCTCGCAGTTGCTCTTCCTCGTGCAGGTGCCCTCGAACTTGTGGCTCTGCGACACGCAGTGCCTCGCCTCCGCCACCCGCGTCGGCCCAATCTCTGTTAGGACGCGCAAGCACCAGAGCCACCCAAAGAAACGTTACGTGCCATCATCAGAAGAATGCATGCAGCTTGACTAGCTATGCTGACGATTAGAATGCAGCACCCCGTACCTGAGGCGACGAGGAGCAGGAGGACGACGAATAGGGCGGACGCGACCATGCGGCGGGACGAGGTCGAAGCCATTTCGCTGACTAGTAGCTAGATCTCACTACGTGATAGCTACTCTTCGCACTGGGCTGATTTGGGACGGAGGTGACAGAGACGGTAGGGTTTTATATACAGGGTTTAGTGCGCTTGTTCAAAATCCCCAAACCCGCCATCTGATATGATACGGAACACGCAGGGCGGTGCAGCGTTTGCATTGGCCGGATCGGAGCTTTGCCCCTCGTGTCCCGACGATCTCGTCTCGGCACAAGTAAAATACCTCGCCCACGGCTGGAGATTCAGAAAGAAATTGGCATCGTGCACCGTTCAGGAGGAGATGCTGCATAGGGCATGCATGGATTGTCTTTGGAATGTAGTGCGTTTATGGAGGCAGGGGACGTGTATGTGTGAGGGCTAGGCAGGCTACGGTTTCAGGAGTAGCAGAACACGGGTGGCTACCGACCTGACATGTGCGTTGAGCGAGACGAGCGGTGGTACACGTGATCTGCCAACGTGGATCGATGCGAGGTCCGGGTCGAGCAGGACAGCAGACGCTAGTAGTAGTAGCTAATCAAGCTGCGCATACAGCTAGCGCGCGACAACTGGTCGGTGGATGACTGGCTTATCGGGCATCGACAAACGGGACGTGGACGGCGTTGTGCTCTGTAATCGTAGACGTTGGAGCCGCAGTCATCGCAGCAAAACAAGAACTGTGATGCGCGCCACTGCGCCAGTCACGAGATGGTGCACGCACGGAGTCACGGAGGGGCCATGGGTTGGGTCTCGGGATTCCGTAACGTAAGTGGACTATGGGCATGATTAGTTTGTGCCCCATAATCTTATCAAAAATTGGTAAATTGGTCATGATCAAATCATGGTGTTGCCAAATCGTGAGCAAAGTTACGTTTGGATCACAGCCCTACCAAATCTTGCGAATCCAATTTATTTTCATAATATGATATATGGGATCCACATGTCATATTTTCTTTCTTACATTAAAATATAGTCAAATAACATCTTATGTGTAATATGCAAACGGATTTGAGGTTAGATTAGCCATTTGGGAGATTTTACCGTATAAGTGGAACTGACCTTGCATCCTCAATTTCTGTTCCACCTCTTTCCGTTGGCTCACATTGCTCATCAGTGTGGGCGTTGGCTGCCAATTCAAGGGTGAGCGATTTGCTCGCCAGAATTTGCCCGCGGCTCTTGTTGTTTTCACTTTGGCGCGCACATTGGCGAGCCAATCATGGGTAACAAAGCAAATAAATGCCAAATGTCATGGGCGAGCCAAATAATTGGTTTGGTGAGCAGGCACCAAACCAAACGTGCTCTATGGGCTTATTTGGATCGAGTCCTGGCAGGCAGCTTGCCGGCTAGGCAGCAACCTCAGCCCCAGGCAACCAAAATCGGACACTTGGGAGGGCTGCCTGAGCCAGACAGTTCCAGCCATGCCCAAAGCAAACATGCCCTATATGCCTAGTGTAGGCTGCTGGAGTTCACGTCTCACACTATCCTCATCTCATCGTCACTGCCAGGAGGGCCTCGAGGCTTCTTCCTCCTCTTGCTGGTTAGGGAATGGGTTTGTCAAGGATGAGGCCGCTCTTCTATTCACTGATTGTTTGGGCTTAGAGGGACTAAGGTAGGACGTAGTGCTGCTGATTGGTGGTGGAGGCGGATGGTGAGTACCGTGGTAGTGCATTAGGTGGCGAGAGCTGCTAGAGGAGGTTGGGGGTGGAGCGATACATGTGTGGAGGTAGAGAACAAGAAGATAAAAAAATTGATAGATTACACTCGCCTACATGATAGGTAAAAGGTCCATGATTTATATCATACTGAGCCTGCGATATGTATATGTGCAATTTTAATTGGGAAACTTTTTTTCTTGACTTTCGTCTCTATAACTTCTCTCTTTAATTTGAAAGTCTTTGAAATACATTCTAGATACTTTTTTCATGACAAATTAAAAAAAATCTTCAAAACATGTTTTCAGGAGAGCTTTCTTTGGAGATTTTTGTGATGACTTATAAAAACATGGTTAAATTTGTTACTTAAGCAACTTATGTAAATAATTTTTTCTAGAAAATTTCTACAACAAGATTGCTACTAAAACTTGTTGAAATAAGCTTTTCTCTAAAGACTTCTTGGAAAAAAAAACATCTCCTAAGAAGTTTTCCAAAAAGAAATAGTGAGGATCCACCATGAGTAAATTAACAAACCTTGCCATAAATTGAATCAGTTTAACCAATTTAATCCTAAGTATCAGTGGGCCGTACCGGCCACTACCACAGTTACCATATCACCGTGGTCACGGTGCATACACAATAACACAAAGGAAAACACAAATATGAGCGAGGACACAAAATACGCACGGCAGAAAGGCTCGCACAGATATACATGTGAACAAACTCTCTCAAGCTCTCCACACAAAATGGTGGTCATGCCCAACCACCCACACATCCACGCTACTCCACTCCACCAGCCACCTCTGCCACCGAGATGATAAGCTTTACACGATAAGCTTTACACATTCTTTGAAGAACCTACAAAATAACTTAACGGTAGCACATTTCATATACAGTATAAGTTATCCATAATGCTATACACATTGTTTAGCAGTGACATTGGCGTAGCACGAACACATCGATATAAAAGCAGCAACGACAGGGTTTATTATTATGTTTTCATATAGCTAATAAAATAGCTAATAAAACATCTTACGTCTGTCTGAGAGCAGTAACTGAAACGGGTACATGACTACACGAGGCGGGCACGTATGTCTGAGAGCAGTAACTGAAGACACGACAACAGTGACCAGACCACGGTATAAGAGATGGGAACGCGACGCGATAACAGTAAACCTTCCAGCCCGGCCGGTCCAGGCTTGCCGGCCGGCTGGGGAATGCATCCAGCCGCGGCCCGGCCAGCTAGCAGAGCCTCTTGCAGTAGCATTTTCGCTCCATGCCGTGCCACCTGCACACGCCCCATGGGAAGCCCTCCGTGTTGCACACGCCCTCGCAGTTCCTGTAGCTCATGCAGGCGCCCACGAACTTGTGGCTCTGCGACAGGCAGTGCCTCGCCTCCGCCACCCGCGTCGTCCCCATCTCTGCACGGACGCGCAGCATAAACAACAATCCACACAAACAAATTAACGTTACGTGCCATCAGAAACAAGTAACCCAGGAGGCGAATGCTGGTAACGAGAATGCACACCGTACCTGAGGCGACGAGGAGCAGCAGGACGACGAAGAGGGCGGAGGCCACCATGCGGCGGGAGGAGGTCGAAGCCATTTCTTTGCTGCCTAACTGTGTTGTACTACACGGGAGTGGCTGTGCGCCTGTGCATGTGTACGTGATGATGAGTACTATTTGAACTGGACTGATTGGCACGCAGGTGCCGGGGGCGGGATGGGTTTATATAGGGGGTTTAGAGTGCTCGTTCAAGTCCAAGGCCATGTTTAGTTACTCCCAACTCCCAACTTTGACACTATGCAAAAAGAAGATTCCCCATCACATCAAACTTGCGGTACATGCATGGAGTACTAAATGTAGATGAAATTAAAAACTAATTGCACAGTTTTGTTGTACTTTGCGAGACGAATCTTTTGAGCCTAATTAGTCAATATTTGGACAATAATTCACAAATACAAACGAAACGCTACAGTGTGCTACAGTGCTGTAACAGTAATTTGGCACCTCCCAAATTCCCCAACTAAACAAGGCCCAAATCATGCAACCTGGTCGGTGCATGCGTGTAGCAGCGTTTGGAGCTTTGCCCGTCGTGTCCCGACAATCTCGTCTCGGCACAAGTAAAATACCTCGCTCACAGTCATAATGCAAAAAAGGATTGGTATTGTGCACCGTTCTTGAGGAGATGGTGCTCAGAGGGCATGCGTGGATACCTTTGGAATGTATGGGCTGCTTGGTTCTCATTCATAGAATGCCATACCACTGTAGTGTGACGGGTGTGCCGTTCAGAATCAGTGCCGCAGCCCTATGGCGTGGCTTCCGTGGGAAGCAAGCACGCCCGTAGTGCGTGCATCGAGCAGGGGGCATGTACGTTGGATTGTTGGTGCTGGGCAGCCTGCGGTTTCAGGAGCAGCAGAACAGGGTCGGCTACACCCTTCCTGTTTTTGTTTTCTTTATTCGGATCGCTTCAGCCACGGGAGCTACCGACCTGACATGGTGTGTTGAGCGAGATGAGCGCGGTACACACGTGATCTGCCAAGTAGCTAGCTAGATCGATGTGCGAGCTCTGCAACCATCGGTGTAAAATCCACCTTTAGCTCCGGTTAGATAAGATCATAGATTCCGAAAATTTAAACGGGACTAACTATTCGAGACAAGAGGGGTCCTTTAATCTCGGTTGGTAATACCAACCGGGATAAAACTTCCCCTCATCCCACTAGCCGTTACAACCGGGACTAAAGGGGGACTTTAGTCCCGATTGATCTTTACAACTGAGACTAAAGCTTCCCCCATTGGTAATCTTTCGGTGGCTCATTTACCTTTAGTCCTGAGTCCAAAGTTAACAGGGACAAAATCTCCTGAACGGTGGTGAACCGCTAGCTAATCAAGCTGCGCTGCGTGCGCAGCCCGGCAACTGGTCGGTGGCTGACTGGCTCATTGGGCGAACCAGACGGAGCATGTCAACAACGGCAAACGGGACGTGGACGGCGTGGTGCTCTGTAGGAGCTGCAGTCGCCCAAGGAAAACAAAAACAATGCGGACCGGTCACCAAACCATATGTGGACTATGCCTCACGCTGGCTGCTGGAGGAGATCATCTCACACCCTCCTCCTCACTGCCCGGTGGACCTTATGGTTTCTACCTCCTCTTGCATACTCGCGGCCGCTGTCGATAGATGTTAGGGCTTAGGGTTGTCAAAGGACGGGGCTAATCTTCAGTGAGGGTTTCGGCATAGCGCATTAGGCGAGTCTCAGTGGACAGTACAGTTATCAAGATTGAGAACTTGGTAGCTGTGCCAGTTGAGTGTTATGGGATGAAACTCCTCTCTTCTAATGAAACTCCCCCTTATAATGATTTTGCCAAGTCAGCAATTTTGCTGACGTGGCAACAAATTTAATGCTCATAAAACTTCTATAAAACTTCCATTGAGACTGGTCTTAGCGGAGGACATTAGTGATAAGTGCTAATGATTGGTGGTGGAGGTATAGTGTAGGTGGCATGTGAGTTAGTGCCCCACCGCTAGTCTTGGATGGAGAATGATAGTCAGTCACTATGCAGTGGAGGTGGTGGGGTGCCACATTAACACGAACGTCGAGCTGGTTAAGAGTGGTAGTGTTAGATAACGGTAGCTGCCATAAATGAAGATGGATGGTGGGAAGGGAGTGATGCAGATAGGGAGGATGAGGAATAAGGTCGTCAACATCAAAGAAGGAGATGAGTGGTGGCACGTCAACGACTGGATACAATCTATGATAGTTGATAGGTCTTGTGATTTATGGCCATGCAGCGCCCATGAATGCGATTACAGTCGGAAAACTATGAATTCTAGTTGTTATTTTCATTTCCACAATTTTTAAAAGGTTTTCTAAAAAATATCCTAGATAACTTTTTCCATGAAAACTTTTGCATGAAAATTTTGAGAATATTTTTTTCATGACAGTTTTCACAAGAACTTTGTACGGTGATTTTTAAGGATTTCAAGGATGACTTATTCAAACATGCATGTTTTGTGGACAATTCCAACTTAAACAACTTATTTACAAAAATTCTAGAAAAATTTTACAAACAACTTTGGTACTAAAGTTGCTGAAACAATTCTTTTTTCGAAAACTTTTTGAAATAATTTCATGTCTAGTTTTCATCCCGATGCATATATAGCTCAACATCTTGATACTCCAAGATGCATTCGTAAACGAATGTAACTTGTAATGATAGAACTCAGAAAGTTAAATATATCTTAAAATACATCTTTGGTTCTTGGCCCCAGTCAAACTGAAATAACTTACAAATTAAAAAAACTTTAAGTTGGTATACGAGACAAGATTGCACTGAGGGGGAACGCGATGGCAAATGCTGTGGCCTTGGCGCGCGGTGCTAACCACCGATGAAACAAGGTGTGACAGTGCCTGGGAATGGGATGAGCTCTAGCAGCTGACCGCACTGCACCTCGGTCGCCGGCTAGCTAGCAGAGCTTGTTGCAGAAGCACCTGCGCAGGAGGCCGCCGTGGAACCTGCACTCGCCCCAGGGGAAGCCCTCCGTCTGGCAGACGTGCTGGCAATTGCTCTTCCTCATGCAGCTGCCCACGAACTTGTGGCTCTGCGACACGCATCGCCGCGCCTCCGCCACCGGCCGCGTCGTCCCCATCTCTGCACATCAGAGAACAAGTTCGTCTCAATGTCTGACATATATAAGAAAACTCTAAAATGTCTGAAGTAAGACGTGCTCGTGCATACGCGTGCAATGGGTGCGTGACGAATGCTGGCTGTGATGAGAAGAATGCGCGCACCTGAGGCGACGAGGAGCAGCAGGAGGAAGAAGAGGACGGGTGCGGCCGCGCGGCGGGAGGTCGACGCCATTCTGCTTCCGACTCGGCGGACCCGGTCACGGGTTCCAAAATGATACGTGCTGGCGCTGGTGGGCATGGTGCTGAAGGGGACGGCACGGCTGCAGGGATTTATACAGGTATTCAGAACGCCCGTTCAAAATCCAAATCCATTTTTTGCTTGAGAAAATTAAAGAATTCGGGTCCGTTGGTTTTGTTTCTGTCCAGGAGTGGAACAGCTACCCATGGGATTCTGGACGTACGGTGCGAGGTTTGGAGAGGGCGGCCGGCGTCACGCATACGTTACGTTGCTCGATGCTGGGCATGCTACCGCTGCGACTACATGTCGACAAATGTGCTCTTTGTCACCTTCTGCGGCCCTCGGCGGCGTGGGTCGCCTTCTTCCTCCTCCTGCTGCACCACCACCTTGCTTCACCGTCGGAGGTTAGGGTTTGAACCTTCGGGGTTTCAGACTTCGATTTTGAGTTGCCAGTAGTGGGGGCTCGCCGTCGGTAGGGTTAGGCTTCAAGGTTCGGGTTGCCAGGGGTGGGGTATCCAGTGAGCTCCGGCTATAGAGGGAGGGCCTTGGGCGGCGGTGGTGGGTTGCAAGCGGGGTGGTGAGGCGGCGGCGGGTTGCAAGCGGGGTGGTGAGGCGGCAGGTGCCACCGGCCGCGGGTGGCGGAGGATAGCCGGTGGGCGGCAGAGGAGGCGGGAGAGTGACGATGAGCTTCCCAGGGGAGCTGGGTTAGAGTGGCAGTAGCTAGCGGGAGCGAATCCGTTAGCAGGAGCCGCCAGAAACGGTGCAGGAGGGTGGGGCGAGGGCAACCGAGGGGAAACAGGTGGGGACCGGAGGTGAGGGCGACGGCTGACGACTCCTATCGCCGGAGACGGAGGTGGATGGCAGCGCAGGGGAAAATGGGTCGAGCGGAGACGGGTGGGCCTGAAGGCGACAGCTTGTTTTTTTCACCTTCGGTGACATATTCGCGCCCGCATGCTACACGGACCTGACAGTGGGATGGACGGTACACGTGACAGTACGTGTAATTTTATGATATGTGCTCTTTTTTTCTCCCAAAAGACCGAAATGTACTCGTACACGTACACAGTCATATACCGAAGTCCAAACCATTTATTCAGCTCAAGGTCAACTACGTGAATGCAGGTCTCCTTGGCTCGGAGCGGAGCCCTCGGCCAGATACCGTTCTGCAAGCGCAGCATGCAGCGCAGCCCCGACGGGAATGACATCTTCATCCACGAAGAAATGAGGGTTGTGAAGCGGGTAAACGGAGCCAGCTTTCTCGCTTCTGATTCCGATGGGAAACAGAATACCAGGAACCAGCTGCTGGTAGAAAGCGAAGTCTTCGCCCGCCATGATCTTCTCCCCGGGCCTCACCTTGTCCGGAGCAAGCAGGCGCCTGCCGACGTCCTCGACGTGGCGATGCAGCTTCTCGTCGTTCGCGGCAGCTGGGTACATCGGGTAGTCGTCACCCTTTAACTCGACAGCTCCCTTGCATCTGTGCACGGTTGCCTGCCCTTCTACTGTTAGATATATGGGCTTCGCCCATATAAATGATAATTCTGAATAAATCTTAAAGGTCCATTAGCGTAAGAGGGGGTATACCATCTATTAATCCTATATTGCTAATAGATGAGGGTGTTGGGGCTTTTCCTCCCTATATATATGGACCACCTCCCTCCTGGAATAGATGCAATATAGACTACTATACGGAAGGCCCCAAGTTAGGGTATCCCTAAGGTGGTCCGTACGAGTTAGGTTTTTGTCTCTTCTCGCTAATCTACTCCATCCCGAGCGTCTGCGTGCACCGGCAAATGGGAGAGTAGGTCTCCGGAACCTCTCGCTCTTGTGATCCTGCACCAGGGCAAATAAGGTTTTTGGGAAGTGCTCTGCGCAACTGCTCAAGGTCTTCACCATGGCTCGTCTTCCGTCCTAGTCCGGCGTTGCGGCGGCTCGTCGTCTGCTGCGCTCCATCCGCAACACTGTTATCGTTCCGTCGGCACCGCTTCCCATCACGGCTGCGCCCGCTCAGCACGTACGTTGTGATTTGATCTATTATTTCAGCATGTTTTATGAGAACATGATGTCGTTCCTGCTATTGCCTGGTACGTTAGAGTCTTGCATGCTAAGTTTAATTCCTTTTATGAGAAATATAGTTCGGAATTTAATCATACAATTGCCTAATTTTCCAACATCTACTGCTACCTGCAAAAATGGAGAAGGGCCCGTTACTGTCTGAAATCTGAATTTACATAGTTGCACAATTCTTTGGCAGAAGCATATGGGGCACTCGTAGTTTGAAACCAGTTATCAGAGAAAATGCACCAGATGTGCGCGGTAATGCTATGTATACTTATATATTGCCCATTTTAAACCCATCTGTTCGACTCAAGAACATCAATGAGACCGCAAGTCCCCTCCTCCGTTCAGAGCATATGCCTCAGAGAGATACAGTTCTGCTATGGCAGTATGCAAAGCTGCCCCAATTGGAATGACATCCTCATCAACGAAGAAATGAGGGTTGTGAGCTGAGTGAACGGAGCCGACTTTCTCGTTTCTAATTCCGATGCCAAACATAACGCCAGGAGCTAGCTGCTGGTAGAAAGCGAAGTCTTCCCCCGCCATGATCTTCTCTCCGGGATTCACCTTGTCCGGGCCAAGCAAGCGCCTGCCGACATCCTCTACATGGTGATGCAGCTTCCAATCGTTCACAACAGCAGGGTACATTGGGTACTCTTCACCCTTCATGTCGACAGTTCCTTTGCATCTATGCACCACAGCCTGCCCTTCTACTACCTGAAAACGGGAGAATTTCCATTTCCTTCTGAATATGAGAATCCCACTAATGCGGTATTGTTTATCAGAAGCATCTGGTATTCTTAGAATTTCGTACACAGTGATGATGATTGTTTTTAAAAGGGAAACACTAATGCAGCTTTGGCAAAGTAAACAACAAACAACATTGCCATGTACCACTCAAATAAAGAAATCATGCCTTTCCAACTTATTGTGTTCATACGTCTGTCTGGGCTAGTTACATTACAGGTATCTAATATTAATATCATTCATCACATATGTAGTTTGAAAGCCATTACCAAATAAAATGCATAGTGCTGTCAATGCTCTGAAGGTCCCAGTGCATTCAGAAGACAGCGATATTATGGTAAACATAATTCTAAATAAAGTCATGCGTGGTACATGATTTTACTAACCTCTTTAACCCTTTTCTGTAGACGGTAAAGGCCTTCAGTAGTGATGCTTCTCAAAGTACCCCCAAATTCAACAATTGCAGGGGTGGCATCAAGGGCTTTTCCAGCTTTGACATATGTAACCGAGACCACCTGAACATAATAAACATACATCAGCACAAGGATGTTGTGGGCTTTATGTTACAAGAAGTTTTTTGGCCAACTATGGATATTCCCCTCAGGTTGTTCACACCGAAATAGGCCGACTATGTTGTTCGTTTGTAATGAAGGAACTCTCAACTAGAGTAAGTCTATGTGCAAACATGAGTAGCAAGACCTTTTCTTCTCTGAACACATGAGAGGTGCGTATCATTTCATTAAGGAGAAAAATAAGGTAAAAAACTCGCCACAAAACAAAGTTAGGTGACAAACAAACTCCCAAGTACAAGGTTAGTTGTCCATACAAAGCACTCGAAAGAGCAGCTCACAGAGCGATACTATTCCACCTGAATGCCAAAGGGTGCACTCATGAGTAGTAAGACATTAATTGATTTTTTTTTAACATAATTCAGTAGGCTACAAAGAAACAAATTCCATGTCCCTGTAAGACACTCTGTGTGAAAACCAGCAATATTGGTCAACCGTGTGTGCCCAAAGTCCTCATTAGAACGAATGCAGAGTCAAGAGTTCAGGACAAGGTTGTAGATGCTGAGAATGATCCTTATGTATGAAAAAGGGCGAACTAGCAACTTTCAAGTCAAAATGTATTACAGTTAGTCTGCATTAGCTAACGGTTGATCTTTAGCAACAGGGTATGCTACTTAGTCTACTGTAAAGGGATTATTGGAAAACCGAGCGATAGCTCAGTTGGTAAAGCCAGTTGAGAGAACTTCCACCTGGGCTTGAACCCGGGTGCTCAAAGATCACGACAGGACCTCTCCAAAGGGTTAGGAATTCCCCTCTCTTAAGACAAAACCAGGTTCAGGAGGACATCTTTGCCCAGTAGATTTTTTCAAAGGACTACCAAACCAAGCCCCAGTTATTTGTGTACAAAGAAATGTTGATTTTATTGCACATTCTGATCTAGGTTTATGTGCAACACCTCTCCGTAGTGTGCTAAAGAAATTCACGAGGCAAAATAGTATTACCAAGAGCAGTATCATACTTGGCTGTGAAGAGGATCATCTTCTCTTGAAATGAGCTGCTGTAGCGACAGGATGGCAAATGATGCAGCAACAATAGGATCCACGTTTAAGTGTGGGGTTTCAGCCATCCCAGTTTTACCTTCTATTTTTGCTTCATAGAAACATACAGCAGCTTGCGTGGGTCCTGGATGAGCTGCTATTACACCAGTTGGTATCCGATAGTCAACATGCATGGCAAAAATGGCTTCGACACCATCAAGAGCACCTTCTTTTATCATATGAGATGCACCAGCACCACCTTCTTCAGCAGGCTGAAAAAGGAGTCTCACTGTCCCCTTCACCACAAATCAATATCTATTAATTAATCCATGTACATGTATATGCAAACCAAAAAAACTTGTGGGAATTTGAAATATATGTAGTTAAGCAAAGTATTTGATCTAGTTTCTTAAGGGAAAATATCTGGTCTTAATATTGCTCTACAGAATTAAGCTAACTTCATGCAGTCTTGCATCAGAAAATTCCTATCTACAAGATTAGATTTAGGACGAAATCAAGTTCCACAAAAGCATCTGCCTTCACTCATTCAGAGGCAAAGAAACTCAATATTAGGATAGAAAAACAAATTCTAGGAGCTGCTCCTACAGTCAGTAATCAGGAAATCAGAGAAATAAAACTTCAGGTTGGGTTTTATGCCAAAAATCTGAACCAGAGAGATATATCATATGATGACTGCAGTGCTCGAAGATCAGGTAGTTTCTTTTACTGCCTCTACTCTAAGGTCTGAATAGAGCTCTGTCAGGAACCTATGCTACAAGATGGGCCGGCTAATTGGCACTGTGAGGAAGCGGGCCAGATTGCTAGCTTGTCCTTGGCCCAAGGAAGCAAGTCACACGACTCGGCAGTACAAATACACAGAAGCAGCAAGGGAGGGTGTCGATGACCAGAAGTCCAGAACCGGGCAACCGGCGGCGGCGAGCTCATGCTCGAGGCTAGCTTCGGCTAGATTGTATCTCGTACCTCCCTTCCCCTTCCTCTAGAATCCTCTAGAATCATCCTGAACCCCAATTCACCCTCCTGTACTCCTATTTACTGAACCAATCGATGAACCAATCGAGTAGGTTCGTAACAAGCTCCAATTTTGGAATGACTCTGAATTAAAGTAGGACTATAAAATTGTAATTTACCTTGAGCTGATCCTTACGCTGACTAAGCAACTTTGCTGCCCCCAGCAGCATCGCCGTGTGCACATCATGCCCACAGGCGTGCATCACCCCGTCCACTTTGCTCTTATGCTCCCACTCCACTAATTCCTGTCGTCAGAACCAACAGAATGAAATCAATCCAACATTTCGACTAAGTATCTGCCGTAACAGTAAGCCATCTTAATCCCCTAGACATAAACATGAGGCAATACGATCCTAAACGCAGCATCGTATCATCTACTAAAGTTCAATTTCCACACCCGGAGTCCCCAGGACCCATGAGGAGCATCAGAGAGAAAGGGGGGACAGGGGAAAAGGACCTGGAGCGGGAGCGCGTCCATGTCGGCGCGGAGCGCGACGATGGGGAGCGCACCCGAGCCAACATCAGCGACGACGCCCGTCCCGGCGACGGCGCGGCTGCTGATCCCGAGGCGCTCGAGCTCCTCGCGGACGAGGGCGCTGGTGCGGTGCTCCCGGAACGCGAGCTCCGGGTGCGCGTGGATGCGGCGCCGCACGCCCACCATCCACTCCCGCTCCTCCCCCGCGCGCCGCAGCAGCTCCTCCCCGTACTCCGCCGCTGAGGCGCGCGAGAGAAACAGGAAGAGGAGCAGAAGGAGAGCGTTGGCCATGGTGGTTTCGCACCGCTCTCGCGGCCGGCCTGGGCCTCGGGGTAGGTGGGACGTGGGAGCCTTGATTTCGCGGGTAGATCACGGATGGGCTTTGTTTCCTGACCCAGCTGTCAGTGGACGCGGCCCGGTTGTCTGACTCGTGAGCCCTACGCAAACCAGCTGTCCCATTTGAGGTGGTCCGATTGCTGAATTTTATAGCTCCCTTTGTTTGTTTCACCCGACTTCAGAATAACATGAACATGTATAAAACATCTCAACGATCAATTCTGTAGACATTGAGGAAAACCAACTGCAGTGACAAACAAGTTGAGCAAGCAACCGTCACTGTCGCCCCGTCACTGTCGCTCATCATGTCGCCCCGTCACTGTCGCTCGCTGGGATGTTTGAATACGAGATGCTAAATTCACTGTTGCTGGGATGTTTGAATATGAGATGCTAAACTTTAGTAGGATCACATTATCACTATCACTGGGGTGTTTGGATCACTATCACTAGGGTGTTTGGATACAATAGGCTAAACTTTCGCGGGATCACATCAGATGTTCGGATGCTAATGAGGAGGACTAAACTGATCTAATTATAAAACTAATTGCACAGATTGAGTCTAAGTCTAATTCGCGAAATGAATCTATTAAGGCTAATTAATTCATCATTAGCAAATAGTTACTATAGCACCACATTGTCAAATCATGAACTAAGGCTTAATATATTCATCTTGTGAATTAGATTCCATATGTTTAATACTCCTAATTAGTATTAAACATCTGATATGATAGGTATTAAAGTTTACACCCGTACTATGCTACTACTGCTGTATAGACAGTACTCCGTTCAGCGGAACTGAGAACAAAGATGATCAGGCCCTTTATTGGGAATCAAAACTTCCTAAATCCCACTAGTAGCTGAAAACAGTTCGGCTGAAGTAGCATCTCCCTTTCTCCATCCCGATCCCAAAGCGTCCCCACTGTGGGATAATGTTGCCTACTCTCTGCCTGTCTGATTGCCTGCATCTCCGTGAAGAACAGGATGGCCCACGAGTTTCAAACGTCAGAAAACTTTCGCTCCCGCCAGTAATCAATGATTTGTTCAAAACCATTCCTGAAAATCACTAGAGTGAATTAGCAGGAGTGGAGATCCAAGGAGAAGTAGTAATGTTGAGATGAAACAACAGGAAAATATTACTCATGCAAGAACCACTTCCCAGGCTCAACCCGGGGGGGGGGGGGGGGGGGGGGGGGGGGGGGGTTTGGACAGATGAGCTCACAAGGGGCAAAGAGATTTATTTAGGGCTGTGTTTTTAAATAAATTTACCTACTGTATGGAATGTCGATACACATGGATAGGGAAATTAAAAAAAAAGAATGCTAAGTAGGAGGTCCAGTGCGGATTAGTTAAAACACAGGCCAATACCTATGTGCTTGTTCCACCAATGTTTACTACGATCATAAAGAATTTCCCTGTCAATACCTAGATTATTGACCTGTCAAGAAGCACCAAACTAAAGGGCCTGCCAAGGAGGACCAAAGATAACCTACGGCCTATAGCTTTCTGTCCTGTTAATCCAGACGAACCTCAGCCACTTTCAAAACGATTGCATAAGTATTTCTGATTTTAGTTCTCTGCCGTACCAAAACTTTGGACAAAGTTGACTTAAATGTGTTGACATACTAATTACATGTGCTCCCTGAAAAGGCGCAATGCAGGCAGCCTAACAGTTCTTAGATTTCACAATTCGGTTTCTATTAGTGCTAAACACGACTTCTAGATCTTTAGAAGCATCACAAAACGTGCTCTTCAATCAAACCATCAGTTCCATTCCACAACCTACTTAGAGCTGTCACTACTCACCAGCATTAGCTGTTGGCCAAATCTGAATACATTTGAACGTTTTCTCGTTATAGCGCATTTCAATCGTTGTATTTGACACCAAATCTAACTCTCCATGCATGATTTCTAGATTAAAAAAATGCCCAGAAATGGCAAACAATTCTCACGATTATTTGCATCAATAGCTAATTCAGCCAACAAAGTACTGCGTCGAAACACGAAAGCAACTCACCGTCCTCCTACGCATCAAGCATGGAACTGTAGCAGTAGATCCATGGCCGCGCGCCGCCGCCCCTCGACGTCCAGCACCGGCGGCGCGGCAGCCTCCGCCGCCTCGCAACCGCCGCTCGTGCGGCGTCCTAGGGGCCACGACGGCGGCACGGGCCGCTTCCGCCGCTTGCTCCCCTGCAGGACACAGTCCCGAAGTCCCTCCTCTACTTCCCCGACCATGTGCTCCTCCTCCCCGTTCACCTCCAGCTCCTCGCCGCCTTCCGCCATCGGCTGATCGTCGAAGGACGAGGCGGCGGCCGCGTCGAGCCTGGAGAGGAAGGAGCCGATGGCGGCGTGGGCATCGCGGAGGGCGGCCACCGCCGCGGCGGCGTGGGAGGACGGAGATGGCGTGGAGAGCGCGGTAGCGGCCGCCGCGGCGCGGTGGACGGCGGCGGCGAGGTCGGTAAGCGCCGGGACCTGTTGCGGCGGGAGATCGAGCTCCATGGCTACGCTTGGAAACGAAGATGAGTAACCACGATGGCGGCGGCGGAGCGAAGACGAGGGACGGCAGGTTGAAAGTATCCGCGCGGTTTTCTGCGGTGGCGGCAGCTGTAACCGCTGGAAGCTTCCAGAAGTATCCGTTGGAGAATGCCAGATGGTATACGTGTACCTATGTAGAAAATTTGCAGAATAATCCCTTGGGAATGGCATTATTATTTTTTTACTTTTCCGCTACCTTCTCTTCAACGGTTCAACCTTTAAACATATTTCTTTCACATTTGCGAAGGGAAAAATAGACTATGTTCAATTTTACACATGGAAAATATGTGGTAACATATGTGCGTTATCCTATATATATTACTGGACCTGATGCCTCAGGGCAAGCTCCTTCCCAAGCATGATCTGCATCTCCCTGATCTGAAGCAGCAAACGAAGGCTCAAACCAGCATCAATTCTTGTGAACAATTCAAGAATGAAACGAGAAAAATCACTGACATATCTGTGGAAATGTATGTTTTAAAACTTGGTTATCAAGCTGCGGCGCAGGGAACACAGAGTGGTAGATTCAGTAATTGCGTTAGCTGTTAACAAATTTTGTTGCACGATGGCATAACACTGCACCTTTTAAATTTACATCGGCCTAGTATTCAAGGTACAAAATAATTAAATGAGTTTAATTATGCCCTCTGATGATTTAACTGAGTGAAACTAGATAATTACCCAAAGATAGTGTTGAAGAACTGGTGAGTAGTGATTAAGAGCTTTGTATGTCTTGCTGACAAGTCCAAGAAGCAGCTCTACCTCATCGCCAAGAAGATCCACCTGAAGTTCACGGAAGGCAAATATAAAGTATCTCCATTTTAGCATTGAGAGATTTTGACCATGGATCAATCTGTAGCAAGCCGTTTTCTTTTCTGAAGAGATGGTATGAGCCCATAGTTTCTAACCTCTGCTTCCGCTGTTTGGAGGTCGCAACATCGCCCGGTGAAAGCTGTCCTGTAAATGAGTTCACTTTTTTTAAGAGAACTCACTTGTTCAGCCAAATTTGCCAATTGTTTGTCCAAGCCTCTCAATCTGGACAAGGATCAAAAAACCATTATCCAAGCCTTATGTCATGAAAAATTATGGAATGGAGACTCACAAACCTTAGAACAGTTGTTCCTAATTTTCCACAGGTAACAGCTTCAAAATCCATGAACATTGCCTGAAATTTAGTTGATGGAATGAACATTTCTTTATTTCCATTTTCAGGAGGCACGCTGAAACCTACTCCTATCTCCCCTGTTTTCTCCTTCCTTTGATCTTCCAATCCTTCCTCAACATCGTTCTTAACTGAATCAGGGACATCACCTTTGTCTGTTGACATTTCAGTTTGTTCCTCAACATCGTTCTTAACTGAATCAGGGACATCACCTTTGTCTGTTGACATTTCAGGTTGTTGATCACTGCCTTTGCAATTTCGCCTGTCGCAGTTAGCACCGAGACTCTGAACCTCTTGCTTCACAGGTACTCCATGTTGATCAGAATCTGCATCTTCATCTTCAGTGGTTACATTGATTTCCATCTTCACCTTTTTTAACTGTTCGATATTGTCAATCATGCTGAATCTTCCCAGATTATTTCTGGGACTGTTTTCACCATATGATTTTATCGCTCTAAAATTATGAACACTTATCAAATCTACTGCCAGTCCTCCAAACACAATGCGATCAATCTCTTCTTTGATAAGCCCCTCACTGTGAGGCATTTCAGTTGTGCTCTTCCAAGAATTTAAAGTCTTGGCAAGAAAAACTGCATGCACTTCATCTTTGATGAAAGTATTGATAAGATGATCAACAGAATCAGCAGCCATTCCTTTCAGTAAGTTTTTGACTATTGTGCTATATATTTCAATTTGTACTTCTCTTCTGATGTCCACCTCATCTCTTTCTTCAGTTACCCTCTGTACATCAGCCAGAACAGCCCGTTTCTTCACCAAGTCTCTGGATGCTGCTGTATATAACACACATTGTGGTTCAGATCTGACGTCTGAATCAATTCTCTCTTCAGCAAGCCTTTCAGCTTCCTCACGGTAGATACATTGCTCATTTGAATGATAACACTGTCTGCTATCTGACTCCTCTGCTGTAATACGCCTTTCTGACTGCAGCCGCATAGTTTCATCCTTTGGAGATCGGAGTTCTTCCAGGCAATTCTCAGTAGCGTCACTGTCATGTTGCAATGTAGGTGTACGAGCTCCTTCACCCGGAGAAGACGTGCGATTGGATCCCACGTTGATCTCCCTGAGAAAACCTTCCACGACGGCGCCGTACATCTCCCTCTCTGCGTCCACGAGCCACTGCTGCTCATCCATGGCCGCACGCAGCGCGGAGACCGACCCCTCCATCGCGTCGAACGAAGACGCGACGATGTCTCGGACGGCGCCGGCGTCCATGACCATCTCCTGGAACTCCATGAGCAGCTGCGCCACGCTGTAGAATCCGGAGAGCCCCTTGACCCCTGCGCCCTCGTGGCCGGCCTCCTGCAGCCTCGCCATGGGCGACGCCTCGCCGCTCATCCTCTCCATGAGCGCCGCCAGCGTGGAGCTCGCGTCCTCCAGCCTGGCCCTCATCCTCGACATCATCCGGCTCACGGACCCCCTCAGGTTGCCGAACGCACGGCCGCCGTCCTCCTCGTCCTCGGCGCCGCCCCTGCGAGCGGCCGCGGGTGGCGCCCCGCTGCCGCGCGACGGGCCGCCGAGCTCCTCGCGCCTCCGGCGCATGTAGTCGCGGTCCGCCTCGGCGACGGCGAGCTCGGCCTCGTCGAGGCGGGCCTGGATCCGGTCCCGCGTCTCGAGGAGGTCGTCGAGCAGCTCCTCGTGGCCGTCGTCGCCGCCGTCGTCCGCCGACATCTCGCCGCGCACGAAGCGGAGGCACCACTCGAGCTGCATGACGGCGAGCTCGGCGAAGCGGAGCTTGTGGAAGAGGCGGTCCAGGTCGCCGTCCTTCCAGAGGCTCTTCCTGTAGGCGTCCTCCATGGCGGCGTTCACCAGCCCGACCATGATGGAGTCCGCCGCCTTCACCGGCACCCGAAGTCGGGAGTCGACGCCGCTGAAGAAGGCGTCCATCGCGCGCGCCTGGAGCTGGACTGGCGCAGGCGCGGATCCCCTGGCGCGCGCAGGCGCGGCCGCCTAGTCCCGCGACGAGGCCGCGTGCTCGGCAATGGACGGCGAGGCTCCTGCGCGCGCGCACGGGAACGCTCGGAATTCTGCGGGCACGGCGTCGGCATGGCGTGTTCGTGGAGAGGAGATGTTTGCTTTCCTCGCGATGGCCTGAGGATCCGCAAACCGCGCTCCGCTACGCAAAAACCGATGGGCCGCCGTGGGTGCTCCGAGAGAGGATCAACGGAGCCAGACCATGAGGCCACCACGGGCTTCCTCATCCCTGGGCTCGTGGCACAAACCACTGAAAAAACCAGAAACCACAGCTAAGCACTTCGTGTAATGAGCTACAGTATCAGGTAGTAAAGCAAGATAAAGGAATGCAAAAACATCCTCACGCAAATCAGGAGATTTAGCAGTCATGCGGTGCAGGCAATCACTTGCTGAGAGGGCTAACGGCAATTGCACGCATCCTGAACATAGATACAATCATACAACTGATTACACAAAGAAAAATCCTACAAAACGGAATTTTGCTAGAGAAAGAAATTGGAGGATCTTTATCCGTTTGCCAGCGACATCTATAGGCCCCATCAAGGAGCAACCGAAAAATCCATATGTACAAAACTGCCAGAAAATATTTGGCTGCAATTCACTACGGGTCCATAAATTATCTAGTTTCCCCTGATCTGACGAATTGTCAGGCTCCTGAAGGCGCTTCTCAGCGGGCAGTTGGGTGATCCTCCTCATCACTACAAGCTGGTACATTAATCAATGAAAGACGAAGTTAGGACCAGTCAAAGAATTGACATGGGGAACAGAAGGCATGTGAGCCACGTTTTTGAACTAAGGAGAAAACAGAATGGTGATATAGCACAATGTATAGTCTGTAGAATCCGAATTACTTGAGCAACAAAAACATACAGCACAGTTTCAATGCATAAAAGGGTGGGGTGTCCATTGATTAGCAGTAATTAACTACTTGTGTGAAAAAGAAAGCACCGAAAGTTATAAGATGTTTAAATGCAAATCATAATTTCAGGTTATGCATATACTGTTAGGTGTTAGGATCCTTTCCATTGGATCCATATCAAGGTACACCTTTTACAGAAATATGAGATACAATTTCTACAGGCATAGGAGAAGACTCCATATTTCATCACTGGTCAGGGTTCAATGTGTACTTTGAGGAGACCGAGGCTTATTCCTGGAGAGATGAAAAGGTTTGAAACAGCCAATGAGTCAAAATGACCTAACAACAACTTCAAACTAGGTACCTTAAATTGATTTTCAAGATTTTCCCTTAGAGAAGTTCAGAACGAGTTTGTCGATGTCCTGAAAATAGACTAACCAAACAAATATATTGACGGTGGGCCAGAAAACTGGAAAGTAATTCATGAGCTTCAAATAGCAACCTTTTCTGTCACCTAAAATCTGATACACATGCTGAACTAAATCGTGTTGGTCAAAATACTGTGCTACTTCTCTAGTGCGATTTTGTTCCACAAGGATTCAGGAGTAGCAGTACGTAGCAAACACTTGCAAGAACATAAGTGATTTGAACAAATATATATATAAGTGAGAATAATCTACACGCTGCAATAGAAGCAATGGCTACTACTAATTGGTGTGTCAAAATATTTAGCTTATGCTGCTACTGGCAGCTAATGTCTGTGAGACATGGAGTTGTATCCTGAAAACTGGAGAGAGGGAAGGGGAGTGGCATGTCCTCAATATTGCCTCCATGCCTTGTAAGGCTGTAATATAATCACAACTGACCCAAGGGTTCACAAAAAAAACATGAACCAAGTTTAACGGATTAGGAGACCAGCGCTGCACCAAATAAAAGGAATGAGACATCAGACCAAGCCTGTACCTGAGGCATGAGCTGCAGCACAGGCCACACCGAAGCAAATCAATGGCCCCCATTTTCTACCCGTTTATCAACTACAACTAAGTCGGGAATCCCTAGTGCCCACTTTTACGCAGACCAACCACTGGTTCAAATCCATTTTCCATTTTCCCAACTTCTCGAACCTGTCCCTCTCCTCCTCTCTTCCTTTTCTTTTGCTAAAACATTTTTTAAGAAGGCAAAATAGGCGATTTGGTCCCTTAAGTTTATCCTAAGGATCAAGTTGGTCCCTCAATTTTTACATCGGCCATTCTAGTCCCCAAACTTTTGTTTTTTTGGTCAAACTCGTCCTTATATTGATTTGGTACTCTATATTGTCATGAGACTAATGCGAAAAGTCATTTTTGCCCTTGGCTCCTTCTCCCCCTCCTTAATTTCTGCCGATAATGTGAGCTTTAACTGTGTTGCATATGTGTCCATGTGAGTCGATTATAGAACTGCGAGTCATATACAGTCATACAGATGCTTTTGATGCCTCTTTTCCTCCTTACAGTGGCCTTACTCCTTTTCATTTTGTATATCAGTTCTATATTTTTATTTAGGTTGCAGACATACCATATATGCTACATTCCCCTGTGGTGCGCAGTTGAGTCCCTCATTGTTCTTTCCGAATTCTATAAATTCCTAGGGGATGCACATGAGCTGTGACTTATCACAATACATTTGTCAGAGAAGGGATAAACGGACTCCATGATACATGGATGCTGTAACATTTTAGAAACAGTCCTCTCATTTAAATCTAATTTGCAGCTTCTATGGAATACCGGTTTAAATTGATGGCTTCAGTGAAACAATGGTACATCAGCACAAGGAGCCAAGGGCAAAAAAGACCTTTCACATTAGTCTCATACCATTACATAGTACCCATATCAGCACAAGGACAAGTTTGACCCAAAAACGAAAGTTCAGGGACTAGAACGGCCAATCTGAAAGTTGAGGGACCAACTTGACCCTCGGGGTAAAGTTGAGGGACCAAATCGCCTATTTTGCCTTTTAAGAATATAGTCCTAAGAACACTAACCCTGTCATCATTTTGAAGTTTCAACTAGGAGTAAATTATTTTCAGAATAATGAGATTGCAGCATATAAAACTTTGTTGACCATTCCAATAACTATTTTACATATACAAAATGAGCAGGTCATTGAAGTTCTACTTGCGTGAAATGAGATTTATTAAATTGGATGCTAAATTTATAATTTGGGAATATCAATTGTAAAGATTATTGGATATTTCTCAAGTAATACTAGAGGAATGGTCAACAGTACTGGTTTAGAAGCTTCTTTCTTACAGGATGGAATCGTTAGTACTATGGGGAAAGAGCTTGTGTCCGGAAGACAATTTCTTGAGGATTAATCAATGTTTTATTTTGCAGTTGTAATTATACTAAGTGCAAAGCTTAATTATAAAACGCCAGGTGTAAAATCGAAATGATTCCAGAAGAAATGGCTAGCGCTCTTGGCAATTAAAAATAACAAATGGTAATCGAGCAACTAGAAACATAGGCGTCCGTGTCCAGTGTCCCCGTACCTCCACAGCAGAAGCAGCAGAAGCAGCACGTGAGGAGCAAGACGGCGTCCCAGGCGAGCTCGAGCGTGCCGGCCAGCACGGACCCCGGCGGCGAGCGGTCCTGGAGCAGCGGCGCCTCCCCGTCGCCGGCCTGGCCGTCCTGGTCGTCCTGGCCCTCGCCCTTCTGCCCCTGTCCCCGCTGCGCGCGCTTCATGTGACCGAGGTTGAGCTCCAGCTTCTGCAGGTACCCATGCTTGAACGAGTCCCGGATCCGGAGCGACGGCCACAGGTGCATTTTCTTCGACGGCGCGAGAGGGGGCCGGTCGGGCTCGGGGCGTTGACGGCGCCGGGGCGAGGACGACGGCGAGGAGAAGCGTGAACTCTTGGGAATTCGGATCGTCGCGGGTTTGGTGGCGTTGCGTCGTTTGGGATTAGGGGATTCTTTTGGAGGAATCGGGGATCCGGCGGCATGGGTGGGACCGCGGGGACGGCACCGCGACAGCGACGACGGGTCTGCAGGCCCCCAGTCCAGATCCTGGTGGGCCGGGCCGCCGAGTATCTGAGCACGCGCCGGTCTCAACGGGGATTTTCATCGAAGATACGAGTATTAAATTTTATACCGTTCCTGGTGCGTATCCTCAGGAGAAGAGCTTAAGGCGGTCAGTACCAAGAGGTCAAAGGCTCAACAGCTAGAAGTATCATGAAAACAGCTCAGACGACACTGTGGCCCACCCCCCGACCTCCCTTGGTTGGAAGCCAAGAGTCGTGACTCGCCAGCTCAGCCAGCTCGGGGGCGGGGCTCATAGCACCTCACCTACTTGACTCAAGAAGACCTGCACCATACAAGAGGCATTAAATGCAGGACGTGGCTCCCTGACCGCCCCACACCGAAGAGATGATCGGGCGATGGGAGCTGACTTTTAACCAAGAGGTCTGAGGGTAAGGCTACACCCTTCGGACCGTCCAATACGGCCTGCAGGATGAGGCCACGCGCAACCGTACACACCCACGCACCCCGGCGTCATCATCACCTTCGCCGTCAAGATCATGCCACCATGCTATGCCCGGTACGATCCCGCAATTGAGGTGGAACCCAGCGACAGACGTTATTGCAAGGAGTAGCCGTAAACGCACCAAAGAAGTCGGAGAAAGCCGGGACGAGCGGAACGCCCCGTCCAGGCCACTAATCAAGGCCCGTCCATTCGTCACCAGTACAGACGTCAACGACAGCTTTCGTCCCGTGGCATACCACGGAGTAGGCCGGGCCGTGCGTAAGCAGCCCACGCCGCACCGGAGCCACCGTACAAGGCGTGCGAAGCTCATGACCAGCCAAGGGGATAGGACAAGGAAGCCTCTTGATGCAAGGAAGATCCGACCATGCCTGAGATCGAGGACCCCCTCCATTTCTCAACGTTGTTGTCCAGTCCCTGACTTGTATAAATGGAACCGGGCCTCCTTTCTCTCTCTCTCTCACATTCGACACATACATCCACACAACGCACAAACGCTTGCTTGCAAGTACCCTGTTGTAAGTCCAGTGCACTTGATCCAAGGAACACGACTCCTGCCAAAACTGAACGTAGGGATTTTCCCAAACCAGTATAACTCCTTATCTCTTGTGTGCTAGCCATCAGAAGTAGGGAGAGCGCGATGTACAATCACTAGTCGGCGGTACAAAACACCAGTTGGCGCGCCAGGTAGGAGTAGTCGCGCATTCCTCACTAGCTTTCGATGGCCTCCCTCGGTCTCAGCGCCGACGGTGGTGCCATCCCGGGCAACACCATTCGTTTCAGCAGCCTCGAGTTCGTTGTCGATGCTGGGGGCGAGGTACAGCTTATCCCTAGTTATCTTCCAGCCCATGCATTCCACTTCGGAAGCCTGGACTTCGTCGCCGACCAACTAGGTCACCTGCACCTCCTCGAGGAGGGGTTCCCCATCCAGCCTGACCTGGAGGGGGCGCCGCCAAGTGGCGGCCCGCTACATTGCCCATCGATGGCAACACCCTAGCACATCAGATCGACGTACACCTGAGTACGGACCCCAAGCCCGAGGCCTGCTAGCACACCTTCTATGCACTGGCCAACGTCTTCACCCAACTCTCGGGGGAGGCCCCACTCCCCCCGGAGAGTGAGTTCTGGGACCCTACGGTTCATCTGTCGTATGAGCTCCGGGACGCAGCACAGCTCTTCCAGATGGACCTCGAGCGCAGGCTCTGCCCCGACCCCTTAAACCCCACATTCGTCGGTGCGGCGGAGTACGCGCCGGCGTCCTTCCACGACCTCATGGAGATCCACTCCGCGATAACCTGTCAAGGGAGTGCTTCATGGCAGAGCTCGCCGGGCATACCCCTCCTGACGGGCAGCGTGTGCAGCTGATTCAGCGCACGCTGGAGGAGAGCGAGGTGTACCTCTACGAAAAAGCGTAACAACTCGCCGCCGAAGCAGCAGAGCTCGACGGCAAGCGCGCCCAGCTGGAGCGCAAGTGTGCCAAGCACGCCAAGCAGCATGGAGAATAGGTGGCCAGATCGGCCCGCGACTGTTCCCATCACGTGCATGAGCGAAGACGGAGTCCGCCGCTTTGACTGTGCCAGCCACAACGTGGCCGCCGCGGCAATGATTCTGCACTCAATCCTTGAGCCACAAGACCTTGAGGGCTTACGCATCCATCGTGAGCTTAAAGGTCTGCTCGAGATCGTGGTGGTCCAGCAGGCGGAGCGCTCCCTCCAACGGATACAAGAAGCGAGTAGCAGCCACCGAATGTGGAGCGCAGGTGGCCCCCAGGTTCCTGCGCACCCGCCGCACCCGTAGGTAGCCAGCAGGAAGCTGGCCAACCCGCGGGAGGGGCACTAGCGCCACGGCGCCCCTCGGCCTCGACGCATAGCTGCTTGGGCAGGGCGCACAATACGCGTCGCACGATCCAAACACGGTGCTGCGAACGTGCGGAGTCTGACAGACAACGTCATCACGACCGCGATGACCACCGCGGCCGCCGCGACCGATACTACGAGCGCTCATGCTCTCCTACCCTGTATGGCCTGGGCCCGAAGGTGTTTGGGAGGAAGATACGCTCCGCGCCCTTCCCTGAGTGTTTCCGCGCCCCGACCAACATCAGCAAGTACGCTGGGGACACATACCCCAGTGTCTAGCTGGAGGACTACCGGTTCGCCTGTCGAGCTGGCGGTCCCAACGACAACGACTTCATCATCTAGTACCTGTCGATCTTCCTCGCAGATTCAACTCAAGCATGGTTGGAATATCTCCAGCCAGACTGGATCCATAGTTTGTTCAAGCTCCGCTGGATATTCATCGACAACTTCCAGGATACGTACACCCGACCCGACAACTCTTGGGACCTCAAGAGCTGCAAGTAGAAACTGGGGGAAACGCTCAAGGAATAGAGACCGTTCTATAAGCAATCTATAGTGTCCTGTTTCGTGATGTCCATGGTAGTGGCCTTCTTATCGAAGAAACAGTGTAGATAACTATGCAGGATCTTGCTTTGTTGCTGTTTGACTTGAGACAAGTCAATCCTATTGCCAGGACGTTACATTTTCCCTACAAAGTTATTTGTGAATGTCGCCTTTAGTTGACTCCACGTGTCAATGGAGTTCCCATCTAGAGATTCAAGCCATGTGAGTGGCCCTACATCCATGCAGATGGGGAAGTAAGTAACTTTGGTGTCGTCGTTTCCTCCCGCCGCTTGGACTGACAACGAGTAGCACCTTAGCCATTGAACTAGGTCCTACTTGCCATCGTACTTGGTGATATCCGGAGGTTTAAACTTGTCAGGTAGGACCGTCTTTTGTACTCGTTTGGAGAAGGTGGGAAATTCGTCAAAATCTTCTCCTGAGTACTCGACTTCTTGCTCGCATTCTCGGTGGCACCCTTCGATGATGTTACGGGCGTTGCAATTTTTGTCGATCTTCTTATGGAGGTCATGTACTGGGCGTTCAGGCTCTAGATGGGGCCCACGGTAGCCACAGCCTTCCGAGGATTCCACCCGACTACTTTCTGCCCTGTGCTGACTTGGTCTTGGGTTCTCGATTCTGGGTATTTCATTTCGACTTGGTCTGGTATCCTCATTTCGACTTGGTCCGCCACCCTCATTGTGACTTGGTTTGGTGCTACTACTGTGATGAGATAAGGTGCGTCGAACTGAATGTATCAGGTTCCGTTGATCAAGTTGCTCGTACGCACGCTCCGCCAGCTGAGCGAGTTGCCTGGTGTACTTGTCTTGTGGCATTTCCTGAGTAATCAGGTCAATGGAAGTGATGGTGGTGAGAGGGGTATAGTGTTGACACGATTGAACTACTTCAAACGTGTGGTCCAGGTTCATGATGGGTAGGTTGGATGCAAGGCAGCGGCGATGATCTGCTGGTGCCGCGTTTCTTGCTCGCCGTCGATTCCTTTGACTTTCAGTTTCTTCTCCCTCTACGTTGGCGATGAGCTCATCCTGTGATATGTCGTTTGGATGACATTTGCGTTGTGGATGCCTTTCTGGTGGTTCTTCACCGTCGCTCTCTTGAGTAGTAACGATGGCAAGAAGTTCCCTTTCAGGAGAAAAACTATCCAAACTTGATGTGATGACTTCTGTGGAGCCATCTTCTTCGTAGATAGGTGATAGAGGTGTTCCGTCCTAGTATGGGAGAGTGTCGAGGTAGGCGACAAGGCGTGACTCATCATCTGTGGCAAGAGCAGGTGGCTTCATGTTGGGCTAGTAAATGAATCTGTCTTGTGGAGTAGATGTGATACCAAGCCCTGTTGTGGACCTGCTAAAGAAGTCTCCTCATTCGAATCCGAGTTGTAGTTGGGGTCCTCGATCAAATCTGAGTTGAATTGTGATCTGGACATGGTGCCTTGGTAGATAGCACCTGAGCTTCGGAGTCCGAACGAGAATTGACTTGTATCGTAGACCGATTCGCACGATGGCTTAAGCGCCAGCTCGTGGGAACCAGTCCGACTGCTGGGAGAAGTTGAGTTGTACTCGAATTCATCCCTCGAGCCTCAAGAGAGGTAAAAAATCTTGTTGAATTTTTCAACGAAATCCTCCAAAGCTTAGCGATGAAGGTTGATATCGTACTGCTTCTCCTCCAGGGCCGACGTGATGTGGCGGTGGAAGTTTCCAGCGTTGTCTACGATGCAAACCTAGGAGCCGAAGACGAACATCGCGCCTACTTCAAACGCGATGATGGGCTTGATGATGACTTGAGCCATCGAGTTCACCGGCGGATCTTTGGCGAGAGCTCCTACCTGGCACGCCAGCTGTCGATGTTTAGACCCAGCAACCTACCGAGAGGGTACCTGAGGTAATGTTCTATGCGTCGGGCTCACCGAGATCAGGAACTCGAAGGTGAACTCGAACACACGATTTAGACAGGTTTGGGCCGTTTATGTCGCATAATACCTTACGTCCTGTGTGTTGGTTGGATTGTATTGATTGAACTTGTATGGAAGGGGTCTCTGCCTCGCCTTATATTGCCGGGGGTAGGGTTACAGGTCGGTTGTTTACAAGAATACTAGTCGGATTCGATTAGAGAGTTCTACTCTAAATGCTCCGAATTCGTGTTTGCGGCGGCACCCTTCGATGATGTTACGAGCATCGCGATTCTGGTTGATCTGCTAGCGAAAGTCGCGAGGTTGCTCAGATTCCGAGTAGGGCCAATGGTGGCCAAGGCCTCCCGAGAGGTCCCGCCCGACTACCTTCTGCCCTGTGTTGACTTGTCCTGGGTTGCTCAATCCTGGGAACCTCATTTCTGGCGGCTTCATTGCGACTTGGATGCCTGCCACTGCTGCCATGATGAGAGAAGGTGCGTCGGACTGAGTTGATCAGACTCTGTTGATCGAGTAGTTCATACGCGTGCTTCGCTAGTAGAGCTAATTGCCTGGTGTACTTGTCTAGCGCCATCGCCTGAGTGAGCAGGTCAATGGAGGCGACGATGGTGAGAGGAGTGTTATGTTGACGCATTGAAATTGCTTCGAACGCGTGATCCAGGTTCATGATGGGTAGGCCATTTGCAAGGCGGTGTCGATGTTCTGCTCACTTTGCGTTTCTTGCTCATCGGCGCGCCCTTTGATCTTCCGTCTCTTCTCCTTCTATGTTGGTGGTGAGCTCATTCGCTGACACGTCGTCTGAGTGATGCTCACGTCGTGGGTTCCTTTCTGGTTGTTCTGCTCCATCGTTGTTGGCTCTTTGGGGAGTGACAATGGCGAGTAGTTCTCGCTCTAGGGAGAAACTACTCGAGCTTGATGTGATGATCTCTGTAGGACCATCTTCTTCGTAGATAGGAGATAGAGGTGTTCCATCCTGGTATGGGAGGTTGTTGAAATACGCGACGAGGCGTGACTCGTTGTCCCTGGTGAAGGCAGATGGTTTCATGCTGGGCCAGTAGACGAATCTGCCTTATGGAGTAGACGTGATCACCAGGCCTTTCTGCGGACTTGATAAGGGAATCTTCTCGTCCGAATTCGAGTAGTAGTCGAAGTCCTTGATTGAATCCGAGTTGGATTGGGATCTGGACAAGGAAGCTTGGTAGACGGTGCTCGCGTTGTGGAGTCCAAACAGGAACCGACTTGTGTTGTAGACCGATTCGCGCGATGGCTCGAGCGCCAGCTCATGGGAACCAGTCCAACTGGTGGAAGAAGTCGAGTTGGACTCAGACTCACCCCTGGAACCTCAGAAGAGGTCGAAAATTTCATTGAATTTTTCAACGAAATCCTCCAAAGCTTGGCGATGGAGGTTGATGTCGTAGTGCCTTTCCTCCGGAGCTGGTGCGATGTGGCAGTGGAAGTTACCAGCGTTGTTCGCAAAGCAGACCCAGGAGCTGAAGATGAACATCGCGCCTTTTTCAAACGCGACGGTGGACTTTATCATGATTGGAGCCATCGAGTTTGCCGATGGATCTTTGGCGAGATCCCTTACCTGATGCACCGGCTGTCGATATTTAGACCCGGCAACCTACCGAGGGGGTACTCAAGGTACTGTTTTGCACCGGGGGCTCGTCGAAGACCAGAAACTCGAAGGTGAACTCGAACACACGATTTAGACAGATTCGGGCCGCTTATGTCGTGTAATACTCTACGTCCTGTGTGCTAGTTGGTTTTTATTGATTGATCATATGTTTGGAGGGGGTCCCTGACTCACCTTATATTGCCGAGGGCAGGGTTACAAGTCAGTTGTTGTACAAGAGTACTAGTAGGATTTGACCAGAGAGTCCTACTCTAATTTCTACGAGTAGTTTTCTAATCCTTGACTAGTCCTTGTCCACCGCGTAGACCACGTTGTCCTACACTATAATCTCCATGTCTGATACGTCTTGGTGTACAACCCCATATGTAGGACTGTCCAAGCCTCCCGATGGACCCATAGATGTATGGCCGACATATCCTACGTCCTATATGTTGGTTGGATTGTATTGATTAAACTTGTTTGGAGGGGGTTCCTGCCTCGCCTTATATTGCCGGGGGCAGGGTTACAGGTCGGTTGTTTACAAGAATACTAGTCAGATTCGACTAGAGAGTCATACTCTAATTGCTACAAGTAGTTTTCTAATTCTTGACTAGTTCTTATCCTCTATGTAGACCACATCATCTTGCACCGTAGTCTACATGTCTGACACATCTCGGTGTACAACCCTGTATTGTAGGACTATCCAAACCTTCCGGTGGGCCCATAGATGTATGACTGATAGGGGCCTTCGCCAAACTCTAATCTAATTTAAATGCACAATACACGACTTGTAAGTTGGAGCAATAGATGGATGCACTGCATATGCTTTTACCAAGCATCTAGGGCGGGGTCATCGCCAAAAAGCTTTAAGGCTCTCCGCTAAACTCACGACCTTAAGTTGGAGCACTAGACGGATGCACTGCACATATACACATAGTGTAACAGCCCATGGCCAGGCCAGGCCAGGCCAAAAGTGGTGTGCGTGCGTGCTAGCAGGGTGCTAGCAGCAACATAGACTTTAGTCCCACACTACTAATTGGGATTGGGTTAGACTAGCTTAAGGGTGTGTTTGGTTGAGCTGTGGCTTTTGGAAAAGTAGCTGTGAGATGTGGGCTATGAAAAAGTAGCTGTGAGCTATGGGCTGTGGGCTATCGAAAAGCCTTTTGGTAAAACAACTGTGGTTTTTGGAAAAAGTAGGGAGCGGACCCACATGTCATTCATATAGTACCCCTCTCCCTCTCTCACCGACGATTGGATTGGTCCGCTCCTTCTTCTTTCACTGACGATCGGACTGGTCCGCTCGTGCACAGTAACGCTCATGCAGCTTGCACCGGGGACGAGAGGAGCGGGGACGGAGAGGGAAATTGCTGGAGGGGCCCACCTGGCGCCGGCGAGGAAAGGCCGGCAAGCACCAGTTGCGCTGTCGCCCGCTTGAGTGGTGGAAACGGAGTGGCTTCCCTGCTGCTATTGCTTGCGCTCGGGAGGAGAAGAAAGGGCGCCGCAGCTCCTCCCCTCCGCCCCAACCCGCCACCACTCCTCCCCTCCGCGCCACGGCTCTCGGCTCCTCTCGCTCCACCGCGCGCTCTGCCGGGAGAGGAGGGGCCCAGGGAGGGGCGCCGCCGCCGGGATAGGAGAAGGAGGGCTACCGCCAAAGGAGAAGAGGGGCCTTCCTCGTGCCTGTCGGCTGCTACCGCCCCTTCACTGCTGCTCGTACTTGCCAGCCGGGGCGGTCCGTCCCCGCACCCGCACACCGCCGCTCCTCCCCGCCGGCCAAAATCCCTCGGTTATGCACCACTGCCGCCCAATAGCCCTCGCACGTGCCTGCGCCACTTCCCCAGCTACCCCCCCCCCGATCGCTTCTTGCTGCTCACCGTCCGCTCCCTGGGCGGAAAGCAAAAGATTCCTCCCCCACCATTGTCGTCAGTCCAAGCTCCACCTCCTCGCCCGCAGGCCAAGAACTCCGGCAGCGTGCCACCAGAGCCCAATAGCCCGCGCCCCCTGTCTCCTCCACCTCTCCGGCTACCTTCGCAAGCCTCCGCGTTGTTCGCCATCCGTGCTACGGGCGGGAATTGAAGGATTCCAGGCCGCCATTGTAGCCGCGCCGCTCCAAGCTCAACCCTGCCGCCGCTAGCCGGGAGAGGAGGAGGGACGCTGTCGCCGTTGGCAAGGAGAGGAGGAGTAGGGGCCCACCGCTAGCCGGGAGGGGAGGGGTTCGAGGAGGGGAGCCCGACGAGGTAGTGTCGCCGGTGGGGATCCTCCGGGTCCAGCGGGAGCGGAGAAGAAGAGAAGATGATGGGAAAAGAAAGAAAGATCGAAGGGGTACGCTCCTTTACGAGTGGCAGACGGGTAATTTTGGGCAAAAACCGCCCACCGCAGCCGCTAAAAGCAGGGTCTGAGCTGCTGTGGGAAATGAACTGCACGGAAGTTGCTTTCTTCAAAGCACCTAGGAGGAAGTTGGTTCCGTTGGTTAGCTTTTAATTTTTCTTGAAAGTCAAAGCACTTTGAAAGTCCAACCAGAGGGAGTCTAAAAAGCAGATGGTAGGAAGCTGTGTAACTCCGGTTGCAACTTTTGCATGAAACGAGAATGAAAGCGCAAGCAATTTACACAGGAGGTGCGATAGCCGTTTCCATCTCTCTTGGTGGTTGGATTCAATAGAATAGAAGGACAGAAGTTGCGATAGAAAGTCTCGATAGGCCCGCTAATAATCATGAGGGCAGATGCCCCCTCCCCCGCCTCACCCAAAAAAAAACTATTAGATAACACATGTATATACGTATATATATAACAAAGAAAATGATATGAAATAAATTTGCTTTTTTTATGTGTGAAAGAAGAAAGTATAGAGTTGTATTTAAATCATTAATAGTCAAGGAAAAAAGATGCACTAGGATCCTGTTGCATTCCGAGTCCAATCCATGTACGGTGGAAGAGCCCAAGACACGCACTCTTTATGAAAAAAAGGCCCAAGAGGCTAAGTATCAGCCCGTAAAACTCTAGAAAGCATTTGTAACATGATAATATCCATTGTAAAAAAAAGTTCTTTAGGAATTCTAGATAGATTAACACAAAATTATCTTGTTTGCTCTTATTTATTAGCCATATTTAATGCTAATTTCCTGCAGCATACGCATGCATATACTAAATGGAGGAAACAATGACGTGATTTTAGAAGAAATTTAAATTCATGAAATGACTTGTTTTTTAAGTGGTAGCCTGAAGATCGGAATTAAATATAACCAAAAGCATTCAAGCACTTCATAAAACTTACATCACACACTTCTTCCTTTTTCTTTTTCATTTTTCAAGTTGTCTTACGTACACTGATATGTAAAACAGCACAATCACACTAGTTTGGAAGAAGAAAAAAAGGTAATCAGACGCAGTGGACTCGGAAAATACAGGAGGCACGCAGATCATAATTAAGCATGCATGATCCCACTAGCAGGGAAGCTACCAACGATGCACACGTAGCATTCAGGAGATTTGCAGTGGGGGAGGCCGGCCGCTGATATATCTACAGTTCACGCCTCCGGTTGTCCGGCGGGAGAGGCTGTCGATCTAGCGGCTGAAGGAGGCGGACGAGCCGAGCTTGGAGGCGCTGGCCCTCAGCACGTACTGGTGGTAGGCGGCGGCGATGGCGGCGCCGATGAATGGGCCCACCCAGAAGATCCACTGCAACCACATATACAGGCAGCGTAAGCGATCGATGCAAGACACTCCAACTCCAATTGATTATGTTCATCACACTTTTACAGGTGGTTGCGATTTCATATATTCCAAATGATATGCAACAGTAAGATGGAACAAGCTAGTATTAGGTACATAGGCTAAAGTTTTTTCAGTTAGGTCGGAGGGTTGTTGGGAACAGATTAGACTGCGTGTTTTGACTTAATGGGTTTTTAATCTTGTGGCTGAAAATGTCATTGTAGCTCTGTGAGTAGTACATAGGCTATCGTACTAAGAAAACTGCATACCAATCAATTGGGGTGACATCTGCTGATCAGTTTAACTAAGTGATCATTGAGCCTTATCCTGACTTTCCTGAGCCTTTCGTATACATTTTAATGTTAAAATAATCTGTTGGGTTCTATCTGCTACTAGTGAACTTACGGCTGAGAAGCATCGCAATAATTTTGTTTGATTAGTTAAGCTTGGGCCTGTTAGTGATAGTGACCGGCCATGCTGTAAGCCATTAGCACTTCTTAATTTCTTTGACACGAAGCCATTAGCGCTTTAGGTTGTTAATTAGCAGGAGAAGGACGAGGTGTAGTGTAGTAGGACGTACGTGGTCATCCCAGGCCTTGTCGTTGTTGTAGATCACGGCGGCGCCCAAGCTCCTGGCGGGGTTGATGCCGGTGCCGGTGATGGGGATCGTGGCCAGGTGGACCATGAACACGGCGAACCCGATGGGAAGAGGAGCAAGCACCTGATGAACAAAGCAGGACAGTTTGGAACGTTATATGACGACTGTGTATATTTTTTCTAAAAGTTCTGAAATTCCGTCAGTTAACGGACCAAGTTTCAATTCAGCATTATGTTTATTTCCATGCATGATACAGTACGCCAAGACCAAAAAAAATTTTCTTTCCGTACTGCTGTTACGTTCCAAACATTTTTGAAATTCTAAATTAAGCGTGTATACATGTTATTAGTTTGTTCAAACCCATCCTACAAGAAGACAATGAACTGTATATATATTTTTCACATGCTGCTCCTTTAAAGCGATGGTTCACCATATCTAAACGGAGACAAACAGTAAACCTATCATATCACTGAAAACTTCCATTGGTCTTTGGTACCTCTATAGTATGTCCTGTCCAGAAAAAGAATGCATATCAAATGCTAATCGCTTGCGAATTGCCACCTCACAACTGCTCTACTCGTAGTTGTTGCTATGCTAGGGACCATCTCACGAAAAACTACCCCACTAGTGTCTAGTGATCGAACGAATATTCCTACCAGCTCGTTTCCTTGCAGCAAATAAAGAAGCAAATTCATATCTGAAACTAAGCATCGTTATCCCACTACTGCGCGCCACAAACATGATCGAGCTGGATAGGTGAGAGGCCGCAGTGCAGAGCTACTTACTGGGACGTGGGAGTCGCGGGCGTTGCGCTTGGGGTCGGTGGCGGAGAAGACGGTGTAGACGAGCACGAAGGTGCCGATGATCTCGGCGGCGAGCCCGGTGCCCTTGGAGTAGCCGTCGCTGAGCTCGTTGGCTCCCCCGCCGTATCGCACGTAGTATGCGCTCTGGAACCCCTTGACGAGCCCCACGCCGCAGATGGCGCCGAGGCACTGCGCCACGATGTAGAGCAGCGCGCGCACCAGCGACACCTTGCGCGCCAGGAAGAGGCCCAGCGTGACGGCCGGGTTGATGTGGCCCCCCGACACCCCCGCGGTGCAGTAGACGAGGATGAAGATCATGCCGCCGAACGCCCAGGCGATGCCGAGGATCCCCACGCCGCCGCACGCGGCATCGGGGCCCGACGCCGCCGCGTCCGTCTGGTGCTTGTACCCGATCACCGTGGCGACAGTGATGTAGAGGAAGAGCAGCGTCGCCACGAACTCGGCGATCACCGCGCGGTACAGCGACCACTTGGTCAGCTCCTCCGCGTCGATCAGCGGCGCCGGCGGGGGGTCGCTGTAGTCCTTGGCCGTGTACTCGCCGCCCTCCGGCGCCGCCGCGGCCTCGATGTCTTTCGCCATCCTTGCTTACACCAATGCAAGCTCGGAAGAGCTCACGAACGCTGTGTGTTTGCTTGCTGCTGCTGACTTGCTAGCTAGCTCTGTGACGAGGCAGCCGAGGCGAGGCGAGGTATTTAAGGGGCCGGGAGTGAGAGTGAGAAGCAGAGACGGTGGTGGTTCGTGACAGGAACAGGCGGCTGCTTCTTCATGATTGGATTGTTTAGTGATTTTCTTCGTCAGGGATAAGCCCCCCCGGAGCGGAGCGTCTGGCTGTGGAGGCTTCTGGGTTATAATTTTGCCGACCGCGACCGACTAAAGCGCTCATCATCGTTAGATAATTCTAGAGCCCAACCGGTGGCTCTGCCTAATACGGGGAGGCTGGCTAATTTTAATCAGTGGCTAAGCTTCATTCAGCGACGATTAGCGATGTGAATTGTGATGCGTGTGTTTCTGTCTGCTTCTGAGAATGGGCTGGTGAACGATGATGCACGGTGTGAACGCCTGAACGATGAGGTGAACCGTGGCTATGCATGCAGTTGCTATGCTTGCCGCACAGACCAGCGAATTCTGTGCTTAACGGCCATGCGAATTCTCTTTCTCGGAACCAAGGAGTTTCTAGATCCCTCTGTTTCCAACTGCTGGATGGAGGCTGTACTTTGTTACTGGATAATCACAATGCGCCTGCAAAAAAAATCGATTTTTTAATTAAAATAATATCGGTTGCCTGGCAACGGAGTGCCCCTCTCCACCAATGGAGAGCTACTCAATCAGCAATTTGGCTTGCCAATGATAGCGTGGACAGGCAAGCACCACGTAGAGGCACATCCGAGAACCACTTGCTGGCTGCTAATTAAGATCGTTATCAGGTGCCTGATTAGGTGCAACCTAAATGTCGTATCGTGCGCCAGCGTTGGCTGTATCCCTCATTTCTTTGAAACCAAAACGGCGTGGTACAAATTTGTTGCAGCACAGCGTATTACGCCCTGTCATGAGGTCATTATATCGTGGCTCTTTCCTGAATCATCCAAACCGCAAGTCTGGCCGTCTGGGGCAAGTTGCAACGAGCACTGTATTTGGAGAGCCTTTTCCCCTTGCTTTTCATCAGGTCACAGCAAGTTTTGTCAAGAAACTGCACGCAGCGCGAGTTCAGATCACGGAGTGAAATGAGCCTCCAACCGCGGAGCTAGAAGCCTAGAACCGTCTGCAGGGCTCATCAGTGGCTGCCGTTGTCATGCTGCTGTGGTGAACAGAGCAGCTGGAGACGCTTTTCGTGGATGAAGACAGCAACAGCACGAGACAGAAAGGGGGAGGGAGCGCCCAATGATCTCGTCCCAAATCTTCCACGAGATTCCATCACAGGAATTGAAGCTGGAGCTTCACTCGTTTTACTTTTGCTATCCTGTTCAGAGCTCACCTGTAACGAGAGGCACACATCTCTATTCTCTAGTCATGAAAAGCTCGTGCCAGGTCGACACCTGGGTGCACTACGACCATCAGATTACTATAAGCGAAAGGAAACAAGGATAGAGCAATCACGAAATGACGCTGGCACTCAGCATAATTTATAAGCCTTCATGGTTGAAATGATCTGGACGGCTCGGGTCCTAATCACGCCGGTTGGTTTGATGGATTTCTGCAACTGACTGAGCTCTTCGTCAATGCCGCACAACAGATTCTCTTCTTCAGCTCATTTTGATCACACAAGGAGAGAATTTGGTTGTGCATATGCATACAGACAACCGGATCCTGATGAGTATTGCAGCATCGCACGCTGCCCAACGTCTACAGTTTCCCATCCAAGAAGAAACCAGCCAGTAAGGGAAAAAAAATAGATGTTAAAAGAATTGCGTGCCAACAGAGCAGCTCTCGGACACACAGTATACAAATTGCAAACTTGCGTCCAATGAGTTTCCACATTTTCAATTTAATGAGCAACGGATAACAGCACTTCAGAACAGGTGCAAGACAGCAAAGGATATCAGTAACCAGCCAAAATCTAACAAAAAATGGGCTGGTGAATAACATCCCATGCACTGCTTGTGTGATCGAAGTATAGTTCCAGGCTAGTTCAAAAGATAGGCTAGTAAGCAAATTACAGCAGCCCAGGCATTGAACTTCCACCCCGTGGTCCCCAGCGTTTCTGCACATGTTAATGTGAAACATACGCTGTATGCGTTAATGAATAGCCGAATGTAATAGTTGCAGGGAAATGTGAAAAAAAAACAGCTGGTCAAATAAAGGTTTGGAGATTTTTCATTCACTTAGAAAAATAGAGCAGTAGATAGGAGTACTTTGTATCGGTACCAGAGGTGTTGATGTCATGTACGGCCGTACGTACGCCAGGCGTAGACGCGCCCGCGACGTACGCCGGGCAGCTGAGCACGCCGGGCAAGCTCTGCCGGGCTCCAACTCTAGCAACTAAAGATAAAGATAGAAAGTAAACTAGGAAACTTCCAATTAAGGGGAACTTTCTCCATTTACTCCGGCCATTGGCCATATATATCTTCATGTACTCGTTGGTCAGGCATAAGCAAGAATTATATCTCCTATCTTACTTTCTCTACTAAGCCTACGGTTGAGGGGTATAACCTCGCCGGAGAAGACGGCCGACGGCTACGAGCTCCGTAGCCGCGGTCCGGCCAGTCGGGGACTCGACGTCCTTGACAACTTGGTATCACAGTCACGCCGGTCCTCTCCCACCCGCTCCACCCCTTCTTCCACAGCCGCGGAACTCATCACTAGCCCCCCACCGTCGCCGTCATCTTCCACGGCCTCCGCGCCGCCGCCATCCGCCATGGGCGATCCCACCCTCGCTGATGTGATGGAGTTGTTAAAGTCCCTCTCCACGGAGGTGACTACCCTGAAGGCCGACATGGCGGCTATTAAGGAGAAGCCGTCCTCGTCCTCGACCAGTGCCGCCGGCGGACGTCCGGACGGGCCACGCGACTCTGAGCGCCCCCCAAATTCCACAAATTGGATTTTCCCCGCTACGATGGCAAGTCCGATCCGCTGCTCTTCATCAACAGGTGCGAATCCTACTTTCGTCAACAGCGCACCATGGGGGAGGAACGCGTGTGGCTGGCCTCGTACCATCTGGAGGATGTCGCGCAACTCTGGTACACCCAACTCCAGGAGGACGAGGGTCCGCCGCCATGGGGGCGATTCAAGGAGCTCCTGCACCTGCGTTTCGGCCCTCCCCTCCGCTCGGCTCCACTGTTCGAGCTCGCTGAGTGCCGGTGTACGGGGACGGTGGAGGACTACTCCAATCGTTTTCAGGCCCTCCTGTCCCGCGCCGGCCGCCTGGATGAGGCTCAGCGCGTCCAGCTCTTCACGGGCGGGCTTCTGCCGCCACTCAGCCACGCCGTCCGCCTCCACAACCCGGCGACACTCGCGGCCGCCATGAGTCTGGCCCGCCAAGTCGAGCTCATGGAGAGCGACCGCACGGTGCCGTCTCTCCCTCGAACGCCTCAGCGCGGCCTCCTTCCCGCTCCCACGCTCAGGCCCGCGCTTCCGGCGCCCCCGCAGCCACTGGCGCTCCCAGCTCCTCCGGTGGCCGCCCAGCAGGGCCGCGCCGAGGGCAATCCGAGGCGCCTCACCCTCGACGAGATGTCGGAACGACGCCGCCTGGGCCTCTATTTTAACTGCAACGAAAAGTACACACGGGGCCATAACCGGTTTTGCAGGCGCCTCTTCTTCATTGAAGGCGTGGAGCTTGAGGACGCCGGCGACGCTGCTGACGACAAGGAGCGCGACGCCGAGGCGCCCTGTTTTTCCCTGCAGGCCGTGGCTGGGGTGCCCATGGCGAGCACGATGCAGATCGCCATCGTCCTCGGTGCCGCGTCCTTCGTCGCCCTCCTCGATTCGGGCAGCACGCACAACTTCATCTCGGAGGAGGCAACGCGACGCTCTGGTCTTTGTCCCCGCCTGCGTCCCCGCCTCACCGCCTTGGTCGCCAATGGCGAGCGGGTCACCTGCGCCGGCGTCATCCGCAGCGCGCCCCTACTCATCGACGGCGAGGCGTTCCCGGCCGACCTCTACGTCATGCCGCTGGCTGGGTACGACGTCGTCCTCGGTACCAAGTGGCTCGGCGAGCTCGGACCTATTGTCTGGGACCTCGCCCACCGGCGCATGTACTTCCTGCGCCAGGGGCGCCTTGTCTCCTGGACCGGCGTGGCCAGCCCATCGGTGCCGACCTTGAACGCTACAACAGAGGCGTGTTCTCTCTTGGAGGCGCTGTTGCTCTCCTTTGCCGGACTCTTCGCGGATCCCGTCGGACTTCCTCCCAAGCGCACGCACGACCACCGCATCCTTCTCAAGGCCGACGCCCAGCCCGTCGCCGTCCGCCCTTATCGGTACCCTGCGGCGCACAAGGACGAGTTGGAACGGCAGTGTGCCGCAATGCTGGATCAAGGAATCGTCCGCCGCAGCGACTCGCCATTCTCGTAAACATGTTTACTTAGGAAATTGAGGGCAACAAAAAAGAGTTCAAGGATAGCGAAGGTGTATATGACTTTTAACAGTATACTCAAGAATGCTAACCATCCAAGTTTTCATAAAGTTACAGGTTGACCTTAAGATTCAATAATTAAAAACAACTGATGTTGCACCTCACTTTAGGAAATTTAAAACAAATAGTTGCTCAGTAGCAAAGGTTTTAATGACATTTAACAGTATATTCCAGAGCCCAGAATATTAACCACTCAATTTTCCTAAGTAAAAAGTTGGCATTAAAATTCAACAGTCGAGCACATCAAATGTCCCTTTCCTCCAGAATCTCACAGCCAGACGTTTAAACTTGTCACTAATAACAAGTGCAAGATAATAAAACAAATGGCAAAATAATGGCTTATTGACAACTTAGAAAACTTTAATGCTCCTTATGTCTTTTACACACTGCAGTGACAGGCTGATCATGGAGCTGTATCACATGCAACCCTAACCCTCTGGGAAAAAAATGATTTTAAGGGAGCTTTCTACAAATTTTACTGGGGGTCTAAAACTGCATGGAATGACAAAATATGAAATTTCAAAAAAAGAAAACGAAGAAGCTATTCTTCATGATAAATAACTTCAACTTCGCAACTCCACTTCCTTAACTAAGTAACATAAGCCGGACCATCCAGCATATCACATAACTAAACCCATAGTCGATTGTATGTCAAATCAGTGGCTGCAAGCTGCAGCCTAGATATTTGCATTCATGAGGGTACATACCAAGAGGCTAGATGATCCAAGGGTTTCCTATGCACCATTGGGTCCTTTATATCAAAGGAGACGTAGGTAAGCACACGTGTGTTCCACCCGTAAAGAGATGTATAAATAGTTCATGGTAAAGAAAAGCCAATGGTTGCCTTTAACCCCAGACCTTTCCTTTTTTTTGTAGGAAAAAAAACAGAGGCGAGAAGACAAGACGTACTTTCTTTCCTACAGTCTGAACAAAGTTCGAAAATATTCAGTAAGGTTTGCAATCAATTTCAATTTTGCAAATTCACAATTTCATTGACAGAAATAGAATAGTGACTATAAAAAATAACCAATTAGGTCATGCTCTATGACTTTGAGTAGCATGACCTATGAAAATCTTCCACATTTTATTGGAGAAACAAAGGCCCCAACTGAGCAGAGAAGGTGAAGCGGTTTTGAAGACACATAATATGACACAAGGTGCAATTAAAATTCTAAGATGAGAATATGGCGCAAGACCATCATACATAGTAACATAGGCTAAATCACAATCCATAGCAGCATAAAAAATATAAGAAAGATGAGGACGCCAAGGTGGGCACCTTCACATATGCTCCTAACATGTCATAATTGTGGAACCCCGAAAGTATATGGTAAACTAGGGTAGAGGATGTCCTCAACCCCCCAAAACACCCCCCACCCATTATATCCATTAGGGAAGTTTGCACTGTTAGGCGCCGCATTGAGGCGAAGGAAGCCCCACACTCATTCGCCTAACATGTTAGTTGCTCAATGGAGAATGGGGCCATAAACATCCCTACAAGCAACTTTAAACGCGGATTCGTGTTGGGCAAGAGGAGCTTAGGTTGAGGAATTAAAGATCCTTCTCCATAGTATGCGATAATGGTGTCAAAGAATAGTCACCGCAAAAGGATGAGGGTTGCGGGTGGCAAAAACATAGGTTGAAGAGGGTTAAAGGTTGTTTGATCCGTGTCCACGTCGCCTAGCCAAATCGCGAGCAGACAAGCTTGCCAATGCATGAGTAGCCAAATCCCGCCCCGCCATTTTGCCTGCATTGAGGAAAAAAACTACAATGAGCACGGTAATGTAGGCGACATGTAGGTGTCAAACCAAGCAATTGCAAAAATGCATTGACAAGAGAACGATTGGCAGAGTGAGCATCGGCACCCAACCGAACGCGCCCAGCATTAGTTCATGACTTGGAACATGACCATAGTGATGCGCTAGGCCAATAGGGGGAATAATGAAGAGAGAATATTTCTTTTATAACAATAGTTAATATTATATAGTCAAACTTTAATGCATAATGCATGAGAAAACAATGACTCAAAGAAAATGAATTTAAAATGCAACATTTGGAAGCTAGGAAATGGACCCAACCAACTTTTGTCCACCTAATCATCCCTTCTTACTCACCTCGCTACATGCTAGTGCCTTTGTCCCCTCTTTCAGCCCTACCCTTGCCTCGCCTCCTGCTACCTACCGCCCTTGCCTTCCTTCACTGCTCATGCATTTCCCTCTCCCTTGTGTCCTTTCATGCTTCCTTCTCCATAGTGATGATGACAACTGTGCAAGCTTCATTTATCAACAACTATGGTAGCCACAACTACGAGCAAACAAGAGGTTGCTAAGCTACCCCCTCCCTTTCTCGTCCTTTTGCCACAAGCCTCAACCTTGCCCCTAGTGATTATGTGGGGCATATGGCACCTACTCCCTTTGTCCCAAATTGTAGGTCATTTTGGCTTTCTAGATTCATAGATGTTTGTATGCACCCTAAATATAGTGTATGTCTAGAATGTATACAAACATCTATGAATCTAGAAAAGCCAAAACGACCTACAATTTGAAACAGAGGGAGTACTATGCTTTGCATCATGATGCGTGGTGTGCCTTAAATTCTGTATCTTCGGCTCTTATTTTCGTCAAGGTCCTTCGGATATCCTTTTGAAAACAATCCTCAAATTTTCCTTTTGGAAAAAAAAAACTCCTAACATGCACCATTTCATTGATGATCTTCTTGTTGATGCTTCGATGAGTCGATGGCCTTTATGATCACATTTGCAGCAAAAAAAAAATAGGGTGAGTGGATTTGACTGTTTGACACCAAAGACCAAACAATTGTGGGGTATTACATCACAAAGATTAACCTCCATCCAGTGGATCACTAAAAACCAAGGCATGGCTTAGAAGAGGTTGAAGTATGGCAGGGGAGGGGGGGATAAGTCTAGAGATTTAGGTAGAAATGGAGTAAACATTTAGAAGAGAGACTAATTTTGTATCCTAGCTAAACCAACTTAAGCACCAACAGGAAAAACCTAGTAAACGCAAAGAATGGTTACAGAGCTACACTAATTTGCTTGATCATTTTGCTGGTAGTAGGGAAGATGCTAAGTTAATTACAAACAAAGTGAACAACTAAGCTAATATAAACCCAACTAAAATTGGTGGCATCCAGCATAGTTTGTAAAGCCATTGTACTGGTCAGACCTGGTTCTTTGATCCAAAAGGTAGTCCAAGAAAAATGCTAAAGGTTGATAAATAGAACTAAAGGGTGCTAAGTTTCGTGTCAAACACAGGAGCCAAGTTAGTGATAATGGATGCAACCCAGATTTTTTTCCTGTTTGAACTGCTAATGAGGTCCAGTTTTTAAAACTAGGATATCACAGTATGAAAAGCGACCTTAAGGTATCAAGCAAAGCATACCACAATTAACAAGCAGACGATAAGACAATAACATGCAAGCAAGTAAAAGCATGCACTTCCATAAAATTGTCGCAGCCACATATCTGGTGGTTGTGCTGAACACAAAAACAAACAGTGTTCTTAAAGCGTCGGCTAGGTGACAAGGCATACCTAAGGTGCCACAAGACCCCATATCGCCTTAAGAACAATGCAGAAAACAAGCATATTTCTCTTCAATTGGTAACTACTATTGATGGCTTACATATATTTATTTCTGCTTTCTTTTCCTTTTTTTTGTTTGCAGTTCATGTTAGGTTTAACTTTATCCTGCCCCAACTCAGAACCCCATTCTTCATACTTAAATGAAATCTTTCTCCATGAGGACCAGAAGCATTCGAAAGTATTTTAAGTAGGGTACAAGGAAAGAAGAATAATATTGCAATAGAACACTGCTTCTCGGCTTTAAGTTTGGAGTATGACAAGGAAAGAAATTATTCAAAGGTTTAGGGTTAAGAATCTCACATTTGACTTCCAATCCATGTTAGCTTGGTTAAATCTAAAATACAATATAACTTGGCTCGGCTATGCCAAAACAGCAAAATAAGGAGTTGATCAAAGAGAACTGCATCACATCATGAATTACTTTCCTTTTGCCCTAACCAGAATATCAAAAACACTTGGCTTGTAAGCAATTTTGACAAGACCAGGACAACTAGTGATGGAAGTTATCAGAGAAAAATGGATAAGCAGAAAACAAGGACGTAGCCATGGAGTCATTAGATTGAAAGTGGGGAAACAAGCTATTCAGCGAAAGGTTTTTGTGTGCAAGCCCAATGATTCTATATCCCTTGGTTAATGGGAAAATTAGAGGAACAGGTCAACGTATTCTGGCCCTTTCCATAAGCCTTACGTTGTGTCAAATGACCGTATTTACCAAAACAAGGAGAGCAACAGCAGGTAGGAGGAACAATGAATTGGCATGTAAAAAACTTGGACCATTTGGTAGTTCAATTAAAAAAAATGTCATGATGCCTAATTAGGAAGTGGATGACACAAGATCAAATGATGATTGGCAATCACACACAAACAACGGCATTCACCGACACAGTCAATTACACCCATATGGAAGGCAATCACACACAAACAACGGCATTCACTGACACAGTCAATTACACCCATATGGAAGAAGAAGACATACCAGCTGATTAAACCATTCATGTGTATCTAACGTCGCTTCAGCCTTCTTGCAATGTGATCAAATGATTGGTGCCTGTCAGCCTTAGCAAACGCGCGCTTCATATTCTCCATGGTGGACTGTGACAACTCAACTCTCATGTCAATCATCTCTTCAGCACGCTTCTTCACCTCAGTTAACCTGCCAAAGTCAAGCAGCCCTGCTATTAGCTCTCTAGCAGAGTCCTCAGCAGGGGTAATGTTGTGCTCCACAACACAGCGCCACACGTTGATCGCTGCAGATGGATTAAACTCCTTAAAGAACAAGCTGATAGCAGCAGCACAGTTGCATGCAGTAGGCAGTTGCTCGTTCTTGCTCATCTCCTTTAGGAAACTTTCAGCCTCACGAGCCTTGCGATGTTTGATGAACCCCTCCAGTATGGCATTGTATGTGACAGCATTTGCAAAGACACCATTGAGGGGCATTCCATCAAGCATCCCAAGGGCATAGTCGAGGCTACCAACGTTGCAGCAGAGGACAATCATGGCATTGTACATTGAGAAATTGGGAACGAGGCCAGCTTCAGAGACCATCATGTTCCAGATGGCTATGGCATTGGCGTAATCGCCCTTGCGGAAGAGAATATCCATGGTGTTGGCGAAAAATTTGATCCCCGGGAAGCAGCGCTTGCTCCGCATCACCTGCAGGAACTTGAGCGCGTCGTCTAACTGGCCGGCGCGTACGAGCGTGGAGAGTAAGGAGTCGTACGCTGGCACATTGGCTGCGTCCCAACCAACGCGGACGACCATCTCGGTGAAGGCGCTCCTGGCGCGATCCGCGTTCCCCTCCTTCTCCCACGCCTCGAGCAGTATCGCGAAGGTGTCGGCGTCGGGCGGGACTGTGGCCTTGGTGCGCTCGAACACGTCCTGGGCGGCCTGTGCGCCTCCCTCGACGCGGCATATCGCCGATAGCAGCGAGTTGAGCGCGACGGCATCGGGCTTGAGGCCGTAGCGACCCATCACTTCGAAGGCCGTGGCGGCGTCCTTGAAGTTGCCGCGGGCGCAGTAGGAGGTGAAGACGGAGGCGAAGGTGGCAACGGAGACGAGCCCGCCGCCGCCCTCCTGGTTCATGGAGCGGATGGCGTCCCACATGGGCTCGAACATGGCGGCCCTGCCGAGGATGTCGACGAGGAGGTTCCACGCGTAGGCGGTGTGCGCGACGGATTGCGCCGCCCAGCGGAAGAAGCGGACGGCGGACTTGGGGCGGGAGTAGCAGACGCGGGACTTGAGCACAAGCTCCGCGACCTCCGCCGTGGGGCCGATGCCGCAGGCGGACAGCGCCGCCTCCACCTCCCCCGTCGGGACGCGGCCGATGATCTCCAGGAACGCCTCCGCGCGCGGGTTCGCCTCCTCCTCCCCGCCGGGGCTCTTCGCCGCCGCCGTGCTCATCGGCGGAGGCGGCGGTTACTTACTTCGATCTGCTGCAAATCTTATCCCCTGCTCCTGCTAATTTGAATCCTCCTATTTACCAGTTCGCGTCTCGATTTGAATCCGAAGAATTGGGAGTACAACCCACTGTGGATTGAAGAAGGAACGGCAGGATGGGGTTTGGAATCGAACAACTACAAGACCAAGGATTAGCGCCGTCGCGACGTTTGTAGAGTTGGGCGTTGGGGTGGAGGCCGCCGTCTGTCAAGCACTGAAGACGGGCAACGAGACGCGCTGAAGAGCATCAAGTTGTTGGGCCAAAACTTAGTCAATTGGGCTCTCATTTCGGCCACACGAAGTTCTGAGGCTCAAAAGCGTTCTTCCATCTTTTGGGCTCGAGAGGTTAAGATGACTGAATCGACCTGGTGGGCTGGGTGGATTAGTGGGCTCACAGTAAAATGAAATGCTATTGGGCTTTTGATTCTGTGATGTCTTCTTCTGCTCTGGCTGCTGATTTTCATTGGAACTTTACTCATCATCTCCATCTTTCTTTCCACGGGTTTTCTAGTGTAGAAGCAAGTGTTAGATCTCTGAATGAATGGTTCTCTGATCTGTGCAGTGAGCAGTGTTGAAAACGGAGATAAATAGATAATCCTCGCTCGGACAGTCACACAGTGCGCGGCAACCCACTCACTCTGTCTTCTCCTCGCCCAATCCGTAAGCTACAACTGTCTTTGATAGTGAAATTGACGGGTTCTTCCTTTCACCGCCTTAGTTGACCGTCGGCCCATCGCCGCGTCACTAGCTTATCTGAAAGCTAAAGCTGACTGGCTGACGGCCGTAATTAGCTGATGCATATGAGAAAGCAATCGAACTATTAGTGCTTGTTTACTGAAGACGTAGCATCAAATAAGCCACACGTGTCGATCCAAAAACCGTAAGTGAGCCTACGTTCCATCGTGTTTCACGTACCACTACGGCACCGCACCGAAGCTATACGTAGCAAATACATAAATCAGCAACCCTTCAGATTGGCTGCAGGTTTGACCCCGGCCCCAAAAAAAGGAAAGAACTAGACCTACACGTCTGTCTTTCACTGAAGAAGGTCATGAAATTTCAGACGGATAAGGTTTATCCGATAGATTAACTAGACGTCCGCAAATGACAAAGCTTGCTCGAATTGAAATACACACGTACCGTGTGCTGTGTGCTCTGCCCGCTGCAGTGACTGTCGAGCAGTCCGGCACGCATACGGTATTGACCCCTGCGCGCTCTGCATAGACAATCCTCTGCTGATCCGGATTCCTGCCAGCTTTTTATCCAGAACAGAGCGGCGGCGATTAATGGCGAAGGCCGAAGGTCGAAGGAGGCCCGGCGCTGCAAGCAAGCAAGCAAAGAACCCGGTAGATAACACCTCCCCGTCAGCCGTCACGTCGATCGCCGCTGCATACGTCGACGGATCGCGCCCCGTCCGCCTTGATGCCAGACCGGCGCACGGAACCGATCGGCGACGGCGATCGAGACGGCGGTGGGATAACAGAATGGGCCAATGTGGGGAGGCGAGCGATCGTAAACCCGGGCGCGCGTACGGGTCCTACGCGCGCCTGTCGTAACTGGCTGGGGCGGCGCGGACACTTGCGATCGTAAAAGCAGCGCTCGCTGGAGTGCAGGCGCGCCCTGCCTTGATTGCGCGCCTGTCGTCCTGCTACCTGCATGGGTAAGACGCTGGGGCGCCTGTCGTCCTGCTGCCTGCATGGGTTAAAGCAGCGCTCGCTGGAGTGCAGGTGCGCCCTGCCTTGATTGCGCGCCTACGTGGCCACGCCCACGTGGATTCCGCCAGTGCGCGCACGCCACATGCGCGCGCGCGCGAGGCTCCCTCGTGGCCGCTCTGCGCTTTGGGCGCGCCACCGCCAGTCCGCCTGCGTGCATGCACCGCGAGCCGCGTGAAGGCCACAGCGTGAGTCGCAGCCTTGCAGTTGCAGTGCAGGCGATAACACGGCGATCTCCGATTCCCCGGGAAAAGACGAGCGGATCGGACGATAAACACGACTGATGGAGAAACACTGTGCACTACTGTGGCTGTGGTCACAGCGGCCACCGTGGATTCAGCCATCCTGCGGTGTCGTCGCAGCTGGCCGCGCCGTACCCTTCTGCTGTCCGCGTGACGCGCCATTAGCTGCACTGGGACCTCAACGTGGAGTGGATAGTTTGTCCAAAGTCCAAGAAAGTTTGGTCGTGCGTCGTCTCTCGTAATGCTGCTCTAAAAGGAGACTGCATGCATCATGCATGATTTCTTTTGGCGGCAGCAGTGTTCTTGTCACGCTCGCAGAAAGGGGGGAAAACGTACAGCGTTATTGCCCATGATATGGTCGCAGTTTCGGTTGCTTGCCGATCGCTGTCCACGGTCCTGTGGATCACATCGTCCTCTCACCTCAAAAAGGCATGGGCTCCTATTCTTTGCACTGTAGTAGAAAATGCTGCCAGCTTGTCTGTACTCTGTAGTAAATCTTTGGAGGCTGCCTTGGACCAGTACATTCCAAAGGTGCTCCGCTCCGCCTATGCATATCCGTAATCAGGGACAATATTTTTAGCATCACATACTTATCTGTCGTGTAAATCGCAAAATCCTGCTGCTTAGACGCGGTATGGTACAGACCTGGTCGTGGGGCCCGCGTGTCAGGGTCATGAGTTTTTATTTTTTGAACCCGCCAACTGGGGCGCCCACTGTCTAGCCTCCGTCCCTCTCCGTCCCTCCGCCCCCACGGCGACCGTGGTGCCAGTAGGCCGCCCCTTCACGTGGCCGCGCGGGGCCACCGGCGGCGTTACGTGGCGAGACCCCGTGTCGCCGTCGGAGACCCATGGACAGGACGCAAGCGAGGGCCCTGTGCTGCCATCGTGCGTGCAGCGAGAAAGTCGAGGCCCTGGAATATTATTTTTGTTCCTGTCATACGCCGATCAGATGCCGGAACTGCCCTTGCGCCAATTATTATGGCCCCAAGTACCAGTTATCGCGACCCCTCAAAAGTATACCACGGCTTCTTTTAGCTGCTCACTTGGTTCTCTCTTTCCTGGAAATGATGTTCTAGTGCTTCTTCGTTTATGACTCTGATAATTTTGTTTTCCACTACCATTTAGTTTGTACCAATTGACGGTTGTTTAAAAATATCTAGTTAATTAGATTGTTTAAGTGTTTTCATCAAAAGTATTAAGAGTTCATAGAAATACTCAAGGGTATTTGATACGAGGTGCTAAACTTTAGCAGGGTCACATCGGATATTCGGATGATAATTAGGACTAAACATGAGCTAATTACAAAACTAATTGCACAAATGGAGTTTAATTCGCGAGATAAATCTATTAAGGCTAATTAATCCATCATTAGCAAATAGTTACTGTAGCACCACATTGTCAAATCATGAACTAATTAGGCAGAATAGTTTTGTCTCACGAATTAGACTCTATCTGTGCAATTAGTTTTGTAATTAGACTATATTTAATACTCCTAATTAGTATCCAAACATCCGATGTGATAGGTGCTAAAGTTTAGCACGATGTTCCCAAACACCCCCTCAATCAGCTTCGCACCAAAGCTGACGGGTACCTGGGTACCACCGGGAAAGGGGCTAAGGCAACTAGACACCAAAAGGTCAAAAGGCCCAATAGCTAGAAGTATGCTAAAGGCGGCCTAGGAGACACCACGGCCCACCTCCTGACTTCCCCTTATCGGGGGCTGAGGACCACAACCCACCAGTTTGGCCAGATCAGGGGCAGGGCTCGCAAGGGGCCCACAGCGCCCCGTCCATTCCTTGACTTAGGAAGACTTGCATCGTACCGGAGGCATTAAATGCGGAGCGTGACCTCTTTGACCACCCCACGCGGGGACATGATCGGGCAGAGGGAGCCGAATTTTATGACCACCCCACGCGGGGACATGACCAGGCAGAGGGAGCCGAATTTTGACCGAGGGTCCGAGAGTGAGGCTACACCCCTTGAACCGCCCAGGACGACTCGTAGGATAAGGCCACGTGAGACCATACGCACCCACGCGCCCCCAACGTCATCATCACCCTCATCACCAGGACGATCCGTCAGGCTCAAAGTCATGCCACTACGCCAGACCCGGTACGGGCCCGCAGGCGAGGTGGGACACAGTGTCGGTCGTAACAGCGTGGATTGGCCGTGGGCAGGTTGGGGGAAGCCGAGGGAAGCGGCACGTCCCGCTCAGGCCGTTGACCGGGGCTCACCCACTCATCTCCGGTGCGGACATCAGTGGCCGCTTCCATCTTGTTCAATGTCATGAGGTTGGCGGATGAGACGGGGCATACCGCGGAAGTAGGCCAGGCCGTGCGTAAGTGGTCCACGCCGCACAGGAGCCACCATATAGGACGTGCGAAACCCACGACCGCCCAAGAGGACAGGACAAGGAGGCCCCTTGGCTACCCCGATCACGCCACGACCCCCGACCTTCGAGGTCGGGGACCCTTCCATTTCTCAACATTGTTGCTCGGTCCCTGGCCTATATAAGGGGAATCGGACTTCCTTTCTCTCTCTCTCGCATTCAACGCATACACCCACATATCGCACGAATGTTTGCTTGCAAGTATCCCGTTGTAAATCCAGTGCACTTGATTCAATAAACACGACTCCTGTCGAAACTGGATGTAGGGATTTTTCTGAACCAGTATAACTCCTTATCTCTTGTGTGCTAGCCATCGGAAATGAGAAAAACGTGGCGTCCAATCCCTAGTCGGCGGTCCGAAATACCATCAAAAGCTGTCGGTCGTTCAAACTAAAAAAACAATTTAACGTCAATTTTATGTATATTCTATCTGCAATGGAAATGGAAACGGGTTTGTGACCAGTGGCCGTATAACTTAAAATGACCGAGCGTTACATACAATTTTACCGCTCTAATGGTTATCATAACTAAAGCACACAAAAGCAATGAAAAGAAAGGTATTTTAGCACTTCTTTTAGACGGCGTTTAGCACTTCTTTTCAGATCAGAGGCGACAAAAACTTTTTTCTGAAAAAAAAGGAGAAAGATCCACAAGTGACAAAAATGTGTGTCCGGTGGAAGGTCACACACCAACGTCCCTGGTCCGGTGGGGTTCTGCTTCGCATCATTGCATGGCTTTGCGCTGTTGCCATCACAAGGTTATCCGGATGGCGGGTGAGGGGTGACAAAACTATGATCCAACGTTGGCGTGGCCACACCTCAGAGTCCCAGACAAAGGCCACCCCCACGGGCCACGCCCGGCGCCCACAGTCCGCCGTGCGCAGCTGTAACCCGTGGCCGTGGCGCGCCAAACCCGCCGGAGGGCAGTGCCGTCATTCCGGAAACAGCCTTATCCGCTTCCAGTCCCTCTCGTCAGTCGTCGTCTCGCTCTTGCAGCCCACCCATTGCTTTTCCCGGCCTCCGCCCCCGATCTCCTCACCACCTCCAGACCCTATAAAATCCAACCCCGCGCAAGCTCCAAAACCATTGCCCTCCTAGAGCCCTCGCGTCACTCCCTCCTCGGCAAAAGATCGGTGGTTGCGCGACCCTCCGCGAAGCGAAGCGCCGTCACGGTGAAGGTAGCAAAGCAGGGACACCCGATCGATCATCGGCATGGCCGGGAGCGCGAGGTCGGCGGCCGCGAAGCACGCGTACCGGATGTTCGCACCGTCCAGGGGCGCCGCCGCGAGGGGCCCCGGCACGGCGGAGGAGTTCGACGAGTCGGACGTCTGGGGCTCTTTCGGCCCGGGGGCTGCCGGCGGCGGCATGGTGGACTCGAGCCCCGGCGGCGGCGAGCTGGCCGCGGCCCGGGCGCGCCCGATCCCGGCCTCCCGCGCCGCGCGGAAGAAGCCAGCGGACGGCGCGCCGGGGTCGCTGCCGATGAACATACCGGACTGGCAGAAGATCCTCGGGGTCGAGTACCGGGACCACCACGCGGGCGAGTGGGAGCTCGATGGGGAGGACGACGGCGGCTATGGCAGGGTGGGCAGCGGCGGTTCGGAGATGGTGCCGCCGCACGAGCTGGCGTGGCGCAGCCGGGCCGCGTCGCTGTCGGTGCACGAGGGGATCGGCAGGACGCTCAAGGGGCGCGACCTCAGCCGGGTGCGGGACGCCGTCTGGAAGAGGACCGGCTTCGAGGACTGATGAGGAGCCGATCGGCGCGCTGGCAGGAGAGCTTGGCCCGCGTTCGGCGCGCGGTCGCCGGTTTGCTCTAGGTAGCATAGGTTAGAAAATGAGCACTACTAATTGCTTATCTCTTGATTTCTTTTTTCTTCTTCCTCTTGTTTTTCTTCCTTTTGCCTTGCGTTAAGGGGAAAAAGTCGGGTTAGTAAGCCTTTGTTTTCTTTTCTTTTTTCTTGTTTTGTCCATGGAGATGCAAGCCAGAGAGGGTGGGGGTGTTCATTCATGGTGTGACAATTTTAAGGGCACCTGGAGAAAGGACGAATTTGTACGATCAGTCAGTTGATTGATCCCTTCTATGTTATTTTGAAACATGAAAAAGGTCTAATTCTACCAAGTTCCAGCGGACATATACATATATTCTAGCATAGCTACTTCTACTGTGTTCTGTGCCAAATTGCAAAAATTCAACAGGAGCGGAAATGGTGAGCTACTCCAAATTGCAGCTGCTAAAATCACTCTCCATTTCTTTTGAACGAGTGCTACAGCCGCCGCACCTTATTAGTAGATCAGCACCGATACTGCAGACACAGCACCAAACGATCGACGTGACCGAGAGCTCACGCCAGCCTCGACGTAACGGCGATGCGGCCCCACCGAACAGTAGGCAGACGCTGAGAGATTTCAGTCATCGACAGCTCTTAAAATAGCTTGGGTACAAAACCCCTGACAGCAAAAGAAACGTTCGGTTCGAGGCTGGATTAAGAAAAAACACGCACGCTCACACACCATGCTGCGGGTCTCCGCGCCAGAGCGCATCAATAATTGACGATCGTTCACAGTAGACGCAGGGCCCTACCGCTCGTAATAATCCGCGATGGCGTGGCGCGGCGTCGTTTTCCCCGGCGCTGCTGCTGCTGGTGCCCCGCGCCAACGCCCCCCACCCATCCTTCTTTCTTGCTGCTGCTGCTGCACACAGAAAGCGGAAACCATCAGGACGAGACGACTTCCCGCCCGACCCACCGCCGAGTCGTGACGCTCACTACACTGATGAGTGATCTCATCATGACCCGCTGCGCGATTTTTTCAAACCCGACGAGAAAGCGAGGAGCAGACGAGGGAGGTCCGTGGCAGGGACACCGCCCCGAGCACGGCGCGAGACGTGCGCGGCAGTTTGGACGGGATAGGGTAGCATGTGAGGCTGTGAGCCCGCCTCTCCATCCTGGCATGCAGTCCGTGGGTGGCACCGGTGGCACGCGGGGGGGCCTCGCACTTCGCCGGGTCGGAATTTGTCGGGCCCGAGCAGCTGCCTACTGCGGTGTTGCCCATGCCCCGCGCAGCCGCGGTGCCGCTGGCCTGCCGCCACCTGGGATACTTTTTAATCGATCGGCCTGGAGTACGAGTGGAGGATCGTCGCCGCACGTTAAAGAGGCGAGGCTTCTACCGCGATACGTGCGTGTGACCCGTCCAGGCAGCGCGCTCGCTCGCTCGAAGCCTCTGGGCAGCGCACATTTTCCGCACGTGGAGCGCGCGTCACCGGGCAGCAAGTGCTGCGCGGTGGATACAAGTGGTGCCGGTGGCGTGGCCGGCCGCGGCGACAGCTGAGGCCGCCGGGGTGCGCGTGTCCGCTGCCGCGCGAGGCCAAGCGCGCGGGCGACGGGCGAACCCGCCGTTCCTATGGGCTGCCGAACCGTTCCCGGCCGGCGCGCTCGGCCGATGGTTTTGACGGTGGTAGGTGAGCGCGAGGTCGGGTCAGTGGGCGCAGCGCGAGGTCGGGTCAGTGGGCGCGGTTGGCGTCAGGCTCAGGTCAGGATTGTTCTTGTTCCGCACGGCGGTTGCGGCGCTTCCTCGCTCTCGCCGGAGCCCACGTACGGGTGCCGATAGGTAGGAGTGTTGGGCAACACTCCACTCCACCAACTTTATTCTTTTTTAGTTCCACTTCACCAACTTTAGATAAATATAGGGGGTGTTTGGGAGGAGGGAGCTAAATTTTAGCCCTGTCACATCGGATGTTCGGATGTTAATTAGGAGGACTAAACATAAGCTAAGACAAAACTAATCACAGAACCCATATGTTAAATC